>NW_020450905.1:395819-650117 GCF_003343035.1 Apteryx rowi | reverse complement strand
AAGACACTTAAAATGTTAACAAATGTTTTCCTCAAACCCGGTTAAGCTTTGATCTCCCTGCTTATCCCCCTATTTCCTAGTTACGCACAACATCGCATAATGGTAGACATCAAAAACAGAACTGCATTTGTAGAGCACCAGGCAATGACCCAGTCTCACTCCCTAGAAGTATTTAAGGGCCATCACTGTAGGGGATCTTAAAATTAAAGAGTTTTCATTACTTTCCTGTATGCTGTATCACAGCACTGCTGAATGAGGCTGCCAACCTCTTCAGAAGGGTGTCCCCAGAAACCAGATGTTTGTAGAGGCTTTAAGTTATTATTTATGATACCATACTAAATACATTATGCTATGAAAAATGCATTATGCACCTGATGTATATGTTCATGCCCCGCTGTTTGCTTTCTGGACCTGTGCCTGTAGATACATTCTTATTAGCATCAACTTCGAAAACAGCAGCAACAGGAGAGGAAGAGTCACACAAAATATTCCTTTAAAGACACCTAGGCCAACTCTTAACTCTGTTGCCCAGAGCTAGCAGATAACCAGGACAACTTTAATTTTTCAATGGAAATAACCAATTCCAGGCATGAAATTCCTTTTTCAAAATACAGGCTTTCATTCAAGACACCTTTCAACTGATGACTCCTAAACTCTCTTCTACCCATGATTGCCTGGACAGAAATCACTCCTATTCTGTTCAGGTACTAGGTTCATGGGAGCCTATCTTATTGTCTACAGCCATGCTCAAGTCACTATTTCCCTGTGATTAATTCTGTATATGCTAATTTGTATCAGAGATAACCATGTACCAAAACAGTTTCAAAACAGTATTTCTTTAAAAAGAAAGGAGAAAAAAAAAAAAAGCATAGTACAAGATTATTTCACCTTAGAGAACCACTGAAAATTATGCAAATCACACCCTCTGGCCTATTATAATTAATAGAATACAATATACTCAAGAGCAAATGGAAAGCTTTCTGTAATGGTAAGCAATTTATACTGTCCACTGAACTATATATGATGCAGTGAACAGAAATATTAGACTTGTACTTCAAATTTTTTTTCAAAAGCAGCAGAGTACTACATACATGCATCAACAGCGCCTATTACAGATTTTAACAGCCTGTTTTAAAATAATTCTTTGTTTTAAGTGCAGATACAGGAAAAGAGGTGCACAGACACCTGCAAAGGTGACTCCAGTCTGGTAAAATTCTCATTTTGGACATTGGACTACGTGCCAGACAGCTTTGGTCAGATGAGCAACACAAAGCTGAAGAGGATAACCTTCTCAGAGCCAGGGGGCAACTCTCAGCTCTCATGTTCTCTCCTCCCCATAACTAGTATGTCTAAATACATAAGGAAGGGTTCCGAATATAAGCAGAACACTAAAACTTAGACAATATGCAGCGCTCAGTGCAAATTTTCACTCAGTATTATGTGCGACAACCTTATTTACCCAGCACATGGCACTAGCCCAATCCTACATGGAGTTCATGCCAGGACTGAAGCCATATTTATTGGTTTTTCCAGAATTTAAGTAGACGAATCCTTACACGCTTAAAATATCTAATAAATGAGCTGTGTTAAACTGTAAAACTTATTCCCCAAAGCTCATGTGCTTTGAATTCAATCCAGACTTGAATATATTCATGACAAATGATTCCATCCTTTCATTGTTTGCCAAAGAAGGTAAGATCAACAGCGTGTTAACATCTGGAGCAAAGCAAGCGTAAGGAATAAGAGCAATGTGAAGTTCTAAAACAAGAGGACCATCCTGGACAATGTCTCCAGACCGTCTGGATAGTCTTTGCAAGCTGCAGTCACTGACTGCACAAGACAAACTCAGCCGTCTGAAATCAATCTTAGCTTTATGTACTTATGTCACGCTTCTGAAGACAGTTAGGTACTTCACTCCCAGTAAAATCAAGGTTGCTAAGTGCCCAAAGGCCTTTGAGAATGTGGTCCTAGCAACCCGGGACCCCAGGGCTGCCCCTTTTTGGTAACCTTTTTTGGCTACCCCAGATGGCCTAAGCACATAGGCTTTTGGTTCATTGTGTGAAATATGAGGGACATTGGGATGGAATCCACAGAAGGCAGCGTGACAAGCAAGATGTTTCCCCAGCATGACAGCAGAAACTGGGAGACCTTAACCCAAGTGCTAACAGTCCGTAACCAAAAGTCTGGTCATTAAAATATTCACCCAGAATGTGAGAAAGCACAGTTGGATTTCCCTGCTCAGCCTCAGGAGATTTGATTCTCCCAGCAGGGTGCTCCAATTAGCAAGCTGTCTCCTATTGGGGGGTGGGAAGCATCGATCTCTCCCACTGAAGCTATTTTACTTTTCAGAGAACAGGAACACTGCAGCTGCACTGTTCAGCTCCATACGACAGAGGGCACTCGGAAAGGGAGACAGGAGTTCCTCTCCCTGCTCCAATGGCTACTCAATGTACCTAAAATGCATTAAAGCACAGAGCAGAATTCATGTCTCCTCTCCCAGGCACGTGTCTCAACACCCATATTCCAGAGACAAATTCTCCTCACCAGCCAAGCAAGTCTTTAATAAGCTATGAAAAATGCAACAGCCTCAACAGAAGGACTGGGAGCATCACAGGTACCAACAGGCTGGTGGTTAGGTCACCCAGGAGGTGAGTGATGGGCAGCCCCACCTCCTCAAGCAAAAGGGTGCACAGTTACTTGGTTTCCTGAATCCTGGGGGACAGCTCTATTTCATGGGAGAGGCAGCGGCAGCAGAGCAGAGGCAGCAAAGGGGGTATGACCCAGTGCATGTGCTCCAAGAATGACTACTGCAGTGGTTGTTGCAACAGACAAAAACAGTGCCCAATTTGTGAATTTTGAAGAGTATGAGTGAGATAAGCATCAAGCTGCCCAGAAGTGCATCCCACAATATCTAAATGTCAGAAATGTATGTTCCCCCAGGAAATAACAATAGCAAAGCAGGTCTTTGAGGATGAATCTTGCACTCAGATGCCCAAAGAAACACTTAAACAACTTAACTATTTTTGCAGCTCTCCCTTCTGGGCTCCTAGGTCTCACATGGGATTTTACATCAAATAGCTTTTTACTGATTACTGTGGGCACTGGACTGGGCAAATAGTCTAAGACGTTAAGCCAAACATTTAAGTGCTTGTTACCTAAGGATATGCACTCTGACTTCCTCCATTAAAAGTTGATTAGTCAAGATATAGAGTGGTTTGAGATCTTAAGAAGAAAAAAGCAAGCACTTGCATTCATTATATTCTTGCATACATTATACATGCAAATGACCCTGTTGTGTTTAATGAGACAACATGCACATCACATGTTTACAAAAGTGGAAGGGAGGTGCCCATCTTGGAGCCCTCCTGATATACATGAAGTTAAACACACACACTTGTTTTTACAACTGTGGCCCTATGGAAACTCTAACAAATGAGTTTTACAAAATAAACACACTTAAGAAATAAGCAAAGATCTTGCAAATGATGTTGATGAAAATTTTTAAACATTATCCCATGTACTGATATTTCTGGTCTGCTTTTCCTTCTTTGCGTTATGCTTTCACTTTTTCCTATGCTAAGGTACAGCATTAAGATATGAAACCTGTTTTTTTTTAGTTTGACCTCTACAGAATCACCTTCAAACCTCAATTCTTTTAATCGTTGCTTGACACTGTGGGAACAAACCTGGCTTGCAAAGGAGGCCAGGTGAATCCCCAAGGTTTAGTGTTCTGTTTCATTTCTATACTCAGTCACTAACTGTGAGACCATTTGGCAGCAGCAGTCTTCAAGCCTTCAAATAATTAGTTCTTGCTAAGATAGGTGGAGATTGTAGGAAGAATGTAATACAGTAGACTATCACAAAAAGAAAAAAAGAGAGAGAGTGCGCGAGCACAAGAGAAACTTTTAAGCAGTATGCCCTACTTGGAAATACTTTTAAGAAAATTCTGTTAACTGTAAGTTTGTACCTCTATATTCCCCTACATTCCAGTTAAAAGCAGGGCAAGAGAAAGAAGAATCCTTTCTAAATGGGAAGTGTAGCAAGAAAAAGGAACAGTTATTCTCAGCAATTAAATTTGGCAATAGAGAAAGGAGATCATTTGGGGAAAGTTATCTTCTCTTTAAATATTTTGTATAGTTCCATAGTAGCACTTTCACACATCACCTTAAAGAAATGTTAATGTAGAAAAACATAATTTAATAACATTTCCCTTAAATTTTAAATAAATAAGAATTTTGTAAAGAGCTAGGGGTTTGTTTACTTTCCCCCCCTCCTTTTTTGAATGATCAGTATCCTTAGTGTCCATTTATGTCCAAGAAGAAACACAGCTCTTCTGAAATCAACAGGAATTTTCCTGACGACTCCACTGGAAGAAAGATTTCTTACCCGTGTCTTCATCTTCTAGTTCTGAAGAAAGCAATCTCTACAGACACGAACAACTGAGCTAAGCACCACTCCGTGTCCGATAGGGAAAGAGGGCTGTGGACGCAACGAACAGACAACTCACTCGATGACCTTTGTGTCTCTCACGCTACCTGCGGGACTGGGCAGTGGTGGCTGCACTTTGTCAGTCACTAAGAAACTGCAGATAGGATAAAGGGTCTGAAAAAGCTGCAGGTCTGCCTACAAATGATGCCAGAAGCCAGGGGTTATAACCCTCAGAACCAACCCTTCCACTTGTTTGCCTGTTACATGATTATTTCCACCGTAGAGCTGGACCCAGCGCCATGCTGAGTATAAATGGCTCTTGGAGCTCTTCCCCCCCCTTGCAATCAACGCGGAGCATGCTGACAGCTTCCTTCCACTTCTGGAAGTCCCCAAGCACTTTTTTTTTTTTTAATTTTTAACTAAGTAATTCATATCTAATTCCTTTCTCTGCTCTTACCACTGTTCTTTCTTCACCTTTTCATCTCGAGAAAAAGTGCAACTGTCGGATAATCTGTTAAGTGCAAAGCTAGGTACCCGTTACTTTTTTTTTTTTTTAATAGTTGCTTTTACTTATTTTAATATTTGCTTATTTTAAAAGAAATATCAGAGATAACAAGAAGGAAGCTACTACTTGGATGCATCACCAAGCTAGAAATTGGTAACCGTAGATGCTCAGAGCAACCAGCTGTCCTATTTTTTCCTGTTTTATGTGGAAGCTAATAGAAAAGTTAAAATAAAAAATGGTCAAGAGAGAATGGGATGACTTGCTCGCCTTCTGTTTCTCACAGAAAATCAGTGCTTTGATGCCTCAATTTCTGAGTTATTTCCCTGCACAATCCAGCCTTCACTACCTCCCACACACACGGGTACATTAAAACGGAGTCGCAGACCGCAGTTCAAAATGGATCTACTGGTTCCAACTCATGCCGTTTAGAGTTCAGATAAACCATCTCCCTTAAAGAGCATTGCCCATCATCTTTCAGCTTTATTGCCTATATTATAACATCACAATCCACCAAATACACCAAGTCTCTGATAAAATCTATAATTTACTGAACTCAAACTGGAACCACACGACCAAGGTTTCCGTTGCCCTTTTCTGTAAGAGGGAGAGCAGGCTTTTTTTCCTTCTGAACAGCTGTTACATATTCTGCTGAATTCTTATTCCAGTTGGGACACAAGACATAAGGGCTTTGCCAATGGTAACAATAGTCCTAGTTATCTATAACTACATTATAATGCTCTAATATTATCGTCAAGTTTGGGATGTTCCTCAAAATTTTAATGACTTATTTTGTACTTAAAGGAAAACAACAAACTACACATACAAATCAACCTCCTCAAACCCTCATGGCTATGGTGACTGACTAGGTACGGGAACCAATTCTGGAAAAGAACAAAATATCCTGACACTGTTAGGCTTTAGAACATCACATTACAGTCTTCCTCTTACACTTAAGACTACAAATTTCAAGTCTTTGGAGAAAAACACTGCACCTCTCATTTCATGTGATTCTTCTGCACTTGTAAGTTGTATAAAACCAGACAAACTGATTATTCTTTTATTACAGCTAAGTTACACATATAATAAAAACCAAACAAGTCTATTCCTGGAAAAAGAGAGAAATGCACAAAAAATGATGCTGTGATATAGAAGAAGTTCTGTCATTATAAACTGTTGGCTGCTGCATTGTCAACAGATGGCAATGTACTCATGACAAACTCGCCCTCAGTAAGTGCAATATGTATGTCTCCTTACTCTACCAACCATTTGCAAAGAATATGGCATTAAAACATTCCTAAAATATTTTCCTACTTATCACTCAAGCATTATCAGACCTATTTTTAATAGTTCTGCATGTAAAGTCAGATACTTTACCATAAACCTGTTTTGTGGCAAGCACAGAAAAGGTATTTTAGGTCTTAAAAATTTAAATTTTAGGTATTATATTTAGGTAACAGAAATATTTCATTTTGATGTTTGAGGTTGGGCAGTATTGGAAAGCTCACTTTTTGTTATGATGTAAGAAGTTAGGGAATATTTTCAAACTGGTGATTTTGGGATGTACTACTCAGGACACCGTAATGTTTTCAATATTTTGTAAAATCTGATGCAACCAAAAGATCTTAAACCCATACCCCCCAAAAATTACCAGCTACCTACAGCAGTCTTTTATTCTGTTTATATACTTAAGCAGCAACAAAGTATCAATTTAGAAGCTTGTGCCCTTTCAATAAAAACAAAAAGTATGCCAGCAGTTTAGAAATGCACCTGGCCGTAAGCAAGAAAAATGACAAAAACATTGCTCTGGAAAGTGTTCTTTTTGAAAAGACAAGGAATATGTTTGCAGTTTAATAATCACAACAAACTCCGATGAGCAGAACGGACAAGACAACTTAGCTGGTTCACATTGCACACTTTCTGCAGCACGCGCTGCAGCTCAATCCATGTGATACGCTTACACGCAAAAACCTGTATATATTGGTGCATATATTGAGAACATGAAGGAGCTAGTTTTCGCAGCTTCAGTCAGCTTTAAAAACAGGTTTTTAAAGCGTGACTCAATTTAACAACAGTAAAAAACATTCTACATAAAGTGCTTAGCTACAAAACAATTAGCTTTGTAAATCAGTTAATTTTTTGGAGAGCTTGTCCTGGAATATTTTTAATATCAGGGAAGCATAGTGGATGAGGATTTTGTTTGTTTTAAACAGTTGGTCTAACTCTTTTCTACAAAATGCTTGAACAATGATAATTGCATAGCTTCACTCTTCCCATATATCTCATAATAGCAGTTAATAGCCAGCTATATTATTAAACTTCATATGGGAGATATAATAAAAATTAATGCATGTTATTCAATTACTAACTAATTAGAAGCATTTACTGTGTTTAACCACCATAATGCGTGATAGCAGAATGGCAATTTCAATGAATGTGCTAACATATTTTATTAATGACATGGTAATTGTCTTAAATTTAAGTAAAAATTGTATTGAGGAATCATAATTATAATCAGCATCCTTTATTAAAATTCTTGTTAAGGTCAGACAATTATCAACAACCAAGGCGGGATACTCTACGCCAACTGCTCGTGGCAGAAACGTAATACGATTCCATAAAAATCAGACTAAAGTGACAATGCAGGAGCGCAGCCAGACTCTCTTCAGACTTTTCCCAGGAGGACCGAGGTGCCCGTGGCGCCAGCAGCCTTCCATGAGCAGGCTGGAGTTCAGCAGTCCTCTCAAAATGAGCGAGTTCCAGTGGAGGGGAAAAAACATCCCCCGATAACGACCTGCTGCCATCGTTATCCCGTCAGGCCCGCGGCACCACGACTCCCATCCCAACTCTCTACAACAGCTTTGTTTGCTTTATACCCACTTATATAGTCACTGTCGCACAGCACAACCAAAAGGGTTATTGAGGTGGCTGAGAGACAGAGACGAGGTAACGAGTTCACTGCTAACGTTCCTCTGTATTGTAATATGACAATTAAGACGTGACTTCTGCACGGGCAAACTCAACAGACTCATCTACTTGTCCTCAAAACCAGGAGATAACTGGCGCACAAAACAGCAACCTTTCCAACACCCAGCACTCATTCAGAAATAAGCTATTAGTACATCCACTTACCAGTATAGCAATATCTGCCTTTTCTCCTCCCTCCCCCTTTTTTTAAGGTATGCAAGATCCCTGCAGTAGTTTGCAACCTTTCAGTATGTTACAGAATCATAGTTACATTCTTGTTACATCTGGGAATTGCAAAGGCCCATATGAACAACAATTAAGAACCCCCCCAAAAGTACAACTTTTAGCAACTCTTAAATTAACAGTAAGCTGCTCATCTGCACATGTTATTTATTGCTTTAGGGTACAGGGAACAGCAGATCTGGTTGTACAGATGAGATTTTATCTTGCTTCAGAGATAGCAGGAGTTTTTCCGGCAGGAAAAACTTCCGCTATTAAACAAGATTAAGCCAAGGTTACAGAGGTGGCTGCTACAGCTGCATGTAAAAGTCTCTTACAAACACATACAAATAATTATATTCATGCAGCTATTTTGTCGGATTTGGTCAGCTCGATGGCACTTGCTTAGTGACGCTACCGGGACGGTTTGGTTTCGATAGATTCTGCACCACACAAGAGGGAGCCAGAAAACAGTTATTCAACGGGACACCGCAAGCAGAGACTGGCAGGGGTGTATCATGTTGCTCCGGAGATCGCAAGCAAGTACACATATGTGCAGTTTACACATGAATTGTTCCAACCCTGCTTCGTTTTCCAAGCTTTTCATTCTCATAACCTAGCACTAAACTGAAAACTACAAGATCTCTGCATGATAAAATCATTAAAATATCATATAATGTAAAATACCTTAAAAAACAAAACTAAAAAGACATGCAGTAGCCTGACATTTCATGGTGTTAAACCAGCTGCAGGCTGGTACGTCTCCAAAGTTCACAAAGCCACAATAGTATGGAATTGGCGTAAAGCAAGGGGGAATGGTGCCCCTGCRTTTCCACTTTAAAATACAGTAATCCAAGAACCTGAAGTGCCCAGGAGAACAGTCGCAGAAGCTGCAACCACAAGGGATCAGAGCGGCCGGTCTACAGGAGGGTGCAGGGCAGGCTGCAACAGCCTACATTAGCATTGCAGAGTTTCTCCAGTAGAAACAAACAGCCTATTTTGCATGCCAAAATCAAGGTACAGGATAGCAAACAACCTGGAATTTATGCAGCTGAAAGTCAAAAGGCAAAAGCCTTAAGGAAGTTTTATAATCACAACCTTATCAACTGACAAACACAATTTTATTAGAAACATCTGTGTAGGTGTGTATGGTTTTCAGAAGAGGAAACATAAGCCATTAAATGTCTTCCAGAAAAACTATACCCTGCAGTTTGCATAAAACAGGTAATTTTAAAACAAGATACTAATATAGTGAATTTAGTTTAAAGTCAGATAATCCAATTTCCTCTCCTACATCCATGACAAAATACGATATAAGTAGGAATATGCATACCAGACTGACATTGTACTATAATGAAACATTCAATAACCAGTTATATTTTACAATTCATTTTGCAGCAAGCATTTAAAAAGTAAATACCAATACATGACACAGTTTTTCAACATGTGAAGCTGATGACATGCCAGTAAAAGCTCTGCCTGTTTGCAGCAAAACTGGGGGACAAAAGAAATGTTATTTATTTTTTCTAGGAAGCAAATCAAGGCTGATTCGGAAAAAACCCTATCTTATATACTTTACATTTTGTGTTAGACAAACCTACTTCATGAACATACTTAATTTTTCTCTAAAGTACATTCTAAGATTATCTTTAAATTAATTGACCCTCTTTGCTTTCAGGAACTTAGCTGGATTTCTCTGCTGCTGGTGAGCAGATGCAACATACTTTTATTTTAAAAAATGTTTTCAACTACATTATATTTTGTCTGTACTGAAGCAAATTACCTTACCCTTAGCTATGTAGCAGCTGGGATTTACTTTTCTAAACAGAAATTTTATGCTGGCAGCATCAGTTCTGCTTCATTTGTGATAGACCCTCAGATTTTCTTTATATGAAAACAAATGGAAATGGAACACCTGGTAGCTGTCATGTCAAAATAATGTATTTCAGCCCATGGCACCCTCCCATACCTAGGGACTTCTTGCACAATGACATGAGAACTCTTCAATTCTAGCCTCCTTCTGCCACAAGAGCTTTGCAATAGTCTGTTGCTCATCATTTTATATAAATACCAGGCAATTTTTCTCCTCACTATTAAACTATTCTGGATTTTCATCCATTAACAAATGCAATAGAGCAATTACTCTAGAGTCAGATGCTTGCAACTCTTAAAAAATTTCATGTCTCATGCATCTCAATTTGTGTGTTTATAGAGTTCTCAAAAATTATTCAAGAAGCTACATTCCTACCTATAATTTCTTGCCTCAAAAATTTTCATTTTTCCATTTTAAGAACATATGAAACTTCTCTGGGTCAGAGTAGAAAAGAAATTCCCCAGGATCTAGACTACCACAAGTGAGTGACGTTCAAGAGTTCAACCGTATGCCTCTATTTTCTATTTCTTGGAGTCTTAACACCGGAATTTTACTCTTTGCCTCTTTTATTTTTCAGGATATGTCTACTTGAGTGGCCTGCAGAGTTTATTCAGATAGTCTATTCTTTTGCTAGCTTAATTTGAGAACGAGCAAAACAATGAGTGCACACCCAATACATCCTCATTGCTTCTCAATGTGCTGTGATGCAAACCCATGGGTCTTTGGACTACGCTAAACTAAACCCATCTGATTTTCTCCAATTCAAGTGTGGGAGGACATCTCTGTTGACATGGGCACATGATTTGGACAGGCACTGAAGAACCATCACCATTAATTCTGTATGTTTTTTGCAGAGAAGGAGAACTACCAGATTGGGTGAGAGTGAAAGGCTCTAACCCATACACCAAGATCCTCAAACAGGTAATTTTCTGTGGGAATGGGACAGGGTGAAATACACGAGTTAACAAAGGGTACACCAACACAAGTGATGAAGTTTGGATTAGGTGTCATCTTTTGAAGCAAATCTTCCCCATAGCTTACTGTGCTATGGTTTATGTTGTGGAGCAAGGTTGGTACATGAAGCCAAATTTCTTTGGGATAAAAGTAACCCCCAAGATGTGCTCCCAGAGCACACCTAGTCTGCTGCACCTGCTAACAGACATTCAATTTGGCCCATGGAAGCAAGCAGTAGGCAATCTTTTCAGATTAACCTCATTTTTCTGCTTCCCTGACACTTGAAAAGGCAGTAGCTATTATTAACTCATCAGTCTCCACAAGGTTTTACCACTGGAATCAACACTAGCATCTCACACTTTTCTAACACTCGCACTGAAAAAACAGCTCTGTTATCGGCTAGTAATGGGAAGCTGTCATCCTTTATATGCAGTAGGTCTGAGAAAAATACCAGGTAGAAACACTCCTGTACAACAGGATTATAAGAATTTATTGGAAGTCAAATCTCAGAAATCTTTCATTCGAGAGAAACGATTACTAACTCATTGTGAATTTCCCTGAGTGAGAAAGAACAAATACTGTGTTCTGAACCCAGCTATTAAAAAAATATATATATAGGCATAATTTGATTTTTGAGAGTACAACCTACACTTTAAATACTCTCATCCTAAGTTTCTTAGAAATTTAATTTTTCCTAGAAATTAATTTTCCACCAAACCTCTGAAAAAACCCTTCCCTCTCCAAGCATCGCATAAAACTAAAGAAACCTGAAACACACAAGCCAACATATTCTATTTTCCTTTTGATAACACCCTTTCTAAAATATCATAAAGGAGGTAAAGAGTGTCAGTAAAACAGCTAGCAGAAAGGAATGCCGATGGTCAGATCTATAATTACTATATTCTCCTTCTCACTCTTTACAGTCACACTTCTGACTACTCAAACTTTAACAACAGCAACAGTTTGATCATTTACTATGGACATTATAGACAGACATATCTTCAAAGACATTGTAGAAACAAAGTTAGGTAGCTTGGTAAAAGCATAAATGGAAATATAAGGGGAGCTCTCCTGTGTTTTCCCATTATTCTTAGTCTAAGTCACTTTGTGCTCAGGCAAATCAAAAAACATACACAATAGATATGGATACACATACAGATTAAAAATTCATAAGCAAATTTGCTTAAGTCACTCAATGTAACAGCAGTATTCAAAAGCTGGGAAAGTACATACTACTTTGAATAAGGAATTTCTGAGAACTGAAAATGTGGGGTTTTTTTAGTTACTTTTAACTGGATACAGTGCAACAAACAACATACAACAGCCTTAAAGTCCATTTTAACGACAACATTAAGATTACTGAAGCAAAGCATTTATCTGTTTTCAGTAAGCTGTAAGTAAACAAATAAAAAAAATGCACCGAAATCAGTAACATAAGGATTCATTCTAAGCCAAGAGAATAGTATGGGTCACATGTGCAGGAAACTTGCTAACAGGAAATTAGAAAACTAAATTTATAGGAAATAAAAAGCAACCTGCCTGTGTAGAGCAGTAGTCAGTGCTTTCCAGTATGGCTCGGATCTGTAAGTCACTGACAGCTAGGTGACCTTCAGGGGTTCCTTCCAAAGTTTTTTTCAATGATCCTAGGATCTCTGGACCAAAAAGCCACAGGGACATCAAGCAAAAATAGATAGTACATAGAACTTAACAGTGAAAACACTTGAGTTGAACCGCAGAGTGTTCACAAATTCATTTACCAGGGCTTTAGAAATAACTGCAAATACACCTGAAGGATACTTGTCTATGAAGTTTCCAAACAATTCAGCAGTTCTAATTGTTAAATGCAATTTCAAAGAAACCAATTTATATTCCTTTGTTCAATACTAGAACAATACAATCTGTCTTTAACTTAAGGTCCACAATGCAATTCAGTGGAATTAATGGATCCCTCAGCCTTGAATTTGAATTCCTATTCCTCAACCTTTTTTACATCGTCTCACTGAAATTTCCCATATACACAAGCAATAACACCTTAAAATGTCTTTGCATAGTGCAAATAAGTCACAATGCAGAAAAGAATCACACCTCAAAAAAACAAACAAACAAACCCCACAATAATGGAAATTCATTCTTACGTTGAGAGCCATCAGCATCCCAACGTGCTGATGTGCCACCTTTGATGTTCCTTTGATGCTCTTTTCTAGTCTTATCTAAGAGAATGAATAAATTCCCTATCTCAATCTCAAAGATAACTTTTTTTCATTTTTTCCCTTTGTTATATATGATTTCCTTAACCCAAAATGCAGTATTTCCCCTGTTTTGTCTACTGCTTCTCCTAACTCATTTCTGGATTCGTTGGTTAAGGATCAGTAACAACAATCTCTCCTCTGAATGTTTCTTCTTTCAGGCACAGAAGCAGCATTAATTCACCTGACATTCTGGTGGGGGGAGAAGAAAAAGAAAACAGACAACAGTTTAACCTTTCTTATTACTCTGGATTACTTTGCCAAAACTGACAAAAAAGCCTACACCAATCTGTAAGTGAGCCACTCTGCTTAATTTTGCTTCATAAATACTAAAAACATCTTCTACTCAGAAAATGAAAACTTTCAGAAATATTTGGTTACTGTTCCTCAACTGCAGAGGAACCGACTTACTCATTGGTTGAGTCTACACTCTGGATTATACCATACGTGAGCAAAACTAAAGCTAAGAATAACAGAGTAAGGTGAAAGTGTTCCTCCCATCAGCAGTACTGCAAAGGATTAATCACTCTCAAAGACTTAAATGCTTTAAGATCTAAGAAATATTCCTGTCCTACCCGTTTGGCACTGCCTACAAGAAACTTGACTGTCCTCCATTAACAACCAGAACATCAAAGAAACAAGCTGGCACAGATAAATCAGCACAGTCAGCTTCACCTTCATGGAGCCCGCTCTGGTTTGCGTACCAACAACAGGATTTGTATGCTTTGACACACACAAATAGCTTAGACATTTTCTCCTGCATCCAAGAGCATGTAGGTGGGAAAACTCCACCATCTATAATGACGCTGTCATCTCAGTTGTTACTAATGCATTAAATACTGTGAAATGTTCAGTTTGCTGTTTCACCAGATACTGGGTTTTCTAAGGAAAGCCAAAATAGCAGAAGTAAAAACATGTTTTTTCCCTTCCTCATCGCATCAGAAACACGTGACAGAGTGATTTGTTTGTTGTGCTACCACGATCCAAAGGAAGCGTCCAGAACAAACAGCCTCGCAGCCTCCCTCCCAGGGCTGGGGGACCCTGAGCTCTGGTAGAAGCTGGGAGCCTCCGGAACCCGCTTGCTCTTTATTCGCCAGCTCCTCCCTGGCCCAGGGCCTTTCTCAGCCTCTCCCCGCACCTACTGCATGCCCGAGCACCGCATGAGTGAACGCGTTGATACCCATTGAGACATACTAACGCTGAAAACATACAAACACACGTTTAAACGCTGAAGTAAACGGGCTAAATAGGCCACAATTTGTGCATATAACTCTGTATACATACATACACATATACATATAAAAGATAGATAGATAGATTCACTGTGTGTTTGCAATACACACGTTCTAGCCTCAGGACCTTACTGGGGTCAATCACTCTCATATAAAGCTGTTGTAAAATTCAGTACAATCAACAGCTTCCCAAGACAGCACGTAGCAGCAGTAAACAGAAAAACAGTTTGAATGATATCGCCAGATCTCACAAACGGTGCCTCAGCTACGCAGCTCCAGCAATGCTCTTCTAAAGCAGATATCCACCGACAGACAAAGTATTTAAATAATGAGGTCCATTCACAATAATTTTGTCCAGGAACTGAAGACCAGGTCAAAAGCATCTATGTAACATCTTTATATATTCCCACCAATTAGTCAGACCTCATTTAATTTAGAGGAAAAAGGAAATTTCTTAACTGACAACTACATTACCTATCCACAAAGTCATCTAAGGTATTAAAACATCTTAATAAACGTATTAAACATTTAAAATAAATAAATCAATCTTTCTTTAGCAGGATGCTTTGACTAATATTCAAATATTAATCTAGCATTCCTCTAGAATTGTTTCACCTCAAAGCTATTTTTAAGTGCTAAAATTTCTTATGAAGAGTAGTACTAGGCATGGTGTTTGGTTATATTATGACAGCATTTTAACTTAAAACAAAAAAGAGATGATTAAAATATACTTTTTTTAATATATATTATATATTATATATATAAAGGAGGGCAGCATTCTACACTAGAAATAGCCCTTGTTCATGAATGTATTTATGTACTGAGAAGTGATTTACCTACGCTTATGAAGATCAAGTAACACAGATAGGATTACCCTCTCCTGCACAGTTAGACTACAAATAAAGGGCAAAAAAAATTTTTTTTGATTTGGTAAGATTTCGGATACATGCCACAATCATTTACGACAAAACGTAACCAGTATTTTTAAAGAGGGGGAAAAGGAACAATTAGAAAAGATTTAGTCATGATCACTCACAAGAAGTTTATGTTATCAAAGAAAGTCAAAGCAAGCATGGAAGTAACCAGAATTACAGTAACACAGCCTTTGTTTCATAGGCAGCTAAATTCTTTTTTTGCACTTTTTTCTACATGGATAAGTGTTCTCTAAGCACTGATCTGACTAAATGACAAATTCCTTAGTAATCTATAATAAACACTTTAAGAAAGAATTTTTTCTCCATCATTTTAAGTGAATTTTGTATACAACTTCCATTAAGCACTTATGAAAGACTATTTTGATTACAGGATGAGAAATAACGAACATCATGCAATGTGTAAGCTAGTGATAAGAACTGGGTAGAAATAAAGACCATTGTATTCCCTTCATCTGTCATTGATCTCGGATGAGTAATTTAATTTATCTCTACTACTATTTACCCACCTGTAATAATATTTGTCTACTTTATATTCACAAAGTTTCTTTCATCTAACTCTTACTTTTGGAAATTTCTTCCATGTTTTGCTTCACAATATTTGCAGACTCCTCTTACAACCAATTTCCTCACCAAGGCCTATAAACTCCTAAAACTTTCAAAGCACTATAAAAATCCTAGTAAAAAGGATTTTTTTATTCTACTCAAGTGGAAAATTTAAACAATGCCAAACCATTTCCATTGTTAAAACATCCTCAAAACCGGCTTAGGATTAGGATGGCATTCAGCAAGTCACTTAAATGCTTTTCTGAACTGTAGCACCTTAGCTACAAACATGAGAGAGCAGGGACCTTCTCCATATTTCTCACCTTCTTTTACTTATGTATGTCAAGCAGCAGTTCAATCTAATTACATGCCATGGTACCTATCATGTTAAAATAGCATTATTTAATGACAATTTCAGTTAATGTCATCATACCTATGATGCACATGAATTTGAGGCTTCAATCCTCAAATGGGGATAAATAAGATGCAAAATGTGATGTAATTTGCAAAGAATAATGTTCACACAGCATCTCACACTGCCAACCTCAAAGCACAGCATGCTGGACACCTACTAGCCTGTGAAGCACTCCCTCTTCTGAGACCAAGGCTTATTTTTATTTCACTGCTATAGTATATTCTGAAGAATAAGAATAACGTTTCCTGCCTTACAGCTAGTATATGTCTTAATTTATTTTGGAACAGGTCGGAGGTGAAATAATTGCCTGTTTTACTAGCTAAACTTCCATTTTCAACTCTAGGTGATGCATTCTTTTACAAACACACAACGTCCATGATAATAGGAACATGCATGTGCTTACGATCAAACCTTCTTGCAGATATGCCTTTCCCACTAATAGGGTTGGCGCACCCACACAGCCAAAATAAAAACAAGCTGACACTAGTGGACAGACCAACCTGTTCTGAGCAAAGAGCACAGGATAAAAACCTCATATTGGAAAGCCTTGTGTGGAGGACAGTTTTATGGATCTTTATACCCCCATAACCTTGTTCTTCCCTTACAGTCAGAAATGGAACATTAGGTGGCAGAAGCTGGCACAGTATTACCTGTCTCTAACAGAGCAACATAGATTTATATCTGACCTCCTGCTCTTCACTTTTCCCTGTTCAAAGTTTTAATTATCACTCCCATGTTCATGATTTGCAAAATTCATTCCTTCTCTGTCTTCCGTGCTTGTACATTATTTTCCCACGTTTACAGCTCAAGCATAAATTTTATAAACATTCTGCCGCGCGACAGCCACAATAAGCAAGAATAACATTGCAGTATGTATAGTAGGGTTAGAAGGAGCATGGGATCGGGTTTTCATCTGCTAGCACTATACTAGCTGGAAAAAAATGAATCCGAAGAAACTGAACTGAAAGAATAAGTAGTTATTTGAATCCCATTCGTTAGTGCTTTCTAAATTAGAACAAGTTATGCAAAAAAATGCTCAGTCTTGCTGCAAAATATACTGATCATTCTTTTAGTTGCACTGCACACAGTCCAAGTAATTAAATTCTCCCTGTTTTTAAAAATATAGTATATTACAATTTTTCTGTTGCAAAATAATCGTAAAGCAAGCATTGCCCTGAGTTACTGTTGAGCCTGGATCTTTATCATCTTCCCATTCCTTAAGCTAATAATTGTCTCTAACACATTAATAATGTGTATTAAAGACTCCAAGATGCTTAAATGGTTTGCAGCGATACTTTAAAAGCATTCCTCCTAGATCAAACTATCTTTCCAGAGTTCATAACATCATTTTCAGATCTTTTGGGAGACAATGTGTATCACATTCATTGGATTTGGAGCTTTCCAGATTCATTTTCTGTGCGCACATAATCAGAGAACTATTTACATGCATGGAGAAAACAAACGAATAACAAAAAAAGATTTTGTACTATTATCCAGTCAAATGCAGTTTCTGTACTGAAAAGCATTTAAATAAATAAATGACATCTGTAAGCAGTGTTTGTGTGCGGTAAAAAAAATTTGTAAGCTATTTCATACTCACAAATGCAAATATTAAAGAAACACCACTCTCTCTCCTATTCTTTATCCTCCAAAACTAAACCAAACCCCACATTCAGCATTTGTCTTTTAAATCCGTTCACGAGATGGGACTAAACATAATGAAAAAAGATACCTTTCCAAAAACACACTGAAGGATGTCACTTCCAAGAGATCTTATGCGCGATGGACCACTATCGGCATAGTTACAGTGCAGTACAGCACCACATTTGGACACACGCTTGCAGTTTAGTACTGTAAGAGAGCGAGATGTTTGGAGACAAGACACCCTGCATTAAGGCACCGTATTGTAATCCAGTACCACAGGATGCTAACCAGTCCTCTAGAAGGAGATTTTGAGAACTGCAACCCCTTAATATAAGTGGGGTTTGTGGGATACAGTGTGGTGACACACCGGGGCCTTCCCTCCCGCTCCGAGGAAAGTAGTGACAAGGAAATCCTAGAAACGTTACGATTCCCCAAGAGCACGGCGAAGGGGCCCTCACCAGGGGTCGGTTTCTCACGAGCTGCGCTTTGGCGGCAAGCGCAATGCACGCGTGAACACATCTTCCAGCAAACTAAAATACGTACCTTCCACTTCCGTCATTACTGCCCAACAAACCACGCTCTTTATTATTCCTACCTCCCAGCTAATGGTGTGCAAAAACATGGCTCCGCACTTCAAACAAGAGGGTTTAAATCTGTTTAATAGCCTTTAAAACTTTATGCTGAACTATTAACACAGAAAGCACTTAAAGTTGTAAATTCTTACAAAGTCAAGTCCAACTGAGGCAAAATTATAAATTTTTTGACCGGTCAATTTATTTGCTGTTGTTTTTAATGACTTGGATTTTTTTTAAAAGTCATATACAAAATTTGCAGTACTCTAATTCCAGGCTATCATTCTATCAATGTTTTATAGTGACTCGGTCGATCATAAGGCTGGGAGGACACAGTGCTTCTACAGTGAGAGTATAAGCAGAGTTATTACTCTTTCACTATATTAGAGGAAATAAGTGATTCTTTAGAGTATACGCAGCAAGAGAACTATGTGCAAGTCATGAAATTGCTTCACATATAAATCCCCAATAATCTAGTATTTCTACAGATTTATTAGCGCAGTATAGTCAAAGCTACGTACTTCACCCTCAACTACATTTTGAGAATAGAAATTCACAGCATGAAGTTGGAAGATAAGATGTGGTGAAAAAATGGTCTTCTTTGACTAGTGTATCACAGTTAATTTTCAAACATAGTAAATGGGAGGGAAGATTGTTATATCTTAAGAGCTTGGATAACCTTTTACAGTATTTTGGCTATGTTTCTAGCTCGGCTATAAGTTTCCCTTCCCACCTTCGGACAAACTGTTCAGTGTCTCCAATCCAACCCAACAAAACTCCAGAAAGCGTGCGTGTGCGCACCTCTGTTTAACTTGTCGGTGGTGTCTAGGAAATAAACAGGATTTACTAACGCATTATGGAATTACTGAAGCCTCTGCTTCTCAGAGACCCTCTCCTACTTCACAGGGCTTCTTAAGGGCATCCCTTGAAGAGCTAGGGTATGTGTATACCCTTCAATTCATGCAGGTTTTCTTACACASAAAACTGAATCATCAAACACCTTAAAGAAAGAAGCATGTTTAAAACATATCTACAACATGAAGAAATACCTCTAATGGTTTCAACTTTAGTATGAAGCAGTTGTTAAAAAAAAATCACAGAGGAGAGAAAATATATTAATAAAAACTAAACAAAGGAGATGTATATAGATGCAGGACAAAGGGGACCTATTTGTTTAAATCACTCTGCGTTAGATTTATTCTACTCAGCAGTTTTCCACCTTAAATTACAGCCCAACAACTTCCAGGGACATTACTGTTTAGAACACACCAAGAACATAGTGCTCAAAACACAGTATTTACAGAGGAGATAAGCATTTGAGTGAGATTCTTCAGTTTTCATGTACTTATTCAGGTAATTATTTGGTTTATTACTCTTAAGACAGCAAAATCAGAATAGAAACTTTTTTTTTTTTAAACAGATGGCCACTAGATCTACAGAGACAATAGTCCACTTGCCTATTATGCTAATTGATTTCATCTCTTTATGCATGAAATTAAAAATAATAGACCCCTTTAGGCCAGAGGGTTTTTTTATGACTTGAAATTTTTGAGCTGATGGCAACAAAGCACTCAACTTATAAATAAATAAAATATAATTTATAAGTAAATAAAGACTTCACAGTGACAGTCAAGAAACTTAGGTACTCTGCTTTCTCCAGTACTTCTTTATGTCATTTAATACAGAAGACAACACTGCTTTTAAACACAATACATTTAAACAAGAGAAACATGGATATATACTTTGAACACTACTTAGGGAGTGTTTAGAGTCACCTGAACTTAGTTTTTGTTGCCCAAGAACTTCTGTCTTCAGCAACAGATTTTTCTAATTGTTTTCTGTCTAACTGGGTACTTTTAAATTGTTTAATTTTCACAAGTTACTTAAAAAGATTTTAAAAGCCTCTGGAACTATTCATGTCCTTCTTGATCTGAAACATTTTATTACATTTAATAAGTAATACAATCTGATTGGTAAATCATGTCAGGAAGTGTAACAACAAAAAGTGAACTAGGCTGGTTTGAAAGCATAACTGGATGAAACATGACCAATGACAAACCATAAGCAAAAGTAAACATAATAGAATAGAATTACATCTAGTTTAGATGAAAAGCCTACTGCATCAGCATCTGGATAAGCATTAAGATTTCAAAGTTCTACAAGTAGTTGTAAAATGAAGCCATTAATTAAATCTGCAAATGATGTAACACATAGGAAGATAGTAAGTAATAGATGGATGTAAAGAAAAGAAGAAAAATGGACCTCTGCTGACAAGAATTACCAAAAAGGAGAATGAAAAAATGCTACTTAGTCCCTCTAAGGGAGATGCACTAAACTGTACATGTATGAAAGGCATTAGATTTATGTTTCTACATAAATGCAAAGTAGCACTAATAACGCTCTGAAAGGCCCAAGATTGAAAACAGAACTGACAGCTAAAAATCAAACAACATTAAAAAAGCAACACAAAAAGAGCAAAAGCAATTCAGAAAACTGATAAGCAGGATGGTGTTCTAAAGCAGAGCCTGTTCCTTGGCTTATAGCCCTGAATACATTGTCAAGTTTCCCTACCAAATTTCAGAGTGTTTCATGAGCTGCCTAAAGGAGAAAATTTAAAATTACATTGGCAGCCCCAGCTCACCTTTAACTTCCTCAGACTGACTCATGATGACCAGTTTCTGGGGTATCTCAAGACTCACAGGAAGCCAAAGGAAGCCTGGGTACAGTCAAATGAGCCTGCTCGGAGCAGAGCACAGTCTAACCCTGAAGCTACTCTTGTCATCAGAAGTTTCTCTTAGTATCGTCAGTTAATGAAGCTTCAATAGCACCTGCTGGTGCATAAGCTGCCCTATCTAGTAGGATTCCCACCGTTCACTCCATCTCTTTCTGGAAGTGGAGAGAACTATCCTGACACACGGACAGACAGAGATGCACTCTGCAGCCCCAATAACAACAAGCATGAATCAAATTTGCTGTCTTTCCATATCGCCAGTCTCCTTCAGTCAATGCTTGGCTTTGTTCTTCATGGCACACAAGTTATCAGATGTAGGTAAACAAATTGCTGTAGGATAGAAAATAATTCTAACTCTGATTTCCCAAGATTTACGTCTGTTTGCAGCGGGGTTTTGTTAGTTCTTTTTTGTTTTGTTTTAAAGCAGAAGTAAAAATGTCTTTCCTTTTATTTTATGCTAATGTTGCTGTCTCTTTTATGGTGTAACTCTGATTTTATAGGACATTACTGTCCTATGCTTCAAGAATAGCATCCAGATTCTCCACCAACCCCCTACAGTGCCTCACAAAGCTGCATATTTTATCCCATCTCACTTGCCAGTCATGTCCACTCACCGGAGACACATCATTCAGATCCAAAGATTGTAGCATTACTATGCTGATGATACTTAGATTTATTCTCCTGTTAAACATTAATGACATAGTATCCTGACATAAATTTAGAGTGCTTTTTTAGATGTACAAACCTGAAAATAACCACGAAATAAATCTGCTTTTCTGCAAACAAGTTTTATACTCTCAATATATAGTTAACCATTTCAATCTCATCTCCTCCAAATAATCAACCACAAAAACATACTTCTATCACAGAATCACAGTCTATATTTTCAGCTAGTCTTGGTAACACCCTAGATCAGTGGAAGGAAGTAACCAAAAAACTGTTTAAGAATTAACACTTCTGTCAAAATGATATGGGAGTGAACTGTATACAGTTATTTTTGAGGACTGCACTCATGTTGGTACATTAATTTTCTCATACCTTTCAACAACATAATCAGACTTCTGACAGACATTGACATATGATGGCAATATTATTTCCAAAAACTCCATTCCCCCCCCCCCCAAAAAAAACAGGATAATTTTAGCAGTTAAATTAAAATTAAAACTTGAGACTTGATCACATACCCAGAGGACTAACTAGTACATTACTTACCAGGCTTCCACTAGTGAGCACAGCAGGAGAGTCAGGATATGTAAAACAAGCTCAAGCTGTTCTTGGATATTGCCATTTCTAACGCTGTCAGTAGGGGACACTTAGTAAGATGATACATATTATCTATCATACAGCACATCTCACACAATTTAACAATCTGCAGCCTCAGCAAAATGGCTTGCTTGCAGTTTGCAGGCTCCACTTTCACAATATAGCTCACGTTCTCTGATCAGAATCAGTTTAAGAAAGCAGAAGTCCTTGTAAAGTTAACAGCAAACTAGGAAGAAAAGCAAAGAAAAAGAAATAGGAGGTCTCTGTCTCCACAGCATTCTGTTTTTTTCTTTATGCCCAGACAATGCTGTATCAGAGGTCAGCTTTGGAGTCACCAATTCTCCTAATGAAAAACACCACCTTATTTGGGTTAGTATTTCAAGCCAAAGGTAGACTTCTCATTATACTGGTTGTTACACTTAAGATATGTACCACTGCAAAATAACTTTGAAATACACAAATATTTTTTGCAAATATTTATGCAAATATTTTTTTCTTTCTAATAACAAACTATACTTTCCCTGAAACCAAATCCTCTACATATCTCCACATAATGCCTTCTTGAACCAAGCAAGGCAACAGAAGGTAAGGTAAGTAAGAGTGGGCTTTGCGTTTTGCAGTGCTTGTATTTTATTGGAGTGACAACTGCTTCTTCGGGTTGCTTTGTTCTTGTTCTTTTGTCTCTGTACTGGTTGCCGCAGCAATAGATCTGAAACACTGGAACACCACAAAGGCTAAGTAATAGTAGCAAGGACTAGTCAAGGATGCTGTGATCCGAGCTGGGCATGTCTGGAGACAGTGAGTCCCTCTACACTTCCAGGGGGGTGGGAGGGAGGGGAAAGCCAGATGGCTCACTTGCAAAATTAAAGGCAGTGTCCTGATATCTTTACAAAGTAATTCAAAACGTGTCTAGTTGCAATCAGAATGTACTTAATTGACATGCAACGCTGTTTTGCTGACATATAGCAGAAAGGAACTGACACATCCTTGAATCAAATTCAACAGAAGAGCAGCATGCTATAGTGCAATTCCACTGACCGATTCATAACAAACAGCAGGACTCACTGGTTACAAGCAAGCCCTGTCTTTTAGGGTTATATTTCACCTTTTCATCAAGTTGGATATTTCAGAAGCTCAACCTTGCTACGGAATAGTAGGTTATGGCAGCCTACAGGGAAAAAGGAGATACATTGCATACAGAGAATGATGAATTTGAAAACATAGAAGGCTCATGAGGTAGCTTGCTGTCCAGCTGGCCCATATTTTGCAATGCATTAATCAAAATAGCACCATCTACTACAGTAGAAGTTCATCCTATCATAATATGGTAACACAGAACAAGCCGCATAATGGTTCTAAGCCATGCTGCCATACACCTTCAGTAAAATAGCAACACAAAAAACTCAACTCTTCTCAACAACAGAATACAGTTCTCCACGCATGCTTGGAACGGGGGTTCATGCTAAATCAAGGGATGGGTGTCAAAAATGTCAATGCATCTTATCAGGGAACAACACAAATTTACTTTTGCATATACACTGCTCTTTCTGGAGACCAGCTGAGAAAGTGCGTTAAACTAAAATTTAGTTTTGCTATGAAAAGGTTTATTCATTAATGAAAAGTTCAAAAAACCCCCACACAACAACAACAAACACCATCACACCTAGGAGGTAATCTTAGTCTGAACCAGTTTGATTTATGCTCTCTTTCTTCTAGAAACCTATTCTGATTTTCTGCAAGAATTCTGTCTCACAGATGGGTATTAACTTGATCTAAACTCTCTACCGTGGAACGTGCTTTTGGATAAAAATTCTCCAGGTGTTAGGTAGAAATTTTGTTTTCTAACATGAGATAAAATATATATATAATATATAAATAATATATATATATAGCAGAATTTTCAAAATATAGGGCTAGGAAATACAAAATCAAAAAACACTTAGGTTTAAGCATATGAATCTCTGATAATTTTTCCAGTTCAAACAGAAGGAACAAAAAGAATTATCTTGATCCTTCCATTTCTGTATTTTCAAAACTATTGTCCTTTCCTGATTTTTTTAAGAAAAGTTACAATCTGTTCAAATCAGCTGCCACAGAAATAGCTATATTAATTCATTTGCATAACACTACCTACAAAATTCAGTATGTTGTTAATAGACAATGGTAGCAGTGTTAGACACGATCAAGTGCTATATACTAACAGCAGGCCGAATTCTAATACTGAACACACATTTCATAGTTGATGCACATAAAATTAAGAGCTATGGCATTTAAACTACGCCAATTTATAATCCACTAACAATCTCATAGTATTACTTTTAAAGCTAGGTAAAGACAGACAAGGGTTTTAAATCTACCTAAACTGTTAATAATAATTTGATTAGCTAATGGCTTCTGTATTATAAACTCCATTTTAAAATGTTTACACAAAGCCATCAAATTTGATACCTACACTAAACATATATAAACCAATAATGCAGTATCACATGTTTAAATGTTTATGCAAATATTAACAGAGATTTCCTATTATGGCCTTTCAAAGAATTCAAAGCACCACTTCAATAAATGGCAAATGGGGAAACTGAGATACAGAAAGGAAAAATGACACAGTAGATCATACAGAATATTAGCAGCAGCATGGGGTCAGAAAACAGGTCTTCTAAAATGAATTCAGAAGTTCCACTGCTAAACCATGCTGTAGTGAAAAAAAGGCGAGTGCAAAAAGATAATAAATGCCAGAACATTCCTCTCAGAGCACTGAATGACATTACAGCTACACATACAGAATAAGATGACAATGACACTGAAAGAGCAAAAATACCAATATTAAGATATCATCAATTCATTGCTCCCTTCAGAATCATAAAATATATTACAGTATTTTATCTCCAGCAAGTACCTAATTAAAATGTAGAACTACTTATGCATTCTTCTAGAAGCTATCAATTGATTTGAGCGGTAATTTTGTGCAAACTGTAAAAGAAAATTTTCATATACATAGTGCTTAGGTACTTACATCCCAGGCATAGAACTATTTCTGTTTGTACATGCTAATTTAGACTTCTGTATCATTTGGAGATAAAGAGAAATGCTCTTGATAAGACTGAACTTCAACTGCGGTCACCCTGTGAAAATTTTTCCTCGTTCTGGATCATTTATCTTCTTTATTCATTCTTTCCTACCATAAATACACTGCTGTGCATACTTATTTTTTTTTCCTGCTGGTATTTAATGATTGATTTTTAAGCATCATACTTTTCAGAGAAAAAATTTCAATGTTTGTATTTCTCAGAAAGAAATACGTCACCATCCCTTAACAGCTGCCCATAACAGAAGGGGAATCATTCTTAAGGTATTTACACCAAGGATTACAACATCAACAACTTACTTGCAGGCTGCCAACCGCTAGTCCTTCATTAGTTGTGTCCCTGGATGGTACTCGGGCTTTTCAGCACTGTTCCCAAGGAACAGGCAGACAGCGTACTCGAAGAGGGTTTGTCGCAGCACGATACACGTTCTCCAGGCACTCTGGGCACACCAGCACATTTCTCCAAGACTTGCTGCACACCAGTGGCCCCCCTACTTATCACCAGCCACCACAAGCTTCTCACTCCGGAGGGAAGTCCTTTTCCTGCAGTGCCGCCCTACAACACCAGCTCTTGATCCTGCCTGTGTAGCACCTACATGTGTTCACACCGACAGACAAACTTGATAGACTGCGCTGCAAAGCTGAGCATCAGCTTGCCTCAATCCTTGCTTTCCTCTCACGATACGAGGCATTTTTTTTGGCACCACAAACCTGCTGCAGTGACAAGCTGCACCAAAAGAGAAGTTCATGGGTTTCTGCATCCCACCATCCTCTTCGGGCCAGATCCATCTTTCCCTCATCTCTCTAATGCATTTAATTGGTTTAGGAGGATGTAGTCCAAATACCAAAAAATATCAAAGTAACGAATACCAAAAATAAAATGGCACTAGAGGCCAACATTAAATTTATGTCACTTGGGCCAGCCATCTGTGAAAATATCATGAAATTTCTATTCTCTCTGAGAGTCATAGCACTAAGTGGAAGCAGAGGCATATACACTTTCCATTGACTCTTCTAAGGTCTTCCAATTTACAGTATAACAAAGTACGGGTTGCTTGCCTTGAGCAGGCAGGATGTATCAGCTGACTCCAAGGGAAGAAAAGTGCATCTTTTCATCTACTGTTAGTTTACAAGAAGGTGAATTTGTATCACAGATTTTTTTTTCTATCTGCATGTTGCACAGTAAAGGTTGAATATACTCTCATTGACTCTTAAGCGTCAATGGAGACACTTAAGACATTTCATGGCATTTCCTTACAGAGATTCCACATCACCTGGACAAGTCACCCGTTAGCTGGAAGTGTGCAGTCATCAGATCTTGGATACTATTATGACCAACAACAAAAAAAATCCTTGGAAGAATGAGTCACACGTGCAACAAGGTGGTCTAAAGTTTGATTCTGCTAGTACTGTAATCTAACATCTACAGAAGGTTTGCTAAAAAAAAATTCCCAGATATATTTAACTTTCCTCTTGTACCAAGATGACTAGGATATGGTATCTTGCATTCTGGTGCAAGAAAGGGTAAGACTGAGATCACATCCTAGGAAGAGTTCAGATGCATGACACAAATGCAGACACAATTTAATTCAGGAGTTACTCTGATTTCTATGTTACTGACATACAGAACAGTTTGGTTAACCAATTCCCAATTCCAAACACAGAAAGCCAGCAATTACTGTTGTTATATAGGCATAAAAATATTTTCAAGTTGTACCAGTAAGTTAAACCTGTTCTCCTGTATTTAAGAAACCATCACCACATACAATCTAGTAACGGTTGACCGTATAGTTGACAAGAAAAGAAAGAATTCAACATTTGGAGACAATACACCACATAAAATCTTCTTTCCCCTGCACTTGGGTTTGCAGGATGCTAAATTAAGGATGGAGCTGGAAGACACTTCAGCTGAGTTTAGGGAATATATTTAAGGATGGGTATTTCTGAAATAATTAAGATAAATTTGCCTAAATGAAATATTGATGAATGGAGATACATTTATCTCTTGTCAGATTTATATTAATAGCATGGAGTTTTCTTAGCAAACATTAAACTACATCTTTAAGGCTTCCCTTTCAATAGCCTCAGGGTTTCTACGCTATGGTACATATGGTAACTGAACTCTTTTTAATGACCCAGTTGAAAACACAGTTAACAAAATTAGTACTTTCCCATTTATTTAAAAAGCAATTCTGTCTAACAATACTATGTGGAACTTTGAGATTCATCATTCAAGGATTTAAAACATTAACTAGACAGGCAAGAATACATACCCACGCGTACATAAACCTGAGCATGCACAGACACTCTCCATGGGCTAAACTGTTTGCACTGCATTTAAAATTTAAACCAGTTTTCATTTATTCTGTTAAATTCTCAAACTAAGGCCATGACCCTGCATTTAAAAACACAATAGATCAACAGAATTTCAGGTGAAGCTTGAGGTCAGTTCTTTACACAGGTGAGTTATTACTCCACAGCACCCGAAGTCAGTCAAAGTTTGGATGCCATAGTCTTGCTCTTAGACAAGCAGTGGCCCTCTTGCAGGAGGTCACTGTCCAGATGAGCTGCCTGAGACAACGCGCTACCCAGACTGGTGAAAAGCACCACCTGCTGTGAGGAGATGGTAAGGCCACACAGGGAGGATTACACCATCTCTAGGTCTTCTGCTTTGAGAGCGCCCTAAAGGGATACAGCAGCAAGCTGCCTCCTGCTTCGTCCTTTTCACCAGCACTGGTACACATTTGACACCCCAGGGGGCCACTTCAGGGGTTCAGTCTGGGGGAACTAACCCACGAGAGAGGTGAGCATACCTTCCTGTCAACTTCACATCCTGAACCAGCTCACCAGGTGGTCTGACAAAAGCAGACACGAAGGCAAGGGCAGAAACAGAGAAGCAAGACGGGACCAGTCCCTTCCACGGCAGATTGCCACTAGGCAGGTTTAGCAGGAATGAATCACGCTTCCAGGGAGGAGCTATGCCTCCCTGAAACCACACGCTGTTCCCAATTGCATGATACTGCCCTTCATTCTGCTGGCCCTGGCATTAAGCAGACCTTGAACTAAGAGAGCAGAAAAGTGTTCACTTTTGGCTGAGTTAGATGTAGGTCCACACCATGAGTTAACAGTTCACCACTGCTGAAAGGGGCAGCAGGAGGAGGAAAGTCTGTTCTGTCAAGGAACTGAACCCTAAGGGTAGTCCCTTTCCAGGTAACCTCAGCTCTGAAACATTAAAACCCACTTTTGCTAATAAATCTTCTTGCTTCCCTGGTTCCTATTAATAAAGAATTATTGCCATTTTTCTTCTTCCCACTTAGCTCTAATTAACTCTCACCTCAACTTCACCACTGCTCATATGCAGTTCCCAAGCTGTGAAGTTACTGATACTCAAGCACTAAAATACAGTTTTTGCAGAAATCCAAGTTAAGAATCTCTAAGTTAAAAGGTTTAAAATAAGATGACTTCTCCTTAAACTAGCACTATTGCAATAATCTCTCTGCACAGGTGATGGTTTCTAGAATTTTGATCACCCTGCTCTACTTCTTTTGAAGTTTCTCAGTTGATCTATCTCTGGTCTTGAAACGCAATCCTGAAAACACAACAGTCGTCTGAAGAGACCTTATCAATGCTGAATGGACTGGAAGGATTACTTTGGGTCTTGCTGACAAAATTCCTATTTCTACATGCCTCTACAATGTTTCCCTTTCTCACAATATTTACTAATTCAAATTCAGTTTGCGTTCCCTTACAAAATACTCAGATCTACCTAATCTTAAGAAAACTGATAGCGCAACTGTAAAATTAGATTCCTTTTTTCATAACTGCACATAACTTTATGTACAGACATATTCACCTCCGCAGAGGTGGAACAAATGAAGGTGACTTCATATTGAAATTTGTCTAGTACAAGCAACAATACTGATTTATGTGAACTTCCAACAAGAGCAGGGAATAATCAGGGCAGAAACCGTAGCAGCATTGCAGGTTCTGGCTATAATTCAGAATCCCTCCCTGCAGGTAACTCATATTGCCAATACAATTGCTCTGCTTTCTTAAGGCCTTGATAGAGATGAAATGCTTAAATGTCACATTCAAGAAATGATGACAACTCAAGTGAATACCCCAAATGAGGACATACAGGGAGACTCAAACTTCTTTAACAGTGATTGTTTCCGGCTCTCTTAAATCCCTCGCAAACACCACTACATAAATTACAGTTGGTTCATATCTTGTGGACAGTCCTTGAAAGTTTAATAGCTGCATCATTAAGAGGAACATAAAACTACATAGTTTAAATTTTAAGCAAAAACAGAAAGAGTGACCTATTAAAGAACTGCAATTTATCTAAATTGAATCCCAGCAAAGGGAAGGTTGTTCAACATACCAAATAATGCACTTCGAAGTTTTTTGGGAAAAAAACTTCAAAACAGGCAAAATTATACAGTTTTTGAAGGAATAATTTCCTCAGTGCTTAAACTCAAATTTGCACTTGCAAAAAAAATCCATCTCTTAGGCATCCAGTTTTTATGCTAGGATTTTGGGGTAATCCATACACATTTTGTGAGCTGCACAGAAAACTGAAGAAATTTCAGTGAGACAGCACTATCACAACACACAAATATGGATTAGCATGCTTTTAGCGGACCTCAACAATTAATAGCAGGTTAAACAAAAAAGGGCTTCATTTCACAAAAGTCAAAATGAAGGTAAAACCAGCCTGTGGAAGGTAAAAGGACACAACTGAAAATGAAAATTTGTGAGCAGAGGATTGATGTGATGATTAAGTTTTCCAAAATAAATGTTATTAAAAATTCACCATTAGTTTGTTGGGATAGCTGTGGCAGTATCTCTTGAGATAATTTATTAAAACCAACTCAAAATAAAATTGCCCTAAATCAGTTTGCAAATAAGCTCTAAAAATTTTCTGGACGAAGTCGGAGAAACACTCCATTCTTACTTCTTGAAAGGGATAATAGACAGCAAATGACTTCTGTAAGTGCAAATCCTACTTATCATCTATAGTACAAAAATATATTCATTTAATTCCTTTAGGGGAAAAACAGGTCCATTCTCAAGTTCTATTGACCCAATGAGAAAGAACTTCTCTAGCAAAGAATTTCCCTTAAATCATTTCAGAGAACTTGTGCTGGCTGTTCAATCCCAGTAATGCTTGGTTGTTGCATATAAATTTAGTAATAATTAAAGGAGTCTCCCCCTTGCCCCCCCCCAAAACTGTTAGATCACAATTTAAATTTTTTTTTTTTAAAGATCAAAATAAAATACACAAAGAAGTGAAAGTGTCTCAATACCCATAGAGAGATCAACCACTGTTAAGAAATCAGACCTGGAAACATCAGATAAGCCTCAGCAAGCAAAAGGCTTTGAGTTTTTGCCATTCTCCATTGAATTTAATCTTTTTTCCTTCATACTGATTATACTTGTTTACCATCTGAAGACCTGCCCCTCCAATAGAAGCATTTCAGTAGGTTTTTACCTAAAGATTTTTAAAAAGCAATTAATAAATAAGTCAAAAGCACACATACGTTAAAAAGTTACCCTATACATGAGAAATGTTCCAAAAAAAGATGTCCATAAAAACTGATGCTGTTCATTTTTGATTCGGGGAAACGAAGAAAACATGCTATGAACTGGAAAAAACAATGCAAACATTCTTCTGAACACAGAAATGGCGATTTTTAAAATGTTACCAAGTAAAATTACAAACCCTTCGGCATCATCCCCAAAGTCAAACTTCACAGCAGGAGGAAAGTCTGTTCTGTGATGGAACTGACCCCCTAAGGGTGGTCCCTTTCCAGGCAACGCAAGTCAAGTAGCAGTCCCAGAAACTGTACCAGTGGATCATCATCACATCTCTTCCACTGAGGCTATTGCTATCTCATTGAGTAACCTCTAAATTAAATTTACTGAGCTATTTCAGTAGGTAGAATTAATCAAAACACATAGAACATACAGATGTTTAATGAATTTATAAGCAGGTGCTCAATGTTTATCAGTGTTTTTACAGTAAAAAGGAGTAACAGATCTAAACCACATGCATCAGTAAGTAAAAATCCAGTTTTAGGTTCAAAAATCAAAATTCTTTTGTTCACAAAACTGACTCTTCTTTATTTCTGTGCTGCAGCTTTCCATATATTCAACACAGACAATTTCCCCATCACTGATTAAAAGAAATACGTGACTAAAGAAAAAACGTGTTACATGTTGCATTGTTAGGATTATGTCCCACTACGAAGCCTAATGTTAACACAGCCTTCAATGCCAATATCACCTTGTGAGCTTGGTGATCATCTACTTATTTAAAAAAACAAAACAATAAAACTACACACACTCTCATCTGTTCTGGGGAAAAAAAAAGTTTTAAAAATGTTCAAGATCAAATGTGTTTAACAAGTCTTCCCCAATGATGATTAGATTTTTCATTATGGTATCTAAAAGAAAAAAAGGCAAAACAAAAAACCCCAAACCCCCAAAATTTTACTAAGAAACATTCTCCAATTACATACCAACCATCATCTCAAAATATTAACCACTTGAAACTGTATTTTGCAACTACTGTTAATAATTTTTTAAAACTTTAATTTAGAAAGTAAGAGGTAATTTGTTATAGGCTAACTATAAAAATAGGATCTACCAAATGTTATTTTCTGCTCATCAAGGCTGAAAATTAATACTTTGCTTAAATTACCACATTACAGAATCTTATTTGATCTACAATGTGTACTTTTTAATCTGCCACTGAAAACAGAAGAGTACAGAATCTCAAAAAATTTCTCCTTTCAGAATTTCAGACTGCCAAGATTTCAAGTTCTGCTTATCCATTAAAACACACAAAAAGCATATTTACAATAAAAATCTTCATTATAAAGTATTTATGATTACTGTTAGCACAAATTTCTTACATTGCACATTGAGCCATGTATTATTAGTACACCAAGTGCAAGTTTATTACTACGTAACTATTTAGCAACCTAAGAATAAAAAGGAAGCATTTATGCAAAATGGTGGAAGGAAAACAATAGAAATTCCAAAATTTTGCTCCCTTTCATCTGAATATAAATGAAATATGATTTTTAAATAAAACACTACTGATTAGTTTAAGTTATGAAAAGACGAGCCTAGACTCAAAACCAACTTTAAGTTGCATGTTTTGGACCTGCGCCAAAAATTGCATGCTATTTTCTTCTGTTCATAGAGCACTAAGTTGAGTAATGAGAACGCAACTCGTTTGCAAGTGTAAATACAATGATGCAGTCCTTAATTAGTATATGCAAATATAAGTTTCAAAAATGGCTCAAAACATTATCTACAGTGTTTAAAATTGTAATTTCTATTTACACAAATGTAGAGATTATATTCTGTGTAATTAGGTGTAAATTTTAAGAATATGCATTAATCATCTTTTGTTTTTGCAAACAGGATTAATTAGTATTTGTAATAGCATATGCAAGTGGAGATTAACTGTGAATCACACTTGCTCAAAGTAATAGACTGAATGAAGTCAGCAACACTTTTTCATTATATTTTTTTGTAAAACAAATGGAACAATATACTTCAATATAATTTCAGAAACTTTCATGGAAAAAGAAATACGTAAAAGCACAGACAGTGCCCATGCAGAAGACACTGTGCTGCATACAGCTTATGATGTACTTGGACGCCCTGGCGGAGTACTATGGATCTGTCACAGGTCAAGTTCAGGACCCAAGAATTCAGAGTGCTAGAACATGAGACAACTGAGAGAAGATGACAGAATACTTATTTCTCTCCGCCTGAAAAGCGATAAATGCTTAGATACCCACACCATGGCCTTCTATGTAATGCACAACTTTGTAACAAAACCCGATGTGATCAGAACCTAATTAATGACACTAGAAAGGTCATACAAAGCCAAGCGGCTGGAGAAAACTACTACTTTATTTTTTTTAATCAAACAATTTGCAGGCAGAAAAAAACAAACAGGTGTTTTTTTTTTTTTAACAAAGGTAGCAAGATTCTCCAAATTCTTAATGAGCAATGCCTGTTTTCTCCAGCCACAGTACAAAGAATTGACAACAGCAACAACAATATATACTACCCATCTCATCCCCAAAACTCTTTTGATAAGGGCTGAGAAAGAATACAGCCCTTAAACACTGTGGAAGGTGAACAAAGCATAGGAATTAAGTAACATTTTAATTTGGAGGGATAAACCAATGAAAAACAAGAAACAGCTGTTCCCCTTGTTCTCGCAATTTGCAAATAGCTTTTACTTCAGTCTTGATGTAAATACACATACATACGAACATGCAAAAAATGTCATGCTACTCTATTTATACCACATAAATAAATGAAAAACATATTCGATATCAGATCCCATTATAAAAAAACAAATAGGTCCCAACTCCAACACCTTTCACACCTGCGCATTTGCGCATTACAAAGGCAAAAAACAGACTTCTGTTCAAACAATGGCGAAAACCTCTTCCAAACAAATACAATGGAAAACACTTCTAGGACATAACTACTTCATTCATTTATACAAAATAGGAAAGCAATAAATACTCATTAGCTCAGGATAAAATTTTTGGCATTATTTCATGTACGAAAGGTTCAGAAAGGAAAACCTCCATTATGCTAACTGAAAATAGAATGGTGAGAAAAAAAAGGAGAAGCACTAATGAAAAAGATCTCTATAAAAAAAAGTCTGAAATAAATTTCAGTTCTCCTACAAAACCTATCAGGACCTTATATTTGCATAAAAAGTTGTGCTCAGGGCATTTACATTACAAAGATATTTAAAATTCCAACAGCTACCTTGACCCACACCCACAAAACATACTTAGATCCTTGAAGGATGTTGACTGCAGCCAGCACTTAAATATTTCTCTGCATTTGGACTGATGTGCTACACATTTGGCATATTGGGTGTCTCCTAATAGCTTCCAATTTTCTAAAAGATCTTCAGTTGGAATAATTGTACCAATGTACATATTTGACCCCATTCACCACAGATGTCAGTGCTGTTTGACTTTAGAAACCAGTTACATTATTTTGAAGGTGCTGTTCAAGATGTTTTTGCACGCTTTGTTGAAATGAGACCATAGATCTTAAATACACTTTTAGTGCAACCTTTGAGCCCATTGGTTGAAGTGTATTAGGCTGCTCAGGAATTAATTGTTTTCCAGAAGCAAGAAAATCACAGTAACATCGTAACCTACTGAAGTTAATGCTTGTTAGGGCAAGTAACTTAACCCTTTTAAAAATGTAGCATTATTGCAATATACAGAAGTTGGTACTGCGAAAATTTTACCCAATTATTACAGTACCATTAGAGTTTCTATGGCATTCTACATGAGTTGGGTTCCATTTCTGTTTACAGCCAGCGATGGAGTTATAATCCTTGCCTAGGTACTGTGAGTGAACACCATGTAATTACAGATTGCTTCACCAAATTTTTCTAACGATAATACAAATATTTATAACAAAATAACAATAAATAACAACAGTAAAAYATCAACAAACAATTTAGGCTACAAAGAGAAAAGTCTTCAAGCATGGCATCAGTCAACCTGCAAAAGCTGAAGTTGCTATTGGCCAATTCCTACCTTAGCAAATGTAGCTTCCTTTGAAACTAAGAGAGTGTTAGTATATCTATCCAACAGCAGCGTATTGCTTCTTATAACTGCATATAATTTGATCAATTATTTCAGAAATATTGCACTGAATTTATAACATTTATAACATTCATAACAGACAGGTAGCTTTTACATATTGTTATATTTATATTAGCTATATACTACTTTTTACCTAGGAAAATAACAGTCAACTAAGTGGTGATTAAATAAGATAAAACAGATACAAACAGATACAAGAAGATACAATGACAGATCTTGGCTCCCTTGTATTTTTAAACCAATCCAGGAAATAGTTTATATCTAAGATTGAGACTCTGAGCCACCCTACAGATGAAGTATTTTCTCTCCCAAAACTTGTCTCAACTCTATAAAGATCTGCAGAGTAATTTTAAAGGGTCCTTTCAAAAGGAACCTGATGGGGGAAAGGTGGGGAAAGAAAGAGGAGGATTGTTTGTTTTAATTGGGACTGCAGCAATCCAAAATAATATAAATTTATGTCAAAGAGTTAAGAAATTATAAGCAGGCAGAGAATTACTGCAATTCCATGATGATTTTTAATTTAGATTACTTTTTCAACACAGGCATAAAACCTGTTTTGTGGTAACTAGTATACAAGTTCAGTATTATAAAACATGTTAGTAAAAAATAAGCAATTCTTTTTTTCCAATTGGAAGTTCTATTCTGCACCCAGAAGTTGTACCTCTTGACTTCACTGGTACCTGCATGTAAGACAGACAAACTGCGACTCCAGGTTATTGGTTCTGCACTTTCAGTCCTTGCCAAGGGAATTAGTAGCTTACTTGACACACAGTCCATAGAGCATCTTTTAAATCTATGCAGCAAAGTGATCTGTGTTACTGTGTTAGTGGCAGAATAATCTAGGAGAAGGAGACCAAAATCCTCAAAAGGGATACATTTCAAGGAAAGATTTAAAACAAAGAGGGAAAACTGACAGAAGCTGCAAATGGGGAAACTCTGCACAGAAGAAGAGGTAAATGGAAGCAAAGTGCTGGCAAGGAAAAAGCTAGGAAGTAAAAATATATTTATACATATATTTGTGTTTTTTTATATATGCATAAATATATAGCAAGAAACAGCAGAGACCAGGGGAGTACAGAATTGTGACGGGCCAGTGGGGCAAGTCACAGAACCACAGAACAGTTGAGGTCAAAGGCATCTTTGGAGATCCATCTAGTCCTGCTCAAGCAGGGTGACCTAGAACAGGTTGTCCAGAAGTCTGCAGGAACAGGAAAGGGAAGACATTGAAAGATTTCAAAGAGAATTTCAAGTAAAGATAGAATAAGCACGGGGAAACTAATATTTCACTAAAGATATTACAGTGTCTTCATCCCCAACCACAGACAACAGACCTTTTTCAGGAATAAACTTATTTGTTAACCTGTAAGAACAAAGCTAGACTTTACTCTTGGAGATGTGCAAAAATGAATGATTTTCATGTACTGTGGGAGGTTTCCCCACTTTTTGAAGTTTGATTTGAAAAATCATCTCTTAGACACATGGACTGTGGAGTAAATCTATGCAAGTACTGGGTACAAAATAACATGTTTTACTGTTGTGGGTATATTTAATAAGTTTAGTCAATGTTTTTTAGCCAATAAATTTAAAAATAAAATTGGCAAGAGCAAAATAAAACCCAGGTACAAAAAAGAAGGGCAGAATAGCTTTTGTGTTCCAAAGACTCACCATAATGCTTCAGGATCATTCAATATAACATACTGGAATCCCCAAATGAACATGGAAGTTGAAGCAGGGTGTCCGCACTTCCTTATCCTCAGTCAAAATAGAACTCCCTCTGGCTATACATATTGAGCTCTATGCTGTAAGTACTTCTACAGAAGTTTTCTTTTAGTCTAATGACTAAAAAAAATCTGAAGCAGCATGCATCCCCCAGGCAAGAATCCTCTAGATGACAGAATATTTTGGTGCTTTCTTTACCTTCAAATATTGGCCTTTAAAAAGCTTGTGTGAAAAGGGTTTTATTCCCTGTTGTGCAAAATCTTCAATGGGTATGCTTTCCCAGGTTTATTGAATACCATCTTTATTTGGTCCTGCAATAATCTAGTCAAATTAATTCATGAACATGCTGAGCATTTTACAAGCACATGGCCTCAAGTCTCCAAGCATGTCTTTTATGCTCATGCAGAAATACTGGTACTAATCATAAATTAAATTAAATTTATCAAGAATAAAGCAGAGCATTACATTCACTACTTACAACTAAAGGGCTATGGGAAGCGATGGTAGAAACAACACAGGACAGAAATGAAGTGGAAATGAGCGGAGCAAAAAGAGAATGGCCCAATACTGTCTAAACATTAAAACCTCCTATATTTTCTATAAAGGTAAGCAACTCACCTAGAGTTTTAAAACTAAATTTTCTTAAGAATGTAATGTGTAATTGTGTGAATAACAAGCCTTATGAGGTCTGAATTAAAGTGTACAGACTAGTATTATGAAAGAGGAACACACCATGTCACTACTCTCCCCATACTCTTTAATTTATGGTCATAGGATATTCCACTAATGCATGGCATATCACATACACAAAAAGCATTTTGTGCATTTAGTCAGAACAGTGGCAAGGCCCACTGAAATTTCACTAAACTATGAAATATAAGGTACTACAAAGCATTAATGCAAAGTGAGTCTTCTGGCAGCCTAAAAATCAGATACCCGAACAAAAAGTATCTGAATTGAACTGCTCATCAGCATGGTCAAATGAAAATAACTATTCTCTATACAGTCCAAGCTCTATGATGACAACATACAGTATAGCTTTACAAAATTACAGAACAGTTGAGGTTTGAAGTGATCTCTGGATATCATCTAGCCCAATCACAGAATGGTTGAGGTTGGAAGGGACCTCTGGAGATCATCTAGCCCAGCACCCCCTGCTCAAGCAGGGTCACCTAGAGCACATTGCACAGGATCGCATCCAGGTGGGTTTTGAATATCTCCAGAGAAGGAGACTCCACAACCTCTCTGGGCAACCTCTTCCAGTGCTCTGTCACCCTCACAGTGAAGAAGTTTTTCCTCATGTTCAGATGGAAGTGTCTGTGTTTCAGTTTGTGCCCGTTGCCTCGCGTCCTGTCGCTGGGCACCACTGAAAAGAGTCTGGTCCCATCCTCTCGACACCCTCCCTTCACATACTTGTACACATTGATAAGATCTCCTCTCAGCCTTCTCTTCTCCAAGCTAAACAGGCCCAGCTCTCTCAGCCTTTCCTCATAAGAGAGATGCTCCAGTCCCCTAATCATCTTTGTAGCCCTTCGCTGGACTTGCTCCASTAGTGCCACATCCCTCTTGTACCGGGCAGCTGCTCAAGAAGGGTCACCTTGTGCACATTGCCCAAGACCCTGTCCAGATGGCTTTTGAGTACTGCCAAGGTTGGAGACTCTACAACCTCTCTGGGCAAATTGTCTTCACCTTTGCCTTGCTTCAATCAAGCAGCATACTTTGAATATATAAACATGTAAGCATTTACTCCTGAGGAGAAAGGAAAAACATTGCACCTGATCCTCTCATTGACTGTAAGGAAGGACCAGAGTTCAGCAATCTTGACAGTCCAATATTAAACCTGATCTTCAGGTGTGGGATTCAATCAGAACCAAAAGGGCTGAAGTTAGAAGCCAGCTCCCAGAAAACAGGCTTCTTTTTTGGGTGAGGTTCTCTCATTTGCCTTTTTAATCACATTGACAGAATGCAGTTGGTGAACTCAGACTTGCTACAAACTGGACACCAGATGTATCCAAGCTAAATTCAAACTGGTCCACTGTGATCAGACAGCCAAGGACCAAGTTTCAGAGAGAAAAGACTTAGAACAAGCCATTAGATTTGGAGATACAGTAGACGACCTACCTGCTACTAGGCTGATGGCATTTTCACTTCAGACAGATGTGAGATGGAGTCGTTGATCTTTCACAGAAGACAGAAGTTTACTTTGTTTTGAAGCTGTTACCTGAAAACATCTAAAGTGTAACACCTGCTGAGATCACATTTGTGATGGGTTTTGTTGTCTTTTTATCATCTCCTTTTTAAATTTTTTAATCTGGATTTTAAGAAGAAGGAATGAGCATCCAAGATTGTGTGTTCAAGAAAACCAAAGGGTGGGGAATCAAATTTTACAGGAATTTCTTACTTAACACAGGATGGATGAAACCAATACAATTTTATAGACATCTAACAAGATATTTAAAATTGCTTTAATATCCACAGAACCAAATATGGCATTATTTTATTTTTACATATGTTGACCACAGCAGCTAGCATTCTTAAATATAGGAAAACTACCACTTTTTACTCCCTGGCAATCATTCTGTATGGGTAGCTTGCCTTAAATGCCTTTTATCTCATCCTTCCCCCCTAAAAATAAGAAAAAAGATTGGAAGGAAAAAAAAACCCAGAAGTTAAAAGAAGTGTGACTTTCTGGTTTGTGTTATTGTCAAAGTTTTAGGAGCATGTTTTATGGGTGATAAAAATGATGTTTTATAGAAAAGAAAGAAAGAAGAGAATGAGCCAAAAGGGACTGTAATGTGGAGAGAGAATAAAAACAATACAGCTAGATAAAAGGAAATGAGCAAAGGAGCAACAGCAGGGGAAAATAATGAGCCAGAACAAAAGCCCCACCACTAACAGAGTTCAAAATATTCCCAACAGCAAGAGAAATTTGCAGACATGGCAACAAGAGACTCAAGTCTGAAAGAAAGGCAGAGAAAAACCTGTTTATGAAAAAAAAAAACAAAAACACAGTATTTATGGAATTTAATACAATATACCAATCAATTTTTATCCCACCAGCTATCAAATAAAATTCCAGTTCTTGTGTAAATCATGAAGGTTAATTGTTTTGAGGTTTATGAAGGTTAATTGTTCATCTGACACACCTGATACAATGTCCAGCTATCTCACTTGTAGTAACAAAACTTCTCTTCACCTGAGGCAACACTGGAAGTTCTGCCAAGAGAGTCTCTCTCAATCCAAAGATGAGTTCATAGCAATCACCAAAACCCCCACGCAGTAATCAGTGTATCTAGATATTTTGGAACAGTACTCTCACCAAGGTCACTTTGTACCAAAATTATGTTTCATTAGTTCCTGAGCTTAGATATGTTAGCAAATTCAAACATCTAATCAACCATTTTAGAATTCTCATTCCTCACATTTACATTATCAGATCAGTAACTCTAGGAGAGCATTCTGTTTTCCTGAAGTGAGAAACAATTACAAGATTATTAACATTCACCCCATTCAGGTCAACTCTGGGATCACTCTTTGAATTTTATTCCTTCCTTCTTTTTTTATGTTGGAAGAAGTTCTTGTTTGCTCCAACTGTGCTTCAGTTGTTACTTGTTGGAACAAATATAAAACAAAAAATGGAAAGTTATCATTCTTTTCCAGATCCCAAATTATTGCGATTAGTTCTTTATCAACTGACCAAGAGAGCCTTTGGCCATAGCAATAGCCACACACCAGTCTGCTCAGAGACCTTTATACTCACTGAAGAGGCATAATTAACCCCTCAGTTTCAGATCTCAATTGAAAAGCAGGAAAGGCAAAAGACTATCTCATAGCCCTGCCCTAAGCTCACTCATATGCTCTCCACATCTTCAGAGAGTCCCATAAACAATGCTATCTGTGGTTTCAGCACATCTTATATTTGGCAGTGCAATTCAGGGATCTTTTCCTGTATAAGCAATGCACTTGCTTCTGTCCAGTTACCAGGATAATGAGAAATTCCTGGATTGATTCTGCTCTGTATATGCATGAAACAGCCTCTCGTAGGCAACTAATCTGTTAGGTACTGGTTCTCTAGTAAGCACCCTCTAGCTTCAGGGTTCGATAAGCCTTCAAAAAAATCCTTGCAACAGCAGGAATAAGGAACCATAAATAGCAGTGCTGAGATTGCAAAGAGCAAATATGGGACAAAATCAACTGTTCATCATCACTCTCAGGATTTTTACTCACGTTCTGCAACTACCCGAGTTTTTTTCAAGGTACCCAGATGTTTGTAAAGTACACAGAATCTTAAAAGGTGACTTTCAGATAGGGTCCATTTTCATGTTGAACTTGTCCTTGTCTAAAGCTCCACTCTAACCAAGGAAACTGATCTTTATTCACTTTGTCCTTCTTTGTTTTTGTAATATTTGAAAATTTACAGTTTCTTAGGGGCTCTCTTTGCAGACTTAATCCACACCTGACAAGATTCCTCTAACAGATTTGTCCCTACATTGGTCTTTTCTCCATTCGCTTAACAGACTGGAATAAGAAACATACATAGACACACAAATGTATATATATGCACATGCACGCTTTTTAATGCTTGTATACTGGGAAGTTCAAGTCCCTGGTGTGTGCATTAAAAGTTGTTTCATATACTTAAGGTATGGAGATCCTACTGCCACTGGATGATTCTCATCTACTCCTCTCATGCAGTTGTGCATTGCTCCTGTTCTTAGCTTGAAAACTTAGTATTACATACGCCAGTGATGGCTTTCACATTTTTCCCCAAATATTAGATAGCATGTATGCACCATTACACAATATAAATCACCTCTTTCTATTTTAGTATCAAATACAAAGCTATCAATTTCATCAGGATTGTTAACATTAACAGCGCCACTAAGTTTTTCCCCCGAATGTTTTCAGATGAATACAAATATCCTGAAGCAATGGAGCTGGTACGGAATATAAAGTTATAACACAGCATCTAACTCATGCACTGTTTCAACTTTGACATCATTTAATATGTGCACACCCACAAACACACACCCCTACTTCTGCAGGGTATTTTGCAGTACACTTGCTAGTAACCAAAAAGAACTTTTTTCATTTTATTGCTGGCATTCATGTAATTTCTCTTTTCAATTTATTGCTTTTTTCTGAACTACAGAAGAAATGTATTACTGTTTCCCAAATCTCATTTGTAAAACTTTCCCTCCATGCTACTTCTTGCTGTTTTATCATTAATGTTAATATTCTGTCGACTCAGAAATTTCCATTACTAAAAATGAATAAATGAATACTAAAACAGCACTGTACTGAAATGAATGCAGGGTACACAGCCTAGATGCAGTACTCACCACATTTTTATTGAGAAAGTCCTAGTAACAGGCCAAGGATAGAAATGGTATTTTCTGTTCCTATTTCTGGTATAATATAGGTCATATACTGTATGCTAACTTTATCTTCCTAAGCTCTTTCAGTTTCAAACTTTACGTAAAATTCTAAAACATACTGACAAATTTAAACTACAGTCTGAACTACTAAATCACATACACACACCTAAAAAAAAATACTGGTTAACACTGGATAAACTCATCTCTAGTAGCTAAGCCACAGATCTCCCAACCAGTTAAGAAAAACAACAAAATTCCTATCCCTTTCACCATGCACACAGTTCCTATGCCCCCAAATGCCTCATTGATTAAATTTCAAATTATTTTAGAGATCTTTCTAAACATTGCAAGCTATAAGAATCCTTTATTGGCCCAAACACATTGAGGTACAGTGAAATAATTTAGATGCTAATTTCTACACTATTTGGCATATTTCTCATATTGAAATTGTTTCAGAAGATTAAGTTTTTGATCAGAAGACTTTCCATCACAACCACCATCACTGCAACTCCCCTTTAGCCCTGCTGAACTATACAYATGGCCAGAAACACCACCAGTTCCACTGGTTCTGCAGAATCTTCCAAGAATATTCAATTTCAATATACAAGGCTAGAGACTAACTAATTTAAATATAATGGCTAATTATTACCCATAACCCAGCATCTCATGCACCCCTTTTTTTTCTTGTATTAGCTTAGTCAGAAGTTACTAACCTGCCCCAATATCACCAGGTTCTATCATTATCTACTATAATTCTCTAAATGAAATATAGTCAATAAAAGGAGCACATTTTATTCAGTTACATTTAGTTAAAATATGTTATCTCCAAGATCTCATGGTGACAGAGCTCAGAAGTGAAAAAAAGCAATAATGAGATGCTGAAACCCAGACACAGGCAGACTTTATCAGACAGCTCCTGTACTCCAGGCACAAGATCCTACCACATCATTATTTGAGAATCACTTATCGATTCTTTTGTTTTACTTACTTTTTTCCCCCCTGTGTTAGATACTTGTTTATAAAGTAGGTGTTACAGATCATATGTACATGTTTGAGAGTTTCAGAAATGGAAGGAAGGAGAAAGGGGAAACCATGGGAGACCTAAAAAAAAAGTTAAATTTAGGTAATTTGGCTGAGAGAACCGGGGTGCTAATTTACAGATGCTAACAGACTTTCCTAGTAGTTCCACACAGTGGTTTCAATACATCCTGAAATGGAAGTCTCTTAAAAATTGTCCAATACTGTACACATTGTAACAATCCATGGACATCAATCCCAGAAGTCACACCTCCACTTCTCACTACCATTCACAGCATTCCTCATTAGAGGGTGAAAAAAAGAGTTGTTAAAATGGTACTCTAAGCTATGGAAATTTTGGATAGAGATGGACCTGAACTGAATTCAAGATTCCAAATAATTTGTAAAGTCTAGATGCAGATAAATATTCTGGGTCTCTCTCCAATACTGTGAGAAATGAACTCACAGATTATTTCTAAATTTATATGAAAGTTTTCCAGCTTATTTTTATTTTTTAAAAATTGACACATGAAAAAAATCCCAGTTCCTTTCCAGCAGGATGCAATCTTCCTACTTCTGTATTCTACCCAGGTTTTTGAGACCTCTGTCTAACAGCTTATCACTCTTAAAATTATCTTCTTCCTTCCTAACATCTACCACAGAATATTTGTTCTAACTGTATCATTTTTGCACCTGCATTATTTTAAATCCAGTAACTCTATTTCCACTTGTTCCTTCTTGTGCTATATTAAAATAGCAGAACACTCACACATTTGGAAAACCTTGTTCATCTACTTAAAATCCCTGGAGAAGAGTGCAGAGAGCAGATTTCAGTTATTTGGTGTCTCTTGCAAAGAATCAAAAAGGAAAAAGAACAATTTGTCTTAGTTAAAATAACAAACATGAAACCGTCATTCAAAAACAAGCAGCTCCTGAATCTCCCACACTTGTTCTATGTCAGTGTTCAGCACGAAAACAACATGTTTTGGCACTACTATTTTGCCATTCCATCACAGTAAATACAGTGTTGCCATTGCTTGCAACAGGCCACAGGCTTGGGGGTAAGGTGACAACACGGGCCTTGATCTTTTTTTGTCTGGACTTGGCTTGGCTTGCCTGGAGCAATTATTTAATGACCGGGTGACTATTACCTGCTCCACATCAGTTGTTGGTTAGCTTTGTACGAGCGTGAGGTTTAACACCTACCCTTAGCTATGTGTTTGTAGATACCAATAAGAAGCACTTATTCTGCAAAGACTGAACTGACCTCCAAACAACATGCAGCGCAAAGGAGCAAAGGCATGGGGTGGGAGCAGGGGCCGTGGAAACAGAGGTGCTGGGTGACACCAGAGGCCCCCGGGCTCTAAACAGCTCAGCAATGGTCAATTACAGTCATCCTTTACCCCCGGGAGCTGGGGTAAAATCCGTTGTAAGGTTAACAGAGAACAAAAACGTCATGTAGACTTCCAGGCTACTGAAGAAAGAGCAAGGCAGACAGCAAACATGTTAGCAAACATGCAAATGAAAGCCAAGGTGGATCCCAGAATGAGGGGAAAGAAGTCACCGTCCTGAGCATCAGACTCCTGCCAGGACAGATGACGGATGCCAGACTTGCCATAACCTCCACCTCCCACCTTGATCTGAAGCCACTGACCTTCAGACCCACAGAAGCTGCTCAAGAGTGAGCATAACTCCAAAGAAAGGGATAGGTACTGGAAGGCTTGCGTACATTGCATTTCGACTGTTCGTTAGCATCACTGCAAACCCCCAAAATAATAATTCTTTGACGAGACTACTAAGACTTTAATTATACTAACAGTAACTTCTTCGCTTTGCACATGAAGTGTATTCCTTTGGCACACGAGAAGATTTTGTATGCAACAACATGGGGGGAATTCAACCAACGTATTCTATAATCTGGATGCAACAAATTACTGCAGTTTATCCATTGATGATTGTTGTCAATAATTCTTCTCATATGCAACTTGTTATAACTCTTCTTAAAATAGCTCTTTTCCTCACTACTCCTATATATTCAGAACTCATTTTTACAATTAAGAATTTTTATATTGCTTTACATTCTCATATTAGAATATTGTCCWGCCAACTATTTTTTGGTCATGATAAACAGAAAAAAATGAATTTTGGAAAAATCTGAATACTACTTCCACATTGACAGTTATTGCAAAGTGAGTGTAAAGAGAAAAATCAGCTTTGTACCAAATGAAGACAGATTCTGAAAAAAGTTCTCCACTTAAAACAATCTTATAGATCAAGTGACTTTCATGTGTTCTAAGCTTCAACAGATATTCTGAAAAAACAGATCAGTAGTCTTTTCACTGATCTACCTTAGATGAAAGGGTCTAATTGCATCTCCTTAGAGTCTGAATATTACTTGTCAATCATGATTTTCTTCCAGACTACAGAAATGCTATATGAGAAAAAACCCAAACTTAAGTAATTTCTTATAGGTTCATATGGTTACATAAAATTAGGGAAAACTAAAAGTAAATTAAAAAAAAAAATCACAAAAACCAAGGAAACAAAGTATCGGAAATACTGGGTAATCTCCTGGGAAAGTTAGAATCCCATCTGTAATGCTCCTTATCCCAAGTCTAAAGGTTGTGACTGAAATGACTACTACAAGTAACACCTCTACCAGCAGTTTTAGAAATACACTAGTATTTAAACAGACTAGCTGCTTAAGTATTTTGAGTATTCTTTCACAAAGACATAGGAAGAACAGATAAAAAGATTGTTCATTCAGGAAAAAGGACTGTAGTTAATCTTTTCATTTCTGAAATAATTTTTTTTTCCTTCTACTTTTCTCCTTTTACTGACTTACAAAATGGTTGTTTCACAACTCTCTCCATTCTCGAGATCTACTTSTTTAAGCAAAATACAGATCTCTGTGCCAAAGCACCACAATGAAAGATGCTTCTCCTCTTCCAGGTAACAATACCCTACACAGACTGAAAATATTAGCATAATAAAGATGGTGATGAAAAAGGAAAGCATGACAGATAGCAAGAAGCTGGTGTTTCTATGCTCGCCAGTTATTACAGGAAGGAACCTTGAGTACCGAGGAAGAAAAGGAAGAATGGCAACAGATGAAGCTCAGAAAGGAAGCTGATGTTCAGAAGGGGTAACATACACGTGATCATTTCAGCTCTTTCTTTACATTATGTATTTGTTACTTGTTTTTTCAGGATGTTTCAAATAAATATATTAAGATCTTTGCAACTATACATGCAAAGAAGTTTCAGCAAGCCAGACTGGAAGGGCCACGGAGAACGCTCAAGATGGCTAAGACAAATGAGGACAAAGCAAGATGACTGGTACATAGTAGAGCCATAGTCAGTGGGACAGAAATCGGCCAACATCATACAACAATAGCTGTGAAAAAAGTTCATTCCCTTCAAAGAGTTGCACAAATATTTATTTGGTTGATTTTATTATCCTTATACAGACCTGAACTGAGAACTGATAATACTTAATTTTTAAATGGGAAAGTGTTATGTCCTCTGTTTGAAATTCAAGCTCAACTTGAACAACTGTTTTCATTACATACAATGTGATCTGTACAAAACAGCACAGTAACAAGATTCAAGTATCACCTCCTGATCATAGAGACAGGTTAACACAAAAGGTTTCAGCATACTATTGGTACAAGCACCATATCTTACCTGGTAAAGATCAGTGGAGAATACTTTCTCAGGTGGATCAAAACAATCCAGGGTTAGAGAACATTGAAACAACTAATAGTGGTGATAGGGTTTGTGGTGAACTCTTAGTTTTATTTACAACTTCTTGCTTCATAAAGCCACAGTCTGGGAAAGATTTTTTTTTCTCCCCCCCCCCCTTTTTTTGACAAAGGCAGCTATCCACTCAAGTAGCAGAGTTACAGCTAGCAAATGTGGCCTTTAGTTTGCTCGCACATATTAGTGGTATCTTAGCAAAGCCCCTTAAGAAAATGAAGTACTCATGGAAAAAATAAAAATACAATAAAGCTATGATTCTAATGCATTCAGAAATCACAGTGTATATTGCAGGATCAGATCAAGCTGGATAAACTCTGACCATAAACTCTAGCATAAAAATTACAGATCTTTACAAACATAATACAAATATTCCCTAATACAGCATGGTATTAAAAGGAGTTGACCCTCTATTCACAAATAGTTCAAAGCTATTATCACTGGAAGACAGAAATCAAAGGTTTGCAAAACCATTTCCTTCTATTTAGAGGCCTTGAAGACATGTTTTCCAATCTGCGGGGGATAACGGTCACYGCAGTAAGATCTTATTTGTTGTGAATTAGCAATGGATGATTTCAGTGGGCTCAGTGACAAGAATAATTGAGTTCTATTTCAGATAACTTCATAGTAGCTTACTAATAATTTACTAATAGATGTATTTAACAATGAAAATACTACTGCAAAAAATTGATGTTTCGCTTTTGATAATACAACGTCTATGAAGTAGCAGAATTTCACCAGTAAAGGTAATTTGTGACTCATTTCATATTCAGCAGTATTTAATTACATCCATAAGTGCAGAATGTCCAGATGCTGTTTTTTAATTTAATAGTGATGGAACCAATGAGATGCTGATAGGTTTGTAACCTAAGCCTTCAGAACATGGTGAATTCCACAGGGCCTTGAAGAAAGAAAAAAAAAAGAAAAGAAAAGAAAAAAGAAATGAAATGAAATCTTAAAGATGCATGCCTTGATGGTAACACAAAATAAGTTAAACAAAAAAATTTCATTTCTGCGATAAGCATTCCATGCAGGCAGCATGTAAAAATAAAGCTGCTTTCAAACCAGCAATCGACATAACAAGAAATTAAGTGACAATACATATTAAAACAGAAATATGGCTCTTCAGAAGCTTGAACATTACACATTTCTAGTTAGAAAACAGGCATGTACAACAAGATGTCATGTCTGTACAGGAAGAAGGTCATCAGCATGAGCGAGATTATGCTAATGGAGAGAATCTACATGCAGCATGCACACAACATGAAAATATTTCCACAGAATGATTTAAATGTCCAAGTAGCTAATTCTTCATTAAAAAGCACCTCATTTTAAACATACTAACATGCAAACCCCAAATACACATATGCTTTAAGCTACATGACTTTATAATGCTATGGTTACCCACTTGATTTCTGAAGTTTGCTAGTTGATCTTTTTCCAAGTTGAGTCCAAGTTTTTCCAGTTTTTAAGAAAACATGCTCAAACCCTACCTTGAAACATTGCTATGTTTGAGAATTTCCATTCAGGTATTACTGAACATATCTTCTTAAGCTCATAACTCATTTACTTGTGWTAACCTATTAAAAGTTGAAATCAACTTTTCCCTGACAAACTATTATTTATAAAGGAACAAAATTCAAAGGTCTTCAATGCTGCTAGAGTTTTCCCAAACCATTCCCTGGCTTTGTAAGTATGACACAGCTAGTATTCAGCATAATACATAAACAAGAGTCAGTAAGGTATGATTCAGTGGGACTAGAACGTGTGTTCAATTTCAACAAAATAAAAAACAATGAAAGGTCCTGATGCCTGTACCCTACTTATTTCTATCCTTAGTGTAACAGGTTTGAATGTCAAAGTTCACATAGTAAAAATACGCTTTTAATTCTAGGGACAACTGTTCATTCAGTACTTAGAGACGTTATGGACAGCCTCATATAGATCCTGCACTTTATGGTAGAAACTGTATATCCAAATACAATACTGCAGTAACATTTTGTTAAGTCACGCTCACTTACAGATTAAAGGAAATTAAAAGGAAATAAAAAAAATAACTAAACAGATAGAGCTGCTTAAGTGAAAAGCTACCTGTAACTCATGGAGAACTACAAGGAGAAGACAGTGATGAAGTGGAAAAGGGGGAAAAAGCACTATCTTCAGAAAAAGGATTTATAGGACGAATAAGTAGCAATACCTAAACACACTCTTTTCCTCTTCCTCCTCTTCTCCCCAGCCCCATGAAATATAAGCAAAAGTTTTAGAGAAGTATTGATCAGACTGTCACCAAGTACCTCACCTTATATTTTATTGCACCTTAAAACAAGATAGCAAGAGCTATGAAGGTAGAAGGAACATACAACAGAAATGTAGAATAAGTGGGAAGAGGGAAAACTTACAAACCAAGAAAAACACTGCACATTTATTACACAGTGGATTACAAGAAAATAAAAATTTAAAAGATACAGACACAGCAGTGTAATATTAATTTCCAATCCACCAGGAAGCTGAGCTATTATACCACCAAGCCATGTATTGCTACAAATATTTAAACTATACCTTTATTTATACAAGCAACCAGAAGTTAACTTACATTCAACAAAGCAAAACAGAGTATCATTGATACTAACCGAGCACCACTACAGAAGGTGAGGTTGACTGTTCTTTCTTCCTAGAGCTGACAAAATGAAATGTATAATGCCTGGAGAAATTCAACCCCAGAATTCAACCGGTTAGTGGAAGTCTGGGTTTCCCACACTGCAAGCCCCAGCTTCTGTCCCAGCACCCAGTTGCTTTTGGGGTTCATTTGTTTTATACGCCAACCTCCATATCTTCCCGTATTTTACCACAGACGCCAAGCTCTCAGCACAGAGCAAGCATCCTCTGGCAGATTTAGTACTGAATAGTTGAACCATTTATCCCTCTAATGAGCAGTACTATTTCTAAAATTTATATAATGTTAATAGCTTAATGCCTAAACAGAATTCAAATAGCAAATGCCTATCGATTTGATGGTTAGGCTATATGCTTGGCAAGAGTTGGCAGGACACTATCGTAAAAGAAAAAAGTCTCAGCATAATCTTTTACTATGAATGGATGGAAGGTTTGAAAGAACTTGCACAAATAGAACAATCCAGAATAAACACAGGAAGTTTTTAAATGGTATCTCATAATGAAAATACAGAAACTAGGTATTAAGAAGAAAAAGTGATTGCTAGAAAAAGTTGTAAGGAATAAGAACACCAAGAAACAACCTGGATATCAAGATATGAATAGGTATACAGCAGTGCAAGCAAGGAAAAARTTTGAAATGGATGATTTGATTTTTAAAGGTACTTACTGTTTAAAGAATTTTACATTTAGAGAGGTGCATTAGGCATAATTTTGCATTATACCATTGTATAAGTTAGAAAACAATCTCAGAGAGAAAATAAGAAATAAAAGGAGAAAAGTAATGTAGTAAGATACARTAGTGGACGCACACAAGTTCCCTAGGCAAAAAGGCAGCAGAGGCAGAATGTATTTTCAATTTCAGCTGGCAACCCATTTCACATTGCAACCAACTATATGATACTGCGGATAGGTATCTATTTACATAGAGCTGGTAAAGTTCAAGTACTTTGTTACTCTAAAGTAGGCAGCACAGCCCAACCCAATCCCYCCCAGCATCCATAAAGCCACCCTGGCAGCCTGCTGGGAAGGAGAAGGAGCATTAACTGGTTGGGGAGGAGAGCAGGTCTGCCTGGTCATCCACCTCCAGGTCTTCCTCTCCCTCCTAGGAAAATACGGAGGCCGTGCAGAGAGCAGCGCCCAGGCTTTGAGAGGGAAATAGAGGCATGCTGCACAGTGTAATGTAGAGCAGGCTACAAGACAAATACGCTGAAAATGTTTCAGCATGGGAATCTACTGATTTTAATATTGCACGGTAGTACAGGCTAGTCCGCACTTACAATATTTGTGCATTACCTGGCACTGTTGTAAACATAATGCTAGAGATCATCAATCCAAGATGATTTTTGCTGGTAGATATGAAAACCAAATAGTAAGCAAATTGGAAGTAATAATAAGCAACTTTGTTGTCTGAGACTCTAGAAGCACAGGACAAAAAAATGCAAAATCCACTGAAGAGGAAAGGATTCTCATTTAATGGGGAATGAACTGAAGACCAGCCTGAAACCCATTAATATCAATTTTACTCTCAACATGAGAGATAAAGAACAAACAGAATAGCAATTCTGAGATGCCCAATCCGTAATATCAGCCTAAGGCAAATACAGAAAAGACATTGCGGAAATCATGCCAACTCCTCAAAAATTCTGCTCCAGGTAGAAAAAAATTAAGTACAAATGCCTTTCACCCAAACCCACTCAGTAGTCTGTTGACAAAGGAGTGCAGAGTCCGAAATCTTTTGTTAACAGAAATTGAGATTTGTACCGTGATTGTTTGACTCTGCTTTCAAGAAACATTTTAATGAAAACTTACTTGCAGCGTTACAAGCTGCAGAGCGCTTGTGTGATGCCTGCATGGTACTTAAGACTACTTATTTAGCTAGTGGCCATTACTGGAGTTGTACTCTAGTACATCACTTAACACAATCTTGTAATCAGCCACAAAGGTAGATGACTACATCTTTTCATCTTCCATTGTGTTTTAGTAACCCGACAGAAGAATTACTACTTGATCTCTCAATAAAATAGTCTGTGCAGACAAAGAAGAGCAGGTTAAATTGGTATTGATTATTTAAGACACATTCATCGTTTATCACTTAGCAGTCTGGCCCATCAATCTGTTACGCACATGGTTCTTTCTGCAAGACCGCATGTTTTGAATGATTCTCGGTAGAGATTCTGGAAAACAGAACAAACTTAGGACAATCAGAAGGTGGACATCCCTTGAGAGTCTGCAGCAGAAAGCAGTTAGCTTTCTGAAAAATCTGAATTATTTTCTAATGTCTTGTCCCTATACAGACTATAGCTGGCTTGATATTTTACTTTCCATTTAGTTAAGTAGCCAAGTGGTCATCTTAATCACTTGAGGCAACAATAGTATTTCTGACCATGGAAGACCCTTCTCCTGCTTATCAAAACTTATCTAAAACTTTTGTTTTAAATTCTGTAATTAACTATTTTATTAGATTGTTTTAATACAGAAAAGAGACTAAGATTGAGCTTTCTAGTTCAAATGATTCTTTATGATTAACACTATATTTTTATTATTTCCACTTCACAAGTGAGCTATTTGTACCAAATCTTGCTTCCATTTGCTTGGTTATATAGTACTGTAAAGCAATTTCAATCAGAAAATCTCAGAGTTCTGGGTGGGAGAAAACAAAGAAATATGTCAAAAACCTTATCCAAAGATTTATAGGTATTGTAGAAGATTCCACGATCCCAAACTTTGCTGATCAGTTTAATGGTCAGAACCCAACTCTAATTATGTCACGTCCAGTATCATGTCACATGCATGACAGACTGTATAATCAAAAATATGCTATAGTCACCTCCACTCTGGTATCCTCTCAAATACTTACCTACAACACTCAGTCAACACTGTCTATGCTTTTTCAGAGCAGCTCCACAGAGGGAAATAAATGTTTCTTCCCTTTGAAATATTGAAACTTTCTTCATTCTTCCCTCATTCCTTCCCAAAGACAGACTAACCTCTAGCCTTTTTTCACTGCTGTACACTTTATGGACAAAAGGATTCATTTCTTGTTTAAATCAAAGCAAGAACTTCCATTTATTTCTAATGACACAACTCCAAAGCTAAAGAAAAGTATCTCTTAATTACTAGGGAATCCAGAAGTCAAATAAGATAAGAGTATTTGCTTTCTTTTGGAGACTAACCTGTCTCAATCTCAGACTCTGTCATCCCTTCCTTCCTGCCTGAGGACATTCATTGCTGAAAACAAAACTGCAGCACAGACTATTATACATCCTCTGTTCTCTTGTGTTTAAATTTACATATTCTGGATTACATTTGGCAACATAAAATATTGACATTAATTCAAGGTAAGTGCATTGGAGGAAGGGTTAAAGCCAATTACATATGTTGAAGACAGCAAAAGAAAAGAAAAATGAAATAACTTCATCAGGCATCATAATACACTGGAAAGATAGGTAGTCACTTTTTCAGTTGATTTTCATTAAAACACTCTCTCATTGAAACCAAAAGCAGGACTACTCCAAAATCTCAGCAAGGACTTTGAAAAAGTTACAGGATTTTTAATGGAACTATTAAGCTTATACACTGAAACAAAAATAGGAAAGAATATAAGAAACTTTTCACAGAAACACTAATTCAAGGATTTCAGTAATACTCTGTTCTGAAGCACGTTCTGTTTGTACAACATAGGTGAAATAATGCACATTATTGATAAAGTTCTTACCTGATCATAGATAGCTTTTAAAGTTCCATTAAATAGCAATAAAACAGGTGACCTTTTTGCTTTCTGGAATTATAGTAACAAATCTGTAGTGATGACGGAATGAATTTAAGTTTTCTGCCTACCTGTTAAACTAGATAGCTTAACTATTCAGCGTATAGTATTCCCCAAAAGTGAGAATAATGGGGTGAGGATTACATTTTGCATTCTCTGACCTGTTTTACATTTGACTATTTCATCTAATTTCATATTAGCACAATATCCTTGTATTTATATGAATATGCACCTAAACAAATTCTATATACATTAATTTACAGACACCACTTACCAGAGATATAATTTGCTCTTTAAAACCTCATAAAAAAGCAAAGAATACAAATACAACTTGTCTTCAGTGCAAACACAACTGAAGCCATTATTAACTGTAATATCCATTCTTTGAAGACAAGTTCCAAAGTCTAATCAATAAAAGTATAAAACATTTAATATTATGAAAAATGTTAACACACTATTTATTTGCACATTCTTCTTCATTCTAGCATGACTTGAGCTCCCTTATGAAGATCACAGTAAGCAGCATGTGTTATTCCTGTAGAGTCCTGTTCAACTTTCTCCATAATCTATTCCCTGTAATATGATTTTCACAGGCATTCTGTACAAGACAAATCAATACAGGTGGATATGCTGTTCCATATAAAAACATTCCTCATTTGCTTTTGCTGAGGTATCGCACTACCCTATTTAAGAAAACCCCTGATTCCAACCCTGACACAATAGGTAGGTAGGTAAAGGCCTTGAAAAATGTGTTGTGCCACTACTGTTGAAGAGACTTCTACTTTTTTTTTTTTAAATGTATATATTTGGCCCCAAGTCAGAAAACTGTACCGGGGGAGGCAGGGTGTTCTTCTTTCTGATTTTACTGCAGGAACAGCAATCATCTAGTTCACTGACAAAAAACTCCCCCCACTCAAAAGGGGCAAAGACTCGGGGGGGGGCAGAAATTATTTACCAGCATGGATCACTGCAGCATGAGACATTTCATGTGTGTGTGTGGGAGGAGGGGGCAGGGGGCAAAAACCAAAACACAAATCACATTAGTTAAAAAACAAGTAAACAAAAAAACCCCTCACAGCCAAAAAGTAAACACTCCTACAAATTGCTTATTCACATTTTTGGTGGAACATCCAAGATGCTCAGTAAAATACCTTTCAAGAACTAATTCTTCCCAGCAGAAAGAGGTATAGCATAACAACATACAAAAATGTTTTAAAGTATTACTGAATATTCTGGGCTTTCCACCATCAACGAACACGTCTCACGTTTTCAGCACATCGAAAAGACACTGCTGTCATTTCACAAAGACACAGCAGAACATAGAGGCTCATACTGTGCAAGCCATGAACAAGAATGAATCAGTGCAGACAGATGCCCCGAGTAAAATATTGGCACATTTACCCTAAATGAAAAACACTCAAAAGATAAAATACTAAATGTGTGGACTTGAACAAAACCCCAAGTATTAAGAGTAATACACATAAAAGTAATATATTTTTGTTCAAAGTATTTAGCTCTACAGAGTTAGTCTTTCTTTTAAGCCAGGCATGCTAAGAGGAAAATCAAGTGTAACTGACTTCAAGAACTTTTCTGATTAAGAATGTGAAACTTTTATTTTCCTGTCTTTAGAAGGATACCTGAAGACTCAGAAGACAGATCTTTAACACCTAGTTCTACAAAACATGTTGAAAGGTTTGTTTCAAAACTTGTGTTTAGCACCAATTGATTTACCATTCTTTTTACAAATTTGAAGCAGCACATTGATATACATCACTGCAGAACTACAACYTTATTTTGCAGAACAGTCTTTGGTAACAAGTATTGTTGGATTCTGCTCAAGTGACAAAAAAATAGAAGAACCATGCTAAATATTCATCAATGGGGCATTCTTAATCAAAGATTATTCAAGAAGGATCACGTACACAAGCAAATCACTACATATATTCAACCAGTGTTTCATAGAAGGAATACTCTTATTAAAAAAAGATTTTCTATATTAGGGATTTTTCCTTAACTACATTCTTGCATGAAGATGCAAACTGTCAACTCACTTTCTAGCAGAAATTCTGACTGATGCTGCTCCAGAAACAAAATTAACATGACTTGACAAATTTGTACTTCCATTATTTTCCAGAATTCAAATATGATGTGGACAATATGTAGTGATTATAAACAACAACCTCATTGTATTGTTATTAACTGAATAAATTACTTCTGATACTAAAAAAAATTAGAATCCACTTATATGTATCCCCCACATGTATTTATGCTAATTCTCAGTATACTGGAGCTGTTGGTAAAACATGAAATTAATAGAGCATTAGCATGCTGGCAAGTAGTTGTAATTATCTTCTCATGTTGCAGAAGACATCTGAGAATCATTTAAGAGCAAACGATGAATGGTGTTCCACATAAATCCTCTTAAATCAATGCACAGAGACAACAGGCATAGAAGCAAATAGGCCGACAGACATCTGAAACCCATAAACATGATTTAAAAAAAAAAAACAAAAACACACCACTGCCCAACACAGCTACTTACATCATGGCCTACAAGTTCTGTCTGAGTGGATTTATCTGCTTGGGAAGCAAGAGCCTTCTGTAAACACTGGGCTTTTTCCTGTAAAACAAAGCAACATATCATAGGTGAGTCACATTTTTCCTCACATTTCCCTGCTATTATTTCCTTATATCAGCTGATCCTTCTCTTAAATCAAGAGTGAGCACAGAAAGCATGACTACGTGGGAGAACCGGGGCCACCCTGAGGATGCTACTGCAGTGCACAGGAACCTTCTTCCAGAGCAGACAGACGCCTCTACGCACAAACCGCGCTAGGAAGCGGCAGCAAATCTAAATATCCACACTGTTCTAACAGCAAAGACATCATTTTTAGAAACGTTAAGAAATGTGTAAACTCTACGGCAGATCAAAACATGGAGACAACATCGCTCTCGCTCAATGTAAACACGTTATGCAAAGCCCAAACATTTCCTGGCTAAGTACCCATTTCTACTCCCCCCTGCAGCCCCTCTCCACTCCAGCATTTTTTTGGAAGTCTTGCATGTAATCTCTGGGACAGACTCAAGCAAAGAAATCTGGCCATTTTGACACCATCATGCTTCACAGAAAGCTTTTGGAGGCTTCATTTAAAGTGTCAAAACTTATCATTTATTAGAAATACTGATCCTCATATCCAGCCTCAGCCTGTGTGTGTGTATGTACAAAAATGTGTGCGCGTGTATATACATATGTATGTATGTATGGGTTTTTTCCCCCCTGGAAAGAATATGATGGAACCACCATAACAATACAGGGTAAGGTGGGAAAACGCAAGCAGGAAGAGAAGGTTCCAGGAACAGAAAAGAATACTAAAAAAAAACTTCACTGCACTTAAATTAAGCATTCCTGTCTACCAATTCACACTTCTGTTTTTCAGCTATGTCCATATGAAATATTTAACTCGTCTCAGACTGAAATGCCACAGACCTATTAAAGTATGCTTTCATGTTACCAACAGCTATGTATTACAGTAAAACAGAATCTTTGTTAATTGAATTTCAGGTTAACTGAATCTCAAATTGAACGAATCTCAATTTTCATTGAAATAAACATACAGAAACTTGACTATTTTCAGCTGTTTGGGTTGTGATTTCCTTTATAAATATTTGTTCTATATATTTTTAAAATCAATGCCATTCATTTCAAGGGCTGAAATGCACAACTCTTAAAATAAATTTTCACCCAAAGCATGTACACAGCAGGAAGAAAACACCAACATGGTCCAGTCTGACAACACAGCTCTTAAACAAAAAAGCACACCCACCACTGACTGATCACTTCAGCGACATAGGACAACTTGCTCCCAAACTCACCGACATAACCAATTAGATAAAACTTGATTCAAAGCAAAGGTAACTTCCTTATTTCCAACAGAAAAGCTTCATCTTCTTCAAGGTTGGACTTAGTAGTACATTGCCCACAGCATTTTAACTTATTTGGTTTACATACCAGTCACTCGTTCAGTATTTACTTTCTTAAATATTTGGACAGTAATTTTTACTGCTAAAAAACTGCACAAGTTTTCCAGTTACAAACCCAGGCATTCACAGAGACTGAATATTCATTTAAATAACATGATGTTTGGACCAAAAAAGATATTAACTTGTATCTGATCAAATTTAACATCTGCATACTTTGTGTGGACCAACAAATACATATTTTTGAGTAACTGGGGGCGGGGGGGGGGGGAGAACAAGCGTAAAGAGATCAAAACCTTCCGTAAGACAACCTATTAGTCTGGGAAGTTAAGAAGGTTGGAATAATCAAAAAATACTTTTTCTGCCAGTAGCTCATTTAACTATGTCTATGCAGAGAGATCAATTTTCAACATAGTGATCCGAGTTCTGATTTCACATTAATTTAATTACCAGAAGTGGAAGTTAAAGACTTTCATGCTGACAATGAATAATACCTCCCCTATACTCTACAAAAAGAATACATTCAATTTTGTTGATGTGAAACAGCTTCATAATGCCACCTAATTCATTTCAAAAGTATTAAAGATAATAAAAATACAACATATGTCATCTTATTTCCAGTGATGCAGCAAAAGTCTGCAAAATGTTTAAAATTATAGAGCTAATATTTTTGCACGCAGTAATACGTCAAGCTCTAAGCTGTCTACAAAACAGCATCCCGCTGGAAGAGGCTACTTGCACTTAACAGTCATTCAACTTCATCTTCATCCTGTGTTTCATTAACTTACACTGCTTCATCTCTACAGAGATGAGATTCCTTGTTACAAGAACAAAATATTTATTCCACAAGATATGCCTTAGTTTATGAAATAGTTTTGGTAATATTAAAGGTATTAGATCCCTCAAAACACTATAAGGTGCTCTTTCTGATATAAAAGCTCTTCTTAAAGCAACAAATTGGTATTCTAAATATAATTTCATGCTGCATTGACTGTATCAGCAGACAGACTTTCTAACAGACTAAACTGATAAAATGCTGGAAAGAAAGAAAAACTTTTTACATTGCAATGCAAAGTTCACATTTATAAATTATTATATACTACACAAAGCAAATTAAATGCAAAACTTCAGTGTAACTATTTCTGTAAAACCGTAGCAGAACTTCACACAATAAATACATATTAATCCTCTTCCACACAGAAAGAGGTGTAAAATATTAACAGACACTTTATTTTATTGTATAAAAAAAATATCGTAAATATTTGACAATGTTCAATAAGTATCTACACCACTGGCTTCTTTTGGTCATGCATTTACTGCTCCCATCCATATGCAGGACAGGATTTCAAACAAAACCCAGCTCCCAGGCACAGCCGAACACCCTCTGCAGGCAGGCAATCTTCTCCAAAGAACAAAAATTGCTTACAGGAAACAACCTTCCCCTCCGCCCAAATATTTTCTTTTCAAAATCTCTTAATAAGAGTAATCACTTAAAAGATTTGGTGTCCAAAATACCCATTCATTTTGCTTTTGCAAGTGTGTTACCTATCACTGCTTGATATGGCCAAGATCCCCACAGTTACTCCGGTCTTCACCATTCGAAAGGTTACAACCCGGCAGCACTGCTGCAAGCGAAACGGCCTAGGGAACTGAGCGAGAGACAGGCTGTAAAGGAAGCTCATCCCTTTTGCTTAGCCAACTTGGGACGGATGAACAAACTTCTGGGTGCCCAGGTTCTGGAAAAGGGCTTTTGGAACCAAAACCTTGCCATTTTTCTCAGTTATAGCAAATCAGCCAAATAAAAGATTGTCTTTGCAAGCCAGGGGGCATGTTTTAATATTAATAACAAAAAAAATAAATTGCATGGCTATATTCTTTGTTGTGGTCTTCAATTGCCGTCCCAGCATTACTCCCAAAGACAGTTGCTTAGTATTATAGAGTAACATTTTAAAACAGTTCAAGCTCTGAAGCTTCCCTGAGACTTTCCTGCCGTCTTAGAGCACTACAGTATCTCCTCCTTTCAGATGCTTCCTAGTTGAATAATTAGTGATCATTTCCATAAGTGACCTAGTCTTCATACTGACTGTATATACTGAATCCTACCATCCTCCCTCCTATCTAGCAAAAAGCTTCAAAAACACATTTTCATAATTCTATATTGAAATGCAAGCATTTTGAAAAAGTTAAAACACAGTATAGGTGCTTCCTTGATCTCTTCATTTGTCTACTGAGGTACTTCATAGAATCACAGATGGTTAAGCAGTCAGGCCTCCTGCTTTTTGTCCTTTTCTGCATCTGAGAAAAGCCTGRCTCCATCTTTTCCATAAGATGGTAAGCAGGAGTAAGGGACTGCAGTTAGCTCCTTCCTAATCCTCCTCCTCAGGGCAAACAAACCAGTTCCCTTAGCCTCCTTGTACGTCATGTGCTCCAGCCCCCTGAACATCTTAGTGGTCTTTCAAAGGACCTCCTCTAAAGCCTAAAAAGAGACCAAATCATTTGTTTTTGAGATGAATTTTAAATTTTTAAGATCAGTCAAACAAACTACTCCTAGGTGACTTTTAAAATAGATCCTCAGCTAACATCTTTTCTTACTCTTCTGCATGCTGTTAATCCCTACTAAAACAAATAGCATTATGAATACACTTGTATGGTGACAGGAATAAGAGCATGAAAAATTCTCAGTCACTGGGTTCACTCTAATTAGTGAAAAGGCAAGAAGAGCTGTCGGTGATTTTTAAGTCACTTAACTCATAGCAACATTGCCAGCAACATTCATCCCAACCCCTGTCTTAACCTCAAGGGAGGGGGAGAGTACTTAAGTGACTGTGTGGAATGATGCCTTGCTCCAGTGTTCTCTGTTGCTTATATTACTGAGATTACTGTCTGAAGTACTTCAACAGCCCTAGTGAAAAGCATTAGGCCACGATCAGTGAAGCTATTCCTTTACAAAGGAATAAGTTTGCATGTACTTTACATCTTTAACTCCCTACAGCACAAGTGTCATTAGTTATATACTTATTACTATTATGTTTGCAATATATTACTGAAGGGTACAGGAAAAATAATAGGCATCAGCTGATCACAAGCATGTAAAAGCATTACAGATAAAATAGGAAAAAATATGAGGGAGGGCAAAMGAATGCAACAGAAGAGAAAGAAGAAATGCCAATATTCTTTGCATCCCAATAGAGTGCCAAAGTGTTAACCAGAATAAATTTACATCTGAAGACAATAAACGATAGAGACTAATGCAATCAGAGCAGTGGTAAAGACTAACTTGTGTTAGAAATGAACAAAACCAACCCACTGCTTCTCCCCAGATATATATATCCCTACATGTGTGTGATTTATAAAATATCAGACTGACCTTGAGTGTTGTCAAGATCCCAAGTACTACCCTATTTTCAGACTCATTACTCTGCTCCTCTTAACATCCCTGGAAGAGGAAAAAAATACCAACAAAACCCACCCAAAACAAACCCCAGAACATACATTTAAATTCCTGCTCAAGACAGGACTRTCAAAAGTCATTCCGATGCTTTCTCTCTCCAGAAAGCACCACTGAAAGTCAGCCTGCTTGTGGCTGACACTCGTCACAGGAGACCAACTATCCCTCTCACATCTGTCAGATACCCTGTCCTTACTGAGGCCCCAAGGTAACAAGTTACCTGACTTCTCACTACACTATCCATAAAGCTTGCTCCATCAAGCTGAAAACCTTTGGCTGACCGGGGGGGGGGGGGGGGAAGAGTTTAGGAATCATTATCTGTTTTTAAAAAAACCCTTACCCCCAACCAAGCATTCTAGCTAACCCTGCAATTTAATGATCAGTCATATAAGGAGCAGGAAAACTGTTACGAATGCAAGAATACAGTTTTGAAGAGAAAAGAGCGCCTCGCATCTTCCATCACTTGTATGGGCTATCTATCTTCTGACTCCTACTTTCTGCAGGCGCTGACACGTTATCAGCTGTTAGACATGACGTCAGCTAATATACAAGTACCGGGGAACAAAGGATTTACACGATTAGGAAAAGTGTCCTTGTAATACAAAGTCATAAAAYACAGCAGCTCCCTGTCAATATTGCTCCTGCATGGGTCCAGGGCAATCGCTGGGACTGCAAACAACAGAAATTTTGCACCCAAGGGGAGTCTTGTACTGTACATAAAAGGTCTATGGGTACCTCTATGGGCACCACACACAGGAATAAGGGCAATCCTAACTTCTGTAAACTCTCCTGCTCAGATGTCTGTTCATTTGATGGGAACTGAGCTATCAATCCAACAAGTACCTACCTCCTTCTAATCTGACATGATATTAGATACAAGATGTTAAAATGAGCAATGCCTTGGAGGAATCTGGAAAAAGCAGACACACCAAAGATTGTCAAATTACTTTAATATTTAGACGTACCAGAATTACCTTGTGGACTCTAAGAGCTGCATTTTTATTGCTATAGCTTGGGTCTTTATTATGCTGCATGCTACAATACACAACAAAGTAGCATAAAACACTAAGAGAAACACCTCTCATTGATGCATTTATCTGTCAGTGTTCTCCGAACAGGCCTATTAGGAGAAAAAGTTGCTCCCAACTATACTCTGAAAAGATGCCCTTAACATATACACACCTACAGAAGCTATCCAAATCCAGTTATATGCCACTTTCCTTATAAATCTAAATTAAATACCAAATATTCCATTTATGTATGGTTTGAAAATAGCCCCCCCCAAAAAACAGCCAATATGCCTTAACAGACACTCAGTGATGTTTTATAATATTAATAATTTAATAATAAAAATAAATATTGATGTTTTAGATTTGTTCAAGTTAAATGCATACTGGAACAGAACATTTATTTTAAATGGTGGAGCTTCATCTGTCAAATCCGCTTTTTGGTTAAGAACAAAAATTAGGACTTCAGCTGAAATGGTGAAAAGTAGCATTTAGGGCTAGTTCTTTTGAATGGGAACATAGCAAAGGAAAAATGTGCTTAGCATAAAGCCTTTACAGTTGAAAGATAGCTACTAGACTAAAAGTAAAGTGAGTTATTACCAGACTACTAATATTTGAGGAGTCAGTATAGGTTAAAACAACCTGAAACACACGACTGGCTTTTTACTACCTTTCTCCTCAGGACTGAGGAGCACAAAACAATCTTGATACCTTTGATTGTGAACAGATTGAAGGGATTCTTTGTGACCACTCTCTCATCCAATTTCCCATCAGTGGCAGCATGGGCGCTACTTGTGGTGTTTTGCTTAACTGCAAATTCCAAACCTCAAATGCTTAGAAATTACCTTGTATACTCATATTAATCGAGCAGAGAAAACCCCTACAGTTCCAGCTGCTTTGGATCATTCAGAAGTACGTTAACCAGTACAGCTGTGGCTTTCCTCACTAAATCTATTTTGTCTAGTTTATAACATATTAAATTACTTATTTTACCTTTATTTTTTTGCCTAACAGCAAATTTATTCTTAGATACCTTTATTCTTACTTAGATAAAAGACCTCACAACTTTTTGCACTCAAAAAGTCTTTACACTCAAACTCAATCTCTCCCCCAGAGACAGTACAGATTACAGTACCGCTTTATGAAGACAAATCTATCTCACTGAAACAGTCTGTAATTGTCAGCATCAGTGTTGCAGTCAGATTTACAGTCCACATGTAATTGTTTCCTTTACATTTACCCCCCTGTGAATAACAACTTATGTTTGTCACAGAAGTCTTGGAAAGAAAAGCTTTTCTTCAGAAGACAGCTCAGGTACAGCTGAATCATATCACACTTGGAAATGCTTTATGGAGCTCAGCAAAAAGCCCAGATGTCTTTCCAGCACAGACCAACAACGCGGCTACAGTGTTTGAGCACACTCAAACACTACAAAAAAATACTAAGTTGGTGGAGGCCAACTGAACTAAGAGGCTAAAAATCCGCATTACAGTTAGAGGCATTACTCTGGAGTCACAGCAGCAGATGGGTGCAGTCATCCACAAGGGCACTAGCCTATTATTCAGGAGAAAAATTAGGGTGAAGTTCATGAGAATGCATAAAATTATGCACAAGCATCAAGGTATATACTCCTGTCAAATGATGATAAATGACAAAGACCAAAAAACCCAAGAGATTTCAATAGTAATTTCATTGAAAAGTCTCATAGCTGTCACGCCCAGTATTTTTCATGTAGTGTTCTTAAACAAGCCAACATAGTTTTTCAGTTATTAAATAATTATTATTTTCTAACACACTTACAGAAGACAATTTCCTATACATATGCTACGAATGATACCTGGAATGAAAGAGGATGTCCCTTTAGCTTTAGGTTCTATTTAAACATAGTATCCAGGTGTGAAACAAGAAAGGCTCGGAAAAGCCAGCTTCCAAGCAGTCTGCAATACCTAAATAATTACTTACTGTCAATTCAAAAACAAATAAATAGTAAAAATCTGAGTACATTTTATGGAAAAAAAAAGCAGCTTCAAAGAGTTATTATACTCTTTGTGATGTGATTATACTTTTGGAAGATGAACAGATGTTTGGAACAGTTCAGATCTTAACCGAATTCCAAGTCTCACCGGAGTTATGCTACATGTTCTCACAGCTGAGCAAAGGGTTGCTAGATCCGAGCTGTCGGGGGCGCGCATGCATTTTTACATTCTACCACAGAAACGGGTTCTTATCTTTTGCCAAACATTGTGCAGCCATACAGAAAGAAAAAAAGACCTCAAGCTTTTAGAGCACAGGCTATCTAAAGAGAAATATGAACAAGTGAATCACTTGATCCACAAAGCTGATGAATGCTAGAGACTTGAAAAAAACCTTAGAAACTGAATCTTCTGACTCCCATTTCTTTGACTGGGCCACATGGGTGTCCTAAATATTGCAATTTTTACTTGTCTATGTATTACAGAATTAAAAATAAATATTTACAAGGATATGAGACTACCACAGAATTTCAGGATAATGATTTGGCAAACATACCTGAGCTTTTTTCCTTTTTTTTAAAGCATCTTTGGAAGTTTAAGATATAGTGGATATCTGTTCATGCTATAAAAAAGTAACTTTCCATTTCTTGGATCAAAGTTACAAAACAAATCTAATTTCTTGGATTCATTTGCTTGAACAACAAATGTATCTTGATCAGTTATCACCCATTTCACCAGTTGTATCTCCAAGCAGTATTAGAATGAATAATTTGTTTTTTAAGGCAATACCTAGTTATTGGTTTGGCTATAAACCCACGATTAGCCCCCATTCTGTCTTTCAGTTAAACTGTAKAGCAAGTAACCATTTTCTTCTTACTCAGGTTTCCCATAAGATATCAGTGGTGCTCTAAGGCATGTTTACATACACACATCACAAGGTATAGAGGAACTTATTCTGGTTATCACACCTCCAGAACAAATGAACAAACAATTACAAATCACACGTTCATATATGGCCCAGGAGTGTCATCGCATGCAGTATAAGACRACATTTAGTGTCACACTCTGCAAGTAACAGCCACAACCACTGATGGCAACTTAAAAACCAACCAAAAATAACCTAAAACCAGAACACAGAATGGTTATTAGTATATTCTTGTTTCTAAAAACTGGCAAAGAGCAGGGGAAGGAAAGAGAAACGAGCAGTAATACAGTCATGAAAACATMCAAAAGGCAAATACATCATCAAGCATATTGTCACTCACGCAGAAATTAGCTCCCCACGTACTGTTTTGAACTTTTTGCTAACATTGTTATTAGTCCTAATTTGTGTTATGGCAGTAACTGGTTGTCCAAGAAAATATCGTAAATCCCATACTAGCTGGTCTAATAAAGAATTACTTCTATCTTGTCTCATATGTCCTTAGATGGCCACAGCTACACCACCACTAGTCCCACTTAGATAAGTGCAATCCTGTCCCTAGAGCTGAGGATGTGAACAGGYGAGCCAAAGCTGCAACACTACCAGTGCGATAATTCAGAAGTTGTCATACAGAGAAATGAAGCCTCAGAGCTATGAAGCACAAAAATATTAAGCATCTACCTAACGCCATTGACTTCATTCTCCCACAAATATTTAAAGGACAGTAATCAGTGATTTGTTTCAAGGTCCTGTGTGAAGCCACTTGCAGAGATAAGGAGGGATTCATAGTTTAGCAGTCCAATTCTTATGTCCTACATACAAAAGTCAGTCTTTCTTACACCATTAAGGCTTCCACATATTCCCTTTGAATATGAGTTTTTACGCTCAATTATTTTCTCAGAATCCTGTCACTATCTCCAGTAGAAAAAAATTAAAAAATCATCCTACAACAGTAAGCACTGAGTGATGTTGAATACAATTACACATGCAAAATCACTGCAAAACAGGACTCAGATTTGAAGATCAAACTTGCACACCTTTGATTTTCAAAACAGCCTACATTTCTAGCCACTAGATTCACAATATTTCAGCTTTTTTTTTTTTTTTAAAGACATCACACATACAGCAGTGAAATCTCTTCAGTTACAGCTCTCATTTACTTAACCGTACAGCATTAAATTGCACCACTGAAGATGTGAAACTGGTTCGAACATATGTTACTGCTCTCTTGCACAGCAATTGTTAACCATAAGCTGTAAAACACTTGATCATTGAGAACAATGAGGTTTGACCTCATTTAAGGCGCACTTAAGTTTACTAGCTAAAAATGGGGGAAAGACACGTAAAGTGGAAAATACTAAGAACAGAACAAGAGTAACTGAATTGCTTACAAACCAAGTAAATCAGTGTTCGGGATTTTTAGAAAAAAATTCAAGTTAGCAAACCATTATCTTAAGCCTTAAAAAGGATATAAACATACTTATTTCAAATATTTGTCTCCCTCTACATGGAAGCAGAGGGCTACTCCTATCATATACCATAGCAAGGATTATTCCCAGAAATTAGATTAAGACAAATGTAGATTACTCCCACACTTACTCTTTCCATTAAAACATGCCACCATAACCTAGCCTTCAGCTGGTATGCTCTTCACTCATGGTTCAGCTGTCATGTTGACAGACAACACAAAACATGTAARTGAAAGCAAATCACTTAACTTTGTTTTTATAAACTGTTTTCTTTGTATAACCTTGTTTCCCCTCCCCCCAATCCCTTTTTAGGGCAACCACACGTGTCATTTGCATGATGTACACAGTTTCAATATTGCCAGCTCTAGAGTCCTGCAAGGGCACAAGAACACAATTCCAGCATCTGCTCCTGAACTGCTGTTTCACAGGCTCTTTTTCTTTCCATAGCTCAGTTCTGTCAGCTATTTTTTTCTTCCGATAGCTCAAACGGTTTTCACCGAAAAAAAACCCACCTCTGTAGTTAAACAAATACAATACAAAGCAGCAGCAGCAGCATGATAACACTTGAAGATCACGTAGTGATAACTAACAAATGATYCTGCAACATCTAATGTAAAGTATTACTTAGGTAAATTATTTAACTTTTGAAAGAAACAGAGACACTTATTAATTTTCATCATGTCTCTCTTCCTTACCATGTAAAACAAAACCTGTTTCACACTTTATCCTTTAGGCCTCAGAGCGGAGATATTTAAGTCTTGTTGGTTTCTTCTTCCCTTTCCCTCTGTGCAAGCAGAGATGTTCATGTGCTGTGATTAGCGTCAGTGCCAGGCACCTTCCACACAGCTTTAATTGCATATGTGTTAGTCACTCAGATTGCAGGAATCATTAACTAAGCACATTCCACATTGCAACTAATGTTTATTGAAGGCTTCTGGCATTAATTAAACCTCACAGAGCCACACGTTTACAATAATTTTACAGGTTGTGGTCCTGAAGAAAAAGCTTCAAGATTGCAACATTAAAGTGTACGCTACAAATAAAAATCAAAGTACCATTTCCGAGTTGCTCCTGTGACTTTTGCACAGGGCAGATTTTGATCATTTGTTGGTCAAAGGAATAGGGGGAAAGAAAAAAAAAACCAATAGCACACATATAAACCAAGTAATTGCTGCCACCAAGGAAATCAACATCAACATGCATTAATTCTTGTAATAACAGAAGGCCCCAGCTTTATTTATGGATATCAACAATGTGTGATCCAAGGATCACTGCAAATAGGTCTAGCGATAACAAAAACAACTCACAGCTGCCAATTCCTGAGTAGTTTCATGTGTGACATTATATGCAAATAGTTTATTGAATAACTGGCATATCTGCAAATATTTTGCACAGAATCATCAGCTTAAAAACGCATGGGTTTGGCACTATTAGAAAGCATCAAACTTAAGGACAACTATGTGACTTAAGTTTGTCCTGCATTTGTATGCACACCATGAAGTGAGATAATTTAATTAAAGCATACTACTTAGCCTACTTGCCTGAAAGCAATCCCACTGGAAATGATCATACTGCCTGTCCATCTCCATAATAATTTTTGATTGCAATGATCAATCCCAACCAGTCAGAGCAACAGAGGTGTTCAAGAAATGAGGCTTCTGTCAGTTTAATGAAAGCCACTGCCTGGACAGACCCAAGTCAGCACCTGCAACAAGTAAAACAGCTTCAGCCCCAGCTTCGGGCCTTCTGAAGAGCCAGTGCCATGGCCACAACACGCGCTGCCTTCAGCCCAGCCAACAACAGCTAGGAGGACATTTCCAGCCTGCAAGGGAAAGCAGCGCGTGGACAACTATGGGGAAACCAAGAATTGTGGAGGAAGACTGAGAAGCCCCCCACGCAGTAGGATTAGTGGTATTGCTTATGAAAGGACTCAATCACTAAACCAGGCTCCCAGAGGCACAGCCAGGACTTTTTCCTCATCATTTATTTGCATAAATGAGTACCAAAAGGTACTTTTTGCCTTTGTGGACCTGCTCTCAGGGGAAGCCACAGCATGCACTTTGCCAGTAATTGCTACCTGAACATTTATTATGGTGAATACTTTTTATTATGAATTTAGGTTCACCACTCCYGCCCTCCACTTACCTGTTCACCTCAACTGAGGTGCTAGAAATTAAATGCAAAGTAAATGATACTTAAGTCAGTAAGGCAGAACTAGCACATTTTAATGTGCTTTCTCATGATATTCCAAACACATTTTCCCCCCACACCTAACCAAAACCCATGAGAAATATTCAACGGTTTTGYGCTAGTCTACCAAAGCAGACTAGGCTTGATCAGCCAATAAAACTTCAGTTTTCACTGTGACAGTGCCAAAGCAAGGCAAAGCAGTTAATATTTTCAATAATATTTGCCTATAACATAGCAATGTTCCAGCTGAAATGGAAGTATATCACTCTTCTTTCAAAGATTTCTTTAATTTAGAAAATTTCCCAGTGACTCAATGAAAGCTACATTACTGTTACGATTCCTACAGCAAACTACTGATACATTGAAACTGAGTCAGTTGAGCGTTTCTAACGCTGAAGTTTTGATTTTACTTGGTGAAAGTAAAGCACACAGCAAAACATTTTCATCACCATATAAAAGTTGTGCGAATCCAAGCATCTATGAAAATCCTTTTATTATTGTATGTGAAAAGCAGCCATGACATTCTAGCATTGGTGTACTGCATAAGCACAAAGAAGCTGTAAGAACATAAAGAAAGGGAATCATGGTTTTTTTCTAACTTTTTTTTTTTTTTTAAAGTATTAGAGGATCTTGATGAAAGAGCACTGCAACAAGATTTCTACTTTTATCTCCCTTTTCAAAATATAGTTTCTCACCATTTAAGGAAATGCTAACTAGACCTTTATTTCCCACTAACATATATCAGCAGCAAAACACACTGCAATGGTCCCTAGATTACTGCTATAATGGAACCACAAAGACAACTTATAATCATGAGCACAAGCAGCTGTCACATAAAATTGCTTGAAGAGGGGAAATAACAACCCAAACTATGATATATTCATAAAAGCATAACAACTACATTAYACAGTTCTAAAGAGACACCCCAATACAATCTTACAGAGCTATTCAGGCAAAAGAGGAATAAATTCTAATTTTGCCTCAGAAAGATAGAAGTGAAAAGAGCTGAAGGCAAACCTATGGCAATCAAAAAACATTATTAGCCAGTTTATATCATACCATAAATTCAATGTGATGGATAAACCCTGTTATTGGCTCATAATCAGTCTGTTGGTACACTATTCAAAAAAATTGTTTTGCTAAAATTTTTACAAGTATTCTTTAATGCTATCCCATTTCTGTCTTAGGTCATAATTCATGACTATTACTAAAAAAGTATTTGTTAGTGAACTGTGCCTTTAGACAAGTCAGGGTTTCCAAAGAAGCCTCATTCTTCAACAGATGCTACTTCTTATAGAAGTTTTGCAAAGATGCACAAGAAGAGGGTGAATTCTGGCAGTTAGTCAAAGATCGGGGACTCCCTCTAGTCTGTAAATGTAAACCAAAAAAGATAGCTTTGAAAGAAAAACACTCTCAAACTAGGCACATTAAAAGATACAGTAAGTTGATGAAGTAGAAAACGATGGCACAAAACTACCAATACTGCAAAAATTTCACAAGTGCAAGGGAACACCAGACAAGAAAGCAAAGCGATCCGTTGGGGGTTATTAAACATACAAGTGCCAAGTGGTGCAGGAGATCCTTCCGTGCTGGAAAGCGATAATATCCTGGGGAGAGTACTCAAGGGAAATGCCACAAACTGTCACATGCCGAGTCCTCTCTAAGCATCTGCTTGGGGCCACCGTTGTAGACACAGCGGTTAAACGGTTGGACAAACCCTGGGACTGAACGAGTGCAACTGTTCTTACCCACCACTCTAACGAGTAAAACAAATCTCAACAGTAAAACAAAGAAACATCTGCAAAACAGCAGTAGCGGCATCCAGCACAAACCGATTTGTCAGGGGCATGAAAAACTAGTTCCCGTTACTTTTCTTCTGCTTATTCCTTGTTATTAATAAGGAAAAGATACTTTGTGTGGAATTTATCTCTTTTTTTAGTCTAGCTTGCAGTGCTAGGAGCAAAGAAAATAAAAATGAGCAAAAGCTACTAAAACAGCACATCTTGGAGAGGACTTTGTAGGTAACTACATAAACTCAGAGAGAACAATATTTGTTATGATTTTTTTCAGTAAATTATACTAAGGTGTGTAACAACAGTATGTATTTTCAAACTGGGCATATCAAAATAGTCTACAGAGCATTATCCACAATGGAAAATAAACCTTTTCTATGTATTTTTTATATGTAAATCCAAACTTTACTACTGTTTGAAGATGGAGAATTTGGTGTTTAAAAGTCAGACATACTTAAAAACATAGTAAGAGAGAGAGAAAAGATTATGATAAAGACCAGTATACCGGATAAATTTATATGACAAGGTGATGGTGGGGAGGGGAGCATAAATGCTACATAACATTCTACTTCTGCACAAATTTTTTCAGGTCTAATGGGCAACGTACAGTGAAAGGTACTCAGTCAATGTTATGGTCCATGGCTGATTTTACCTATGCACAGTGATGTTATTTACATAAAAAAGTCTCTGCCAAAACAAAGAAAAATCAAATAGTTCACTCTATAGCTTGATCTTGAATTACAAATATTTAGCAACCACACAGCATTATCCAGGGACTAAGTACTAGTTAGCAGTTTTAAAATACAACAAGAAACATCTGTTAAATTAAAAAAAAAGTTTATTTTAACCTATAATATTTTCCCCTTAATTCGGAGTTGTATGGCATCTTTGGATCAATTTACAAAATTTCAAACTGAACACAAGTTACAAAACAGGCTAAAGAAACAGATATTTTATTAACGCTGAAGCATGAAGAGACTTCCACAAGGGCCTCCAAGATGTGTCCAAAAGATAGCTGCAAAGGCATTTTACAATTTAGTTGCGAGACCCTGGGGTAACGTAACAACCTGTGTGGCTATACACTGTACTATTATTACTTATTTTGGCTTTTACTTGTTTTCTCCAGAAACTTTCTGCAGCATCCAGCATAACAAGATATCTGTGGATTTAAGGAACCACCATAACACATACAGCACACACAATCATTAAGYCTAAGCTGTGCAACAAGTTCAATCCCCATTTTTGATTACTTCTAACTTACCAAAAACCAAATAAAGGAAAACCTGATTTTACCCTCCTCATTAAATGAGCTTTGCAGAACTTAAWCATGAATAAATCTTTTTTCTTTCTATCAGGAAATCAGTTCATTTGTTTCTCAGTTTCCTATGCATTGTCTTGAATCTCAGTCTGACTCGGCAGACTAATAAATCAGAATATCACCAAGCTCTCAAAGTCAAGCAAATACAGAGAAACCATTTTAGATAGTACTATGTATTTGACAGTCACAAAAAGTTTGCTAAACTTTGTATCTTGCACATTTATCACATGTTGTTCCATTAACAGTAACAAAAAGCCCCACTCATCTGAATTCAATGATGCACTTAATAGCAGGCCTTCGCAGATCTATTTACAAATTGTGTAAATTATGAAACAAAACCAGAAATTAAAACATATACAGTAATATTACCTACTAATTACCTATTATGCTATAACATAAAACTTTCTTCAAACTTTTTGCTTTCTAAATCTTCAAGTTGCAGTACAGCTCAGTTTAGGTTCAATTCCGACACACAGGTTGTTACACTACCACAGGGTCTCACAACCAAATGCTATTCAACAGTAGCTAATATTCCTTTTTCAATCTCCATGTAAAACACAATGATTCCATCTGAACGATGAAAATATTTGCTGCAAACTTAGCTTTTATAGGAAATTCTCAAACAATCACTGTAGTCGAGGCACTAAAAAGAATTCAGAGACATGATTATCATTTCTAGAATTGCTAGACTTAATATTACAAAATACAGATATTATCAGAAATAAAGGATGCATCTTGTCTTCATAAAGAAAAATAGTTGAGTTTTTCATGAGTTCCACAGAATTTCTCAAGTAGGTCATCTTAAACTTTCAGATTATCTAGCTGTATGTCCAATAAAGCCTGCAGTCAAAACTGACTTCAGTTATTCACAAGCACCACTCTATGTCAAGAATGGTGAGCTTCTTGGAAATTGATGCAATGTTCAACAGTCTTAGGAAGAGATGCTCAGTTTAGGTTAAATTCTGTATAAACCGATTTTCTAGCATCACCTACAGAGCCAACATTTGCTTTCCTATCAGTTTGCACACAAGTGAAAGTGGAAAGAAATAGCAGCTACTTTTTGAAGTGCCAAATACTTGGGAGAAGGAAAAAGGAGGCGGCAGGGGAAAAAAAAAAAACCCACATGAAAGTGTTTGGATCTGAAGAAAATAAAATCCTATTTCAGAAGACTAAATTGGTTTTGGCAGCCTAAATTTCCAATTCTACCAAAGGGCCTGTTACAATAGATGTTATAAACAATGTTATATAGATGTTATAAACAAAGATGAATTTTCCACATTTGTGTTCTGAGTGCACTTCATTTCTATCCTAGTCTTAGCTTGTTCTCCTGAGGCACTGCAGACATCTTTCACCACATCTGATCCTACATGCTCAAAAGGTCACTTCCATTCATCAGTCTTAGTTGCTGCTCAGTGTCCCATCAGTTGTCTATTTTCTACTGGTCCTTCTGGCTGTTGCTATACGGCATCTCAGGTAGGATGAGAACTATGCCATGCAGAGCCCTAGTCACAGCACTACTTATACACAACACACTGAGCAAGGAAAACTGGCAACGTGAGGAGATCACTGATTGTCAGTGGATACCAAGGCTGGCATCATAGAAGGTCTGCAAGCTCAGAGACTGAGACTGCATCCAGTCTTCTCAGTTCGCCACCTCCGGCCCACCAGGTACCACTGAGCTTTGCTTACTTATGCTAGTGTAGGGCGCATAATGCTTACCTAATCACATGTAGTGACCTAACCTTTCACAATCTATTGATAAACTCTTGGTCCTGATTATGTTTGCACAACTCCTGAGTTCAACTCTTTCTGCAATGCAGTACCCTAAGTTTTACCTACCAGGGATTTCACGATCAGTGCTATCCTTACCCCTGTAAGGATATTGCAAAACTTGGTGTTATGGACATTCTAACGCACTTCTGATGTGGAGTACAAGCTTTCATAGGGAGAGAAGAGGAAAAAAAAAAGTCCACACAACTTCTTACTGGTCAGGATAGTTAAGAATCAGATACAAGTGTTACAGCTAAACTTTTGACACAAAATTCTCTCTCAGGTCTCTCCAGGTTGTTCTCCCCTTCTCCCTTTTCATCTGCCCTAGGTAGGACATTTTTGCTTGGTAGCCTATTCCTTCATTTGTATCCTTTTCAGTCCTTTCTTTCCCTATGTTACAGAAAGGCTAAGAACCTTTGTTCTTTCTCCTTCCATAAGAGATTTTGCTATTCCCTTTAGCCTTCAAGCTTCTGATGCATGTGGCACTGGAACCCGAGCCCCCCCCCCCCCAGTACATCAGTTTCAGCTTCAGAGGCAGTCATAACAAACTGGTTGCTCATGTTCCAGCGCTGGCCCTGGGTTCCCAGGTGTTGCCACCTTCTTCAGGGTTCTCTGTGAAGCAGTAGAGATGTCATAGAGAGAAAAAAAAAATGGAACTGAATTTGCTTCAAAAATTATCTTAGAACTGAAGCTTGTATAGCCTTAGAACATCCAGACACATGGAAATTCAAAGTGAAAGAATATTAAGACATGCTAAAGATGATAACAAAGATGCTAGGTAGTTTCTCCACAGGAATGGGACCACCTTTTTTCTCCATTACAGAACAGCTTTCAGATCACACACATTTGCTTAGTATTATATCCTAAATGTACATCTAGACCTTTAAGATCAGCAGTCAAGATCAGCAGTTCTCCAGAGGGTGAGATGACTCTCCTGACATTCTGCTTGATCTTCATGGAAGACAATTATGTTGCTCTGTCTGGCAGAATTCCAGGTAACTATATTGCAACCAATAGTCAAGCTGAAGCTAGATTTGTTCCTGTATGTAGGACCCTACAAAATCATCTAGAATACCAGGATTCTCCAACTACCTTAAGAGCAGAGCAGTATAGCCTCCACCACATTGCCCTGCTTTCATCCTGTTTTCTTCTGCCTTCCACACCTCTGCATTTAGTGAAGCAGCCTGCACATCCCAGACTTTATAGGAAGGATGCACAATAAAGCCAAGCGGACTGGATGCAGCATGTTGACCCTACAATATAGGGTCGACAGAATAGGGAAAGCCTAACTTTATTAGAACTTAAAAAAAAAAACAAAAAACAAAAAAAAACCCACAACACATTTGTTGGGCAATAAGTGGCGGCTTCCATTCAGCTGGTTGCGATTGTGACAATCACACACCATTATAACTTCCTGTTTTTCTTGATATGGTCCAGTTTAAAGGGAAAACACTTCTGAACTTCCAGTCCAAAAGTTTTATCTACAAAGTCATCATTAGACAATACAGTTACATATGCATTGCCGCATTCTGCAAGATGGCCCTACCTTTCCAACAGTTCTGCTATTTTCTCACAGTGCAAAAATTGTTGCCACTAATATACTCACACTAATACACTTGTGAGCCAGCAGGACCACTCTGCTGTTCAACTGTTCATTGACAAGTGCAATGGCATTTGGGGAGGAAGAAAAAGATAAAAATGTATTGCTATAGATTATGCTTTTATCGGTAGAGGTCAGAATTTTACAAAGTTTAGTAGTAGTGGTCCAAAGAAATGTAAGAGAAGCATATGTGAATGTAACAGTTAATATCACAACAATCTCAATGAAGTTAGTTATGATCTCTGAGTCTCAGACATGAAAGGAAATATAAAAGTTATATGCTTTCATTAATAAGCATTATAAAAAAAATGTCCTTTTATAAAAGAATAACCCCAGAAAACCAGCTGGACCATGCAACACCTACTTGTTGTTTATAATTGTTTCAGGAAATATTAAAAGTTTTTAGTTGTTTTGTGGAAGCGAATAGCCTCAAGACATGACTGTAAACTGGGTGTGCATATATATATATGCATTTCTTTTGCTTGAGCCAACTAACACCTATTCTATSTATCTGAATAGTATTTCTTATGTTCCTTTTTGAGTTAATTTTACTTTAAAGGATGATTATAAAATGTATATCCTGTATAGCATAAAATATCCCTCACGCACTCTTTAAGAAAAGCCCCACAACTTTAAACCTAACTTAATACATACTTTTAGTAATAAATTCTCAGACAAATGCCTCAAATCATACTGGCTTTGATGCTCTCTTTCCAGGGGAACTTTTAAATGAGACATGATGAAAGATCCAAGGCCAAAAGGGAGGGAAAACAGTTCTGCTGTATTGTACTTCTCTCCGACATATCCTTTTTCCTATATTTCCATTTGTTTTGCAGTTCAAAAAGGTAGTCACCAGAAATTCAATGTTCTATACCAATGATTCTTACCAAATTGCCTTGCAGTGCAGGTCGCAGTGTTCATATACTCCCGTCTGTTATGTCTGCTCTTGTGTTTCAACTGACTGCTTTACATAGATGGTTTCCTCATCCATCTCCGAATCTGTTCCCTACAGTTACTGAGTGGTAGTGCTCATGATGCCATCCTGCAAAGAACAATAATTCCCATTGCCCCAAGTGGGCTGTGTTGTTATAATCTGACAGGTTAACACACTCTGTTTATCACTTCTTTTTCTGTCCAAAAGATTCAAGCCGGATGTTTTACAATTACATACATCCTCCAAATTTCTTTTGCAAGCACAAAACATTAGTCTAGATTCTTCTTCTTTTTTTTTTTTTAAAGTCACTACACATGATGGCAGAATACTTTATTGCTATTTCTACAAGTAGTATTTGCTTGATCTGTGGTAAAAACACTAATATCTTCCTGCATGTTTGAACAAATCTTATTTATGCCATTCAGAAAGCCACAAAGTTAGCTGTTCGGATTTCGTAAGGTATGTGACATATTAAAATATTGATGTGGTATTAGGAATATGTTTCTTAAAGATACTTTGGCACCTGTGGGAAATTAAGTGTGGTCAGACTTTAATTCACACAAAATACCCTGCTGAATCAGGTCTCAAAGAAAACAATTAAAAAAGTTCATTTATATCAAGTTGTCCAAAGATTTGTTTTGTATGTGATAGCCAGAATTTTCCCATTATCAGATAGATATAAGTCACTGCTTTTTAAATTGGACAACATCATATAAACATCTTTCTCTCAGCTTTCCTTTAATAGTAACGACCTTACAGAATGCCAGACAACCTTAGCTGTACTCTCAAAAGAGCTGCTTTCACTTTGACAATAATCCTGCCAAAGTTCAACTCCTCTACATTTTTCTTACCAGATATTTCACCTCCAACTTAAAAGTTTAATGTATTATCAGAAATTAATCTACGTAAGATACAGATTTTTTTTTTTTTTTTTTTAAATCTGTTTCTAGGGTCTCTGTACTTGCAGCAGTGACTTCAAATCTAACAGGAAGGTGGAAACTCCTAAGGGCTAGAGATGCTGTCCCAAGGACATCTTGCCACCTTTAGCTGATGAGGAAACCAACAGTTCTGTGTTGGGCTGAAAAGAAGTCTCAAAAAAGAAAGTCTAGACTGCATAATAAACAATGACAATTAAAAGCAACAATATCCCATCATAAGATTAACGCTTCACTCTTTTTTTTTTTTGGGGGGGGGGAGGGAATGGAGGAAGGAGTGAGGAGGTTCGCATAACTGGAAACCCTAGCACTGCCAACAGAAGCAAGACCAGAAATGAAGACAATCTTCACCAAAATAATTCCCAAGTGAATGCTTTATTTTGCTGCCTTAATTTTCCTTCAAGGTTTTATTGTTATATTTACATAATTTCATCATATAAACAATATAATCATTTAGGTACTTCTCCTTAATTCTATCTCATAAAAAGTAAAAAGCTGGTGTTTAAAAACAAACAAACAAAAAACCCCCCCAGCTTTTACAGCTCTCCCTGCGACAGGGCTTCTTGAACAATAGTGCAGGAGGAAGAGCACTTCTTCTCTTTCCCCAGACTTCACTGCACAGCAATGCTACCCAATTCAAGTTTACGCTTGGTGAATTCACTTGTAGTTCAAAAATTATGCAATATTAGCATCGCTCTATCAAGTAAAAACAAGTTTATACTGATCACCTTACCCTATGGCTGAGCACAGAAAATTTTGATGCTCAGCCTCAGAGACAGGTACTTAAATGATGAAAATTCGTTTCTTATGAAGTACTGACAACTAAACTATTCGTCTTAATAAGGATGCCTAGCACCACTTTTTCCAAAATATCCATGTCCGCACTGAGATTTCTAAAGAACTCTAACAGATGACACTTTTTTTTTTTTAAATAGATTGCAGATCTGGAGTTCAGTTATCAAGCCCATAAGCAACTAATTTTTCAAAAGTTTTAAGGACCCAATGATTTATACCAGCTTTGAGACTACCAAATACCAATTTCACCTGAAGACATGTCACTCATGCAGTTTTCAAGGTGAGGACACAGAAGCCTAACTTCAATTAATAAAAAAACAAAACAACTAACCGCTTGGCCTCCAAAACATGGCTGTATGATAAATTCATACCCTTAAACCAAACAGAAGATGAACAAGAGTTAAAGTACTTTTCTACAGCATCAGATTAAAATAACATTTACATATTCACAGCACAACATACTGTCACCAACTGAATTAAGTTTTCAAAAGCCAATGAGCAACAATTGTTGCTGTCAACTTGTCAAGTAAAATTAAATTAAATGAAAACCCAAAGCATTAACACTGAAGTAGAGGCATTTAAAAGTAACATGAATACAAGAAATTAACTGGTAGGAAATGAAGGATATTTTAAAAAAATATTATGAAAACCATATCATGAAGATTTGGGAGAGGTGCTTTGTGAAGAATGAACTTGAGTGAACATAACAGTGTTTCTGCTAAATATTTACATAAATAAAAATACAGTATTACAGATGTGTAACTTTTCCTTGATAGACTGAAGTCAAAGTTAATGATTGTACCTTTTATTTCCTATTAACACAGTAAATTTCAATTGAATTCTCCATGATTAAAGTGGTGTAAAGATACTGAATGAAAACATTTTAGTGCAGCATTGTCTCAGATCATTAGTTCACTTTATGACAACAAGTCTTGAATCTAAGAAGGCTGAAGTCAATTAGACTTGATATATTAAATACTGAATTTAGACCACATTTGATCTTGGGTACGACAATGTGAATTCAGAAATTATCCACTGAAATTGCTACAACCCCTCTGGATTTTCAGAGGCACAACACAGGGGAAAAAGCATACCTTCACTTCTGACTTTCAGAAGAGTGACCTCAGAAACAAAGATTCCTCAACATGCTCTTGACTGAAAAACTGCAATACCTTTTAGTCACTTTTTTTTTAAATTAACTGGATGCAGTATCGTTCAATACCTTTACAAATCACCTGAAAGGCAGGATTGAGTACACCCTCACCACATGTGCAGACAACACTGAACCAGCAGGAGAAGCAGATGTGCTGGAAGAAAAACCCATCACACGGAAAGATGTTGACAAGTTGGAAAATCGGGCGAATAAGAATAGCATGAGGTTTAAAGATAAATGCCTAGTCCAGCATTTGGGACAAGAGAACCCCAAGTGGCAATCCAGGCTGGGGTCTGACTGCCTGGGGTGTAGCTCTGCCAGAAGGGGGGGCCTTGAGGGGTCCCGGGCGACAGCAGGCTGAGCGTGAGCCAGCGCCGTGCCCTCGCAGCGATGACGGCAAACTGCAGCCCGGGCTGCAGCAGCACGAGCACAGCCAGCACATCAGGGACTGTTCCTGTTTGCCTTTCGTTCAGCCACAGCTGGAACATCCAAGCCCAGTTTTGGTAGCCCCAGTTCAAGAGAGACCTAGCAAGACAGGAACAGGCCCAGTGAAGGGTCCCTAAGATGATCAGAGGACTGGAGAGTCTGACATCTGAAGAAAGCTGAAGGAATTGCCTTTGCTCAGCACAGAGAAGGGAAAGCTCAGGGCGGATACAATCAGCCTTCCAATACCTAAAGAGTCGCTACTAAGATAGGGACACGCTCTGCACAAGGACACATAGTGACAGGAAAACAGGCACAAGCTGCTTCAGTGGAAATCCCATCAGAACATAAGAGAAAAAAAGAAAAAGTCTTCCCTGTGAGAACAACTGAATATTGGAATAGGTTGTCTCGGGAAGTGGCAGAAACTCCCCAGCTGAAAATACTCAAGACTCAGCTTGTCAGGACCCTGGGCAACCTACGGCCCTCTTCCCAGCAGAAGGTTGGGGCCAAACAGCCTCCAAAGGCCCCTTCCAACATAGAATTTTATACAGTTTCCATGATCTTGCCACTTAATACGAATTCATTCAAAATGCATAGACATCTCCTGCCTAAGCCTTTTAATCTCCCCCACACACACACACACAAGATAAATTAAGCAATCAGGCATCATAAGCCAACAGACATGTTGTATTTTTGAATATAACAGGAAAAAAACTTCTCTCCTGAAACAAAAAACGAACTATAAGTTATTTCTATTTTTTTTTTATAGCCTGAAGCAAAACTTGCAAAAATTAATTCTTTTGTCTGATATGCAAAGGCAGACACAAATATAGGCTTAGAACATCCCAATAAAATACCGTACCTGGAGTTAAGGTTTAGTGAAGAACAGAATAAGACAACTGATCTTTGGGGCTGATCAAAAGTCTGCTTCACACAAATAATCCCACTCATATCATAATTAATGAATTGCATCATTGCCAGATGTGTCAACAGAACTATTCTGGTATTCATCTAAGAAAATCTCTATAGCTATTTTGCTATTGGTAATGTTATTGTTATAGCTCATTTGCTACTGTTAATGCAAATCTTTCAAACAAGTTTTGAACAGTGAAAGTTGCAAAGAGTTTCATTACACGGAAAAATGAAGGGAGAGAGCAAGCACCTAGCTGACCAAAGGTAAAACATGCCTCAGTACTTTTTCCTCTTCTCCCTCAGTCAGCACAAATGGTTATCCGCCCATTTAATCAAGCATCAGTGCCAAGGATTTGGGAAGTAACAGGGGGAGAATAAACTGCAAGTGCATGCAAATTGAAGAAATAAAGGTTTTACTTTACAATCAGGGGGATTTAGTCCCTCAATAATTATTCCTGCTTTGCATTAGTACACAGCATTAATCAACTAATCACGACTTTGATGCTTTGGAAAGTTTCTTATAGGGCAATATATATCTGGGGAAAAATAAAAACCATACTTGGTTTTACAAAGTGCAAAGAAATGGAAAAGCAAAAGTAGAAAAGAATAAAGTAGTTTTAATGTTACTTTTTTTCTTTTAATAGCTATTTTCCTGTATCTGGAAATTCAGCGAACCATGGAAGATGGTAATTGTTACAGCAGATAGAGTCATTGCTGCATAATAACTGTATATATAAAGGTATTCTACCAAGAATAGTATTTGCTAACTGAAGAAAGGCTATTAGGTACTTAAGGGACATGCTTTGTGCTAAAGAGCTGCTGTATGACCTGGGATATTTCAGCAGATCAACACAGGTACCACAGATGCAWAATCACTGACAAGTGAGATCAGCAGACCAAACAAGACAGACATAATTAAAACCTTGAGGTCTGGTGAAGGAAGAACCTAAACTAACTTACTGGACTTCCAAACATTCGCGTTCACATACACATATAAGACTCAAAGAATGCTACACTAGTGCAAAGCCTTTTCTCCCATTTTTGTCTCACACAAGTGAGATATTAATCAAGTTAAATACAATACAAACAAGCAAACTGAACCAAATAGATCCCTGCCAGTATTTCTTCAATCTAAGGCTCCCTAAGTCTTGTTCCTCTGAGGATAAGGTCATCAGCGTACGTATGAACCAGATCAAGTTTCTAAAAGCACACGAAAATTAAAAATTACTTACTGCTTAAGTGAGTGAAAACTACTGGACCACGTTTTTCAACTCCATATACAAATATATTAAGTGCGATTACAGATACAGATTACCAGTTAATATGGATTTTGAGTGCACATTAAACAAAATTCATTACACAGAATTTCATTACTTAGTTTTAAGCATACTGTAGTTTCAAGTGTACCAGGATGGCCTTCATTTTCTTTGTGCTAGGCCAGATAAGTTTTCTATCATATGGATATGACTTCTTAACACTAGGATTATACTGAGTAGATACATAACAACAGTAGCTGCTTTGAGCGCCAGGCTTTTTTGAAGTGTAATCTTTTGTGAAGGCCGCTTCCCACTTCAGTACAGAATGATGCATTTTGTCAGTCGGCTTGAAACACAGCTACGGACTTTGCCTAGATTTCTGGTCTCCTGACACCCAGATTTCTCCTCCTGACTAAGAAGTCCTCAAACACGGTTGGTGTAGCAGCCATACTCACTGCAATGCTCTTAAAATGCAAGAAAGTAAAGTTGAATGCAATAAACTGTGATTAGAAATTAGGATTATAAATTATATGAAATATATGTGCATACATAAATATGTATGAAAGAATCCAAAAGATCTGGCTATGCAGAATATACTCAGCTTTTAATTTTCTTCTGAAAGTYTGAGAGTTGTACTATTTTGGATTATCTTATTATGCCATATTATTAAGTAAAATCGATTCAAGATCCTTTCCTAAGCTGTTCTACCCTGTCAAATTCTATTCCACTAAACTAAGTTCTGAAGAATACATATATCCCCCCCCCCCCCAAAAAAAAAAAAAAAATTGCAAATCACTAGGTACCACATGCATTGACCTTCGCTCTTCTTTTGAATTTGCAGTATGGTTCATTTTAGTCAAGCTGTTGAAAYATTTGTGCTATAATGCATCAAATTAAGGCAGCCAGCTGTGATGTTTAATTTAAGCTAAAAGTTTATGATCTACAACTACACAATACCTTAGGGAATAACTGATATTTCATATCACTAAACTGAACACAGTTACAAAATATGTAACAAAATGGTTAGAAAATTCTCCACATTTTACTGAGAGCACATTTAGTCATTTAAGCTTCAGGTTTGTAAAGAGCACAACCACTCAGCCAAAAGCGTATATTAGAAAGAATAACTGAACAAGCAGTTCTACCCTTCTCTGAATACACAGATTTGAAGCCTTCTGGTCTAATGTCTTGTTAGATTACTCCTATATTTTATCCTTCATTACGCATAATGGAGTTCCGCCATTTGTGAAAAAGCTGGAATTAGGAGAAGTCATTAGCTATTTTGTCATAATGCACCCTTTTTAGCAGATACTTTGTCAAAGCAGATAATATAAGCTCTTTGGGGTTTTTGTTCTTGTTTTAATTATTATTCAAATCTATTTCTTTTAACTATCAAACACTCCTAAAAGAAAATCCTCTCCAACAATGCTTAAAACATTTTATTAGTCTTGACAGTGTATAAAAAAAATAAAATAATAAAAAAAGTCTTTTGAATGATTAGATAATGATGATCTTGGAACATCTTAAGAGATGAATGAAGGAGAGCAAAACAAAGCAATGGCCATACATCAGATGCAGAAAGCGTGGAAACTAATGGGATCGAAGTTGAAACTTCAGATGACAAGTCTAGAAAGGAACAAATCTGGAACAAAATCAGCTAGAACATTGTAATAAGGCAAAAAAAATCATTCCTGTTAATTAGCTTGCTACTTTGTTCATCAGCAGTTAACTGTTCTTCTAAAAACTGTAAGCTACAGCTGTGATGGTTTGTAAGCAGAGAATAAGTAAGGCAGATACACCCAGTAGAAGGATATGTTGCTAACTTTTACAGATAACATACYGCCAACTAAATAGAAAGCTGATTTTCATCAGCATCAAAATATTCTAAGATAATTCTTTAAACCTTTCCTTGGTTATAACTGAATTCAGCAATCATCTGTAAGAGCCAAAACACCCAGACAACACCAGGAAAAACAAAACTAAGCAAACTGACAAAAAACACACACACAAAACCCACCACACCCCAAACACCCCCAAACCACCCCTTGTGCTTACTTCAGCGTTCTGGCAACAAGCTGTGTCCTGGGCGAAGATATTTTGGTATAAGGATGTGCCATAATGGCCACAGCTCCACCACAGGGATATATCGCAGCCCCAATTATGCCACCCCCCTCCCACACTACCTACAAGAAGGTAGGCGGCTAAGGGGAATTTAGTTTTATTAAATTAAGCATTCTCTAAATTTATTTGGGTTGGTGCAGCTTGCCTTACAGGAAACTGGGCAGTTCCTACTACATCAGCAAAATTTCTCTGCTAGAGCTTCTACTAAAAGCAGAAAAAAAGAAAAAAGAAAAAAACCCACAAAACTTCAAGAGTGATCAGAAACTYTCCAACTTAAACATCCAAAACCCCACAGAAACTTTAACTACGTATAAATAAAACAGATTCCAAATATTATTTTTCTAAATTCATTTTAATCACCACCCTGCTTCCCTGCCATATYTCAATCTTGCATGATTGCAGCAGCCAACCTCATCGCAGGGTCATGTCGTTGAGAAAGCCACACCATTTGAAAGCTGATTASTACTCCAACATCCTTGTGATAAAGACTGTTAAAATCCAGTGAAGGATGAAAGCAAGCACAGAATCTGCTGGTATCAAATCATATGTGGTTGAAAGCATCTAGGCACTAAAAGCCTGCTATATTAACATTTGAAATCAGGAAATCACCTGTTAAAATAGAAGTTCGTTTTCTACAGAAGTATTTCAAAATCATTCCTTCAGACTTGGGAAAAAGTAAAAACACACACACAAAACAAGAAAACCCTAAAATGAACAAACCAAACTCAGTCTGAAATGGTTTCTGGTATTCCAAACAACTGCTTAAAGAATACTTAAAAGTCAAAAACTGAATACTTGACACCGAATACTTGACTTGCTCTCCATTAACAATTATGAAATGACAATCATTAAAACATTCCTATAAAAGCTCATGTAAACCGTATGCTTTCTGTGTGATTTCAAGCAAGCACTATAATTTCACAGTAAGAACTGTGAAGCATGGAAAACAAAGCAGTACATGGATATAAGACATTTGAAGGCACAGCTCTTATACCTACAACATTCTTAACTGATTATAATCTTTCATTCAACCAGACACTACCTACAACCCAGAGAGGAACAAAAACAACCCAACAAACTACAAAATAAAAAAGATCCATGATAATTATACTTAAACACAAAATACTTGACAGACAATTCCTCCTTTGTTTGACTGCCAAATACCGAACTTGGAATTTTATGTTACTTCAGCAACAGTGAATTAGATCAAGTGTCTATAAAAGTAGGTTTTAAATTCCATTACAAGAATGCACAATATCAAGAGTTGCAGAGAAACAGAAAATGAATCCATAACTCATGGCTTGCAAGGTAAGAAACTGAGTTTAAGCATTTTGTTTGAAAATGCAATTTATTATGTTTAACAAACACTTAGAGAATGTAAATCCTGAGAGATTTTGTTCTGCTTCTAAACAGTTAATGATTAGCAGTTCAACTTCAGTCACACCCTGCTTAACTGCCATGTAACATCAGCAAAAAAATACCGACAAAACAAGGCCAGTTTCTTTCGCTAAGAACCAGCGGTGTCTGAGACTTTCTGGAGACACTAGGGTCTTTAAAATTCAACCATAGCCTTTTCCACAGATGACCATGAATGATTTCAGATTGCTGTACCTTCTACAATTTTCCTATTATGTTCTCCCAAACATCAGAATGAAGATGTAGAAGGCAAGCATAATTTCCTGTGTGCTGAGAAAACTCTTTTATTCATGCTGAGACTTCAGATGCATGATAAAGCTGAACTTCTATGACTAGGGATAGAAAGCGTTCTTTCAGTTAGCGGCTTCCCACCCATCGACACATCCTCTCAAAAGTTTGTCCCTTATTTTGGATCAATACAATTGATCCAAAAGAATATTTCTTCTTTCCTGTTCCATGTTAGCAAAGTAATAAAGCGCATGCTGAACAACAAATACATGCCAAAAATCTCACATTTCCATTCTGAGGTGACTTTATCTTTTGCTAACGTACGCTGAGGACCAACCTTATAAGAACTCACAGGGAATAAGCATATGAAAATGGAAGACTGTCTCACTCTCTTGCATCCAAAACTATACATGCAGACTGTAACTTTAAGAGTTTGACTTGCAAATGATGGACTTGGTGGAGAACCATTTCAAGTTGCATTCTGCAACGGGATTCTGGCGCGTAAAATAGTATTTGCTGTCAAACGCAATTGAGAACCTGCCAACTTTGACAGATGTACACATGAAAGACTGAACAACACTATGGAAGAAATAGGCCTTCAAGGATCTCAACATACCTGTAAATGTAGTGTATTAATTTTCTATTCTGTCTGTGGAACAGAAAGAAAAAAACCAAAATGAAAGAAAATAAATAAAGAGAAATTCAGCACAAGACATGTTCAGCAAAATCAATCCTYTACCTGTACTTGTCTGAAAGAAAAAAAACATTAAGTCCTTTGTATTTCCTGAAGCTGTAAAAACATTGGCTTAGAAATAAAGTGTGTTTTTTTACTTTCAAGTTTAAGAAAATGTTCATCTTCTGCATCTTTACTGTAATATTAACATATTACCTAGTATCTATCGAAGAATTGTAATGCTCTGTACGCAGATGTACAGCAGCTTTGCTGACTACAGGTTTCTTGCCCACTATTCTCTAATACATAAACTGTTTTCTCCTCCTTCTACCTTTCTGTTACATTCTACAAGGACAATAGCTTTATAATTTTCAGGACTTTTCTTGGAAGTCTTCACTAAGATGCAATTTCTTTTAACAGTTTTCATTTTTGAAAGATTAATTAGCAAAAAAACTCTTGCATTTTGTTAGGATAATTATTAAATACCACCAGCTAAGATCACTTTTTTTTTTTGGGGGGGGGGNGGGTGGTAGAGGGTACTTTTTTCCAGGAGTCTGAATAGATCTGCTTTATATGAAGTGAGGGGGATGTTTCATGAAAACTAGTTATATCAAGAACTATATAAACAAGGAGTTTAGGGTAAACCCACATAAAAAAATATTTCTATATTTTTTCTCCCTGAGCTACACTCTGGACTAAAATGACTTACAATCATAATCCATACAGTCTTTTTCTAAAACATATTGGTGTGGTGTTCATCAAAATTTTCCATTCTACACAGAGGGTTTTTTTTCCAAAAGGTCAAGAAACTAGTAATTCTAATAATTCTCATGTGAAATTGGCCAACAGGCTTTAAAAAAACCCACACACACACAAAAAAAAAACAAGCCCCCACCCACCCAAACTAGAAATTACGGCTTTAGAACTTCATCCTGTAGAATAAATTCCTGCAAAGAAACTCCCATCTCATACTAAAGTTTCAGAACACTACCAAGTGCTAAAGTGTTTAAGCAGCTTGCTCACAGAATAAGAAGTCCTACTTTTTCCTTTCAAAATAAAAAGCTTTCCTTGTCATGAGGCTTTTATTTGAGAAATTAACCATTTCTTAAAAATGTATATATAATTACTTCATTTCAAGGAAGTGGTATTGTTTGGTGGGTATGCCTTTTAAAAAAAAAAAAAACCAACAACAACAAACCCCACAAGTGCTGCCATTACAGTAAGTTTCATTTTCAGGGTTGAAGGACCCTTCCAGAGATCAACTTACTCATTATAAGCCCCCACAGAACTGGCCAAACATAGAAAGCGCCTGTTCTTCATAGCAAAGAAGAATTTGAAGGCTTCAGGACTCCTTGCGCCACAGCTCATCATACACTTTTAGTTCAAGGAGAGCAAGAAAGCTCTGAAAGAGGCCAGGGAACCGGCTCCCTGCTCTGCTGGGGCCTGTGAGGGAGACCTTCAGTAAGCTGCTTGGGGCACTAGGGATGTAGCCCTTTTGAAGGGGGTAAAAAGTCACAAAATCCAGTATGAGCAGTACCATTTTTACATATATGACCTAGCCATTCTGAAGAATAATAAATGTTTTCAAGCTTAAACTTATACACACAGCCTAGTCAGCTTATCAGGGACATATCACAGTGAATTCCTAATACTGATATACATATTTTATTCTCATCAGCTGATCTGAAAGAAGATTAAAAATTTATTGGGAGAACATATGAATACTTATGAGACATGTTAGTACATATCATTACCCATGAGTCAGTGTTAGTTTCTTAATTCCACATTAATGGAAGCAAGGAAATTAGAAGTGACACAAATTAGTCATGCTGAATATTGATGGCCTTTTGGGTAGAAATATGAAGTAATATTGAAGAAATCTGCATATGTATGTAAATAAAAATCCACATCTAGGTTAACAGTACATTAAATAGAAGGATTCAAATGAAGGAACTAGACTTTTAAAAAGTTTATAAAATATTAATCTCTGCAATGTTTTACTAAATACATTTTGTTCATATTTAATTCTATTATGCTCAATACATTATCTTCAGTCAGCATAAGCTTGCTTTTTTTTTTTTTTTTTGGTCTTAGGTAAAAATAAACAGTGAAATCACCAAAGGAACGCTGATTTTATAATCCATTCTGCTAGCCAGAGCTCAGCTTTGCTCTCCTCCTATTCGGCTTCTGTCAAGATCAGGGTGATGAACTAAACCACTGACTAGGAGACAGATGTAAGCAGTCAGTGACCTGGCTAACACCATCTCTTTACAGACTGGAAGAGTGCAGAAGCCTGGACAGAAAGGGGCTGAAGCACAATGAAAACACAGTCTTAGTGACGTTTCCCTCCGGAACCAGACAGTTGGATGAAGCCAGAAAACCACACATCACACCAATTCAGGTAACACCTACCATAAATGTCCAGATGCTTGTGTATGCATGGAAGAGAAAGAATAAAGAAACAATACCCAAATATTTCCCAAGGATGCATCTGGAAGGAGCATGACTCAAAAAATCACAAGGTCGCCCGAGACTATACTGGAGCCTTTGAAAGCTGACCCCCACAAGAAAACAATTTCAGCAGCACCCAGAGTGTCAGCCCCTGCCCGTGTAGTTTGAGGGCCTCTCCAACCACAACAGCATCTTGACATAAGGAGATTTAGCTGAATCTTAATTTCTGATGAAAGACTGGCAACCCTTAAACGTCAATGTCATACTGATATAAAACAATAACACTGCCTGCATATATGTGCATGTGGAAAAAGAGTTTACTGATCTTTTGGAAGATTTATGTTTTATGATTGTACATATTACTCAGACTGATGGTTCCACTTCACATTACATCTAATCCATAAAGGGCTTCCTCAGCTATCCTTACTCTCTTCCCCCAGACTCTCAGCTCCTGGCTGCCCACTTCCACTGTATGTCAGTGTAGCATTTGCCCCACTCCTACCCTCTTTCCCAAGGCATCTGCTACTGACCACTGTTGGAGAGGGGATACTAGCCAAGATGGACCTTTCATTTGAACCAACTGATCGTTCTTCTTATATTCTTAGGAATATAAATGGTTGTTCTTATACCCTTACGTTTTTATGACCTGAGAAAGCTGCAAGCATTCAAAGGGATCAGGCAACACAGCTCACAATGAATTTCATGGAAATTGAAGCCTAACTTTTGGCCAAGGACTTAAACATGTGCCTAATTTTAAGTTCAGGTATGACTGAAATTAGTTTAAAATACTACGTATTTAAACCACACATAATGCTCAAGTGCTTTTCTGCAGCAGGAAATGACCTGGAGCACAGGATGGGACTCTTCTGCATTGCTCATGACCTTCCCTGTCATTTTTAGGTTAATCTCTGGCTTATTATAAAGAAGAGTTTTTGAATACAGTTGAGATTGCATCTTAGAGACTGAGTGCAACTTTAACATACCGACAATGCCACTAATGCCTTTTGAAAACTAAAACCAATAATTTCTTTTTTTTAATAAAGATGAAAGAGGGTATCACTGAAGTCATTAAATGAGAAAATGAAATGCATCATTTACATTTAATATGGTTAAAATAGTCATTTCACAGACACCAGTATGTAAACAGGCTAATGTCAGGCTATTCATCTGGAAGCTAATATTTCATATGTAGCCTGTAATATGAAAATGAAGTCTTATTTTCAATCTATAATTAACATGTTCGGAAGCAGGTACTTCCACTTTGGAAGAAAAATAAGCTAGTAAAGCAAAATGTTTGCTTTCACATCTTACAAAGCAGGGTTTTGCTTGCTCCATGTGGTGACAGACACATTTTGGCAGTTGAGGCCTTATTTTCCTTTAAATTGCAAGACGATGTAAAAGTCAGAGATGTAAAACACATAAGTACCCAGAAACATACAGATTACATATTTTCCTTGAGTTCCTATACTCATCTCAGTGGCAAAAATACGTTTGATCTTTCATTCATAATCTTATGAACAGAGCTACCCCACACTGCAGTAACTTGGTTATCGCTGTAAGACAGTAAGATGCTCAAATAGCTCCCAAGCAAAACCAGTTTGGTCACACTAGACCGCCCACTACTGACACTCCGTGATAGCTTGAGAAAATTCCATAGTCAGATGAACCTTTAATATGATAATCAGAGATCCAGCACATCTCGGAAAAAAAACCTCTAAAGTTTCTAACATCTCACAGCTGTTTCATGATGTATCCATTAAGGGCAACATTTATTAAAGCATGTGCAGCATGTGTGGTTCTCTAGCAGAGATTTAAATAACAAGACCCGTAAAGTCCCTTTTATATGGACTAGTTAGTTCCTTATTTCCAGGATGAGAAGGAAGAACTATTAAACACAAAAAACCCCCAAGAAAATGTATGTTGTATTAATTGCTTGAAACCACTTAATCTCCAGGCCACAGCTTCATATAGTGAAAACCAAATCTTCCGAAATAAGCAAAAACACACTGATAAAAAGCAGCTAAGGACTGAGCCACCTAGCTGAAAAGCTTGATATGAGAAGCTAAAATTTGCATCCAGCCCCCTCAAAAGCCCAGCTGAAGACTTGACATTACTGAGAATTTACATAGAAAAAAGAAAGGGGAAAATAGTCAAGAAGGTAAAGAGTAAAGGGATTAAAGATGACATCACATAATAGATCTGCAGATAGAAAATTCTAAACAAAAGTAAAAATATCTTCAGTATCAATACTTTTTAAATGGTTTTTTTTTTGGCTGTTAGTATGGACATTTAGAAGTAATCCACTGCAACCAGTACTTGAAAAAAGGAATTGGTAATTATGGTTCCATATACCTGAGCATATATTAAATCACCACAACTGCTTGCAGCTTAGTCTTTTCCCTTCTGCAGGCCAGGAGTCATGATTACTGCCCTGGTATTGCAAAAGGGGAAGTGCGTAATAGACCTACATTTCTTAATTAATCCAGACAGAGATTTTCAATGAGGCAATTAATCATAATGCAACACATTATAAAACAAAACCACATCTAATTTTCAATTGTTCCTATCTACAGCCAAGTGTAGAACAAGGACACGTCTCCAGCAAAACTTTGATATAAGGACACGAATTTTCACTTCGCATAAGCCATCAAATTAAGTGGGGAAAAAAAAATAAATACTAAAACCAGAAGAAAGAGCATATGTAGGAAAGAGAAGTTACATCTAGCTCAGCCGTAGAGGCATTTTTGTGTGGCAGATTCAACAAATACTTAGACACAAATAACCATCTATGGACTAGGAACACACTGACTTTACATTGTGAATTGACATTTCTGAAGCAACTCATTAATGGTAACTTCTAAAAGTACAAGAAAAATGTGGATTAAAGGCAGAAAGAATAAATAACCCCAATAAAAAAGTTGAAAAAGAAAAAAGCAGCTTTGCTTCCCATGTTTTCCTCCTCAGTTGTTCTAGCCCTTCATCCTTCCCTTCTCTGCCACAGTCCGCTCACCTGCCTTGTCTTTCTTTTTAGCTACCCTACTCTTAACGAAGTCTCTCCACAAATAACGAGCTAACAAACTGGGGAAGGCAAAGGCCCTGCCAGCTCCCCCCGTCCCTGCTGGGCTCCTCGCAATAGAGGCTACTGATTGCTGTACGTCTGCGCTCTGCCTAGCACAGTTAGCGCCTCCTCTCAAATTGCTCCTCTGCACTAAAGTAATGCAAGTAAATAATAATCATCAAGTTGTCTGTCGATAAACCAGCAAAAATAACATCAGGTACTAGCAAAATCACTGTTCAACATGATCACTCCTAGAAAGCCTATTTTGAATAGGGTTTTTCTGATTAAAAAGACCTATTCATATTGTTCAATAGACATGAGAATTCACAGCTTCCAAATTTATGGCTTCAAAATATGGATTTTCATTTCAGACGTTATTGTTTCCACCGCTAAAACTAGCGAAAGGAAATTACACTCATCTCTACAAACCAAAATCAGGAACGAGATCCTCACAATACTAAATCACTGTTAGAAGGAAACAAAAAAATATCCTTATGGCAGACATCAGAAGACACATTATGACCTGCTTATCATCGTAACTCAAATGAAAAACAGTAACATTTGAACCGATCAAACAGTGTATTTTTTCCCCTTATAAGATCGTCATGCCATGCATCAGTGAACTACATGAACCGCCACGCATATGTAACTTCACACTATTTCTTTCTGCAGAGAGTACACTAGTGTCTTGGAGACTAAGACATTACCATAAGCGTCCTTAAACAAACAAAGAGCCCATTCATTCTTTCAGCAATACCAAATGCTCTTTCCCTCTGAACTAGCCGAAAACCGCTACTGACAGAGAATTCTGAAGCCCCAGGGACAGCCGTAATCCCCACTACATTCACACCTGTATTTCCTGCAATAAGGACATTTCTCTTAATACACAGAAAGCCAATGCCACCCGGGCAAACAGAGACAATTTAAAATCATTCTATTTCTTTTGCTCATTAGCTATCAGCTCCCCTTAAAGGGCCATTTAGAGTCTCAGTAAGTGGGAACACTGGAAGCTGCAAGATTTTCAAGGTTAAAAATTAAGCAGTTTTCCAGCAGTCACCAACTAAGCTGTTCCACATGCAAGAGTTGTATTAGTTAGGAATACAACGTCCTACTGAAGCAGACAAACCAGCATATTGCAGTCTTTGCTACGACAGCATTTACACTGCCACTAAAGCCAGCTGGTTAGTCTGGGTGGTGAACATTTCAACAGCTCATACCATCATGAGACACATGGGCAGCTCCTACTGACAGGACTTGCACCTAATACAGTTTGCATGCACGTGGAGTATAAAGCAACAACATTCGTTTTTATATCACACATTAGGTTGTTGCTGTAGACAGAAGCAAGTTGTATTCAGCAGATACATCTTTCAGACCTACTGTTTAGAGACTTCCACACTCGCCCTGCAGCTAAGAAACTCTTACRTGAGCACAGTTCCATTTGAAGAACAAGCCGTACTGGCCTAAGAGCCTTTGCTCTGGTGTCAATGGATCCAAAGTAGGATTCCTACTGCCTGAACTTCAGCGTAATGATTTTGTAGAGAGGACAAGCTGTAAGAGCACAAAGTTCCAAAGTGATAATACCCTCTGCACCGCAAAACAGCATCGGGGATTTAAGGGTATGCTGGTCTGAACTTCAGTTCACAGAACTGGATGAACAGGTCTGCACAAGGCACGAAGACAAAGGTTATAGCCTACTGCCCTGTTACTCTAGCTCCATAACCCCGGGTCCCTTCAACTTGTGCAGTTTGGTCAAGTAACTTCTCCAATACACCTGCAGATGTAACAGACATTTTTAAAATATTTCATAAAGAAACATTTCTTTAAAAGATTTCAAAAAACCCCCCTGCTTTCCACACTAAGAAACATATTCATAACCTGAAAATAAGCTTATTTAAAAATAGTTACTCAAAAAGACTCTAATGTTTTATACTTTAAATATTGAAACATTGAGGATGAACACAGTCATCTCTGCTTAGTATCAAGAGGCTTAACGGAAATTCTCACTTAATGGGAAAACAATTTTCTATCCCACTACCTCATTTTTTGCAGTAACTCAGTACCACTGTACAGATTTAATATCAGTTGTTATTAATGATTTCCTATTTAATGTCAATTGATATATCACAGACTTCCTGCTTGCAATAGCACTTAGTGTCAGGTACTACATGTGACACCGATAGCTTTTTCAGCCTTTCAGTGAAATGTATTGCATTCATTTATGATTTCATTCAAGTTGTTTTGCTTCAATAAATGACTATTTGAAACAGTAGCTTCAGAGGACAAGATGGAGAAAAGTACTTATTATTAAGCAATTATGCATCTGTAACCATATTTGTAGTTTGAAAACAGTCAGGCAATTTATTGGATAATCCTGTATGGCATCAAAAAATCCCATGACAATATGGAACATGCTTCAAGCTTTGTTGGTTACTCTTACCAGTCTTTGAATTCTACTGCAGAACTAGCACTCTTCATCAGCTGCTCATCCACCCTTGACCCCCCCCTACACAAAAGCACTATGATTCAGCAGGATTTCTTCTTTCACAAGGAAGGCAAGAGAAATACCTTCTACCTTTTCAATATTTCCATTGCAGAGGCAACTTGCATTAAGACCCATGCCATATGTGAGCACAAAGCTGGTAAAAGTCTTCATCTGCAATCCTTCCAAGGTATTTTATTCTCAGTATAGTGAGCCTTCCATAATTTAAGTATTTTCAAAGTGATCAGTTTCCAAAAAACAAACAAAAAACAAMCCCCYCCACACAAGAAACAACCCACAACTATACAGCTGTTCCAACAACAGCACCAAATTCTGAGTGTGAATGATACAAAAATACTTTATCAAAACAACAGCTTGAAGACATGAACTAATTGGTTGTATTTTATAAAAGCTATATTACAGCCTCAAATATAGAGGCTAAAGTTACAATGGTACTTTAAAAATAAGAACATCGTTAACAGCTTGAGTGTTTCTAAAGCATACAAGAATGAAAAAGACTATTTTGAAGCGCTTCCCAAAACATACAGTCCACCTAAGAATATCACTAAGGACTACATGCAAAAGAATGTGTGTGTCTTCAAATGATATGCAAAGCATTTAGCAGTGAACAGAATTGTGTCATTAAAAGGCACAACTGATTTCACTTTCTTCATAATTCAAGATTTCTGATGTTTGAGAAACGTGAAGCTAAATCCTTGGCCACTTCTTAGAGTGTGATCTTCCCATTTTAGAGCTGTGAATAATGCAGTAAAAGCCAGACTTTCAAAAAGCAGCTCTTTGAGTGCCTAGAGATCCAGGTCGATTCCCCAAGTGGAATAAACAAAACTGCCTGATGCCCAGCTTCCTCTTCTAGTAATATAATGCATTTTAAGAATGAGAGGCTCAATAAATACCAAAATCATTTGGTGTTTTATCGTAAGATTAGTTACTTTGTGACTTAAAAATTGAAGACAGACATTTACACTGGGACATCCCATTCCCCAATTTAAGCGTTGTCTATTAGAACTAAACAATGCTCAGTTATTCAAAGCTTTGGTTTGTTTTTATTATTGTTGCTTAAAATTTTAACATACAGATTCCAAAATTATGCTGAAGAGCAACTTATTCTACGAAGAGCACCATTTTGGGGAATTAAACATCATTCCATATAAATACAGAAATCAGATTTTGGCTCTGAACTTTTGAGAAATGTAAACAGAATAATGATGTATCAAGACCTATTTAATCAATACATTTAGTCACATACAGAGAAGGCGTACAGCAAGAAACAACACCAGCGAAATGCAGACACAGAGCTATTTGAAGGCAATGGGGTTTAAATGGGAAGAAAACTTGAAGTCTGGCCAACATCACAAAATAGCAGTACAAACCTCTTCCACATAGAGAATTTGTTTTCTTTGTATTCATAATTGCAAGGGACAAATCTGACCTAATCAGACATAACAGAAATCCTGTCATCAACTTCTAGAAGTGACTGATATCTACTTGCTTGAAACTGTAGAACAACAGAGGTTAATATGATGAATCATTCATAGATAATCAGAGAGAATTAAGTGTGCTAGTTCCTTCATTAGCAAATCAATTTTATACTATCACTCTGCTTTCAGGGATTCCAGTCTCTCTTTAGATCTACACTGATGATACCACAACAGCATAAATGTGAGCATAAACGTTGGGATAATAATACTAGCAGGATTTTTATAAACTGATTAGACACCGCAAGGGAGGAACAATGCTCTTTTCACTTGAAATCTGTGCATCTTCTCAGTGATCTACAGACACTGAAAAGCAGCAAAGCATGGACTTCAATGAACATTTCAATCACCGCATGGAGAAGGAAGTACACTTCAAAACCCAAACAGGGTATTTCATGGTGCTAAAAATTTATTTCTTCAAATATCAAAGAAATAACAACTTTAGAGCTTTTTGAAGTAATAGAGCCTGTGTTACATTTGGGTGAACAGTCCATTTCAGATCATTTTAATAAGGAAATGCAGTGATATATGAAATTATACAGTTTAAACATATTCAGTTCACTTCATAGCTCTATGATGAGGGGAAGAGATCACTGACTTCTCAATCTTTTGACATGACCTACAGCATCTCCATGGTCCAGAGTAAGCACAAGTCCTTTCACTTCATTCCCATGACAGACCTCAGGTCACGCTTCCAGAGGTGAAGTCACAGGCAACCCATTTAGCTTACGGCCTCAAAACAAGTCACTAAAAACTTAACAAGTCTAAGGGTGCATCCACATTGACATTTGAGTTTAGGTAGGCTTCTGAATGCAATTTTGAAAGAGAAATTAAAGAGCCATTTCTTTTTGCTCTTTATCTCAGTTTATACCACATAATTATTCCAAAGCGCATGAACTCAGCTCCTTTCAGATCAAACTGAACCAAAAAAACCATACTGCAGGAGCACAGCCTGTGTGCTTCAGCTACTAACAGGTGTTCAAAGCAGGGGACCAGACTTAGCAGTAAAACCCCACAAAACATGGCCAAAGCAGATACCAGGTCCTCAGAACCAACTGCTATGATCTTCAGATTAATTCCTACTGCTGTCAGTGTTTGCTACTTGATAGTATAGAAACAGCAGAAACTTTACCAACTCAGGTGAGGTATACAACACAGACAGCTTCCCTAGCTACAAAATAACTGTTTTAATGAATGGTGGTTGAACCTTGCCTATGGTAACAAGTCTTTGTATCTTAACATCATTTTTCTTCCGTCAGTTTTTTTCAGAAATATTCACATGAGAGGAAAATAATACAGTGATACTRAAGTTAATTCTAAATATTTGAAACACCTTTAAACTGAAATCACAAATGCATTTTGGAGAGAGGGGGTGACTTGCAATCTAATCTGTTTTCTGGTTCTAATAAGTTATTTCTGAAATGAGACAAGTTTAAATCTTTAGGGTTTTCCTCTTTGAGGCTTCTGAGAGGATTTAAACCTGAAATTTAAATTTAAACTGAGTTTAAATTTAGTCACGGAACTGAAGTCAAAGATGCTTCAAGCCACTAGAGTTGTCTTACTGACTTGGAGTTCCTCTTCTGGATTACCACTTGAAGACTCCAAACCTCGCCATGCCATCACAGCCACTGTATGAGTTCATTTTAAAAAGATAAAATAAAAAAAATGAAAGAGTGCCTGTCTGTCCTGTAACAGACTGCCAGAAAGGAGGCCCAAAAAACCACTAGTTATTTCTGACGCTTACCTGAAATAAAAGGTTAGCTCTTCCAAACCCCCCAAATAACAACAACAAAGTTAGTTTGCAATAAAAATTACCTACTATGCAAAGGATTGCACTAAAAATTTTAGAACCAAAGTATCCTGACACCAGGAAAATACAGATCTTCACTTTCACTTCCAGAAGTCATCTGCAGAAGAGTATTACACCTTTATGGAACTGCAGGCAAAAAGCTTAAGACTGCTAAGTTTTCACTCCTGCTGAAGAAGAAAGCTCCTCACAGTGGCTTAAATGGAGTTTGCTGTTATTTTTAGTATTTTAAAAGAATGGCCTGAATGCCATTCTATGTTCAATCACACCTTTTTAGGAATAGATACAAAACTTGAACTTGTATTATATAGACTTTCCTGCGGCTTCTCAGATGATCATTTGGAACTCTGTCTTTTAAAGCTTAAAGACTTAAATCCTTATGACAACATATTGCACATCTCCTCACTAAGTCAGCTTTATTTCTCTTTAGGCACTTATTACATTATATTCTGTGTATACACACACAGAATGCCCTGTTGATTAAACTATAAAATCATACTCTGCTCTTAGTGCTTTAACTGTCTCCGATTCAAGAGATTTTTTTTTTCTTTGGAAAAAATTATAGTCTACCAAATTCCTAAAGACAATAATACAGTTTTGGCAGGGTAAGAATCTTCTGGATGACCATGGAAAGTACGAGATGAGGAAAAGCACAAACCCTTTTTTCTTTCATCCTTCTTTTTTTTCTCCACCCCAAAAGGGCATAAAGTATATACAGTTTTAATATCCCATCACCAAGAGAGTCAGCAATAAAAGCTGTGTCCAATTTCTTTTCACAAAACCAGAATTCTCATACCATATTTAGCTTTTTGGTAACTCTTCTTGCAAGGCTAAGATGTTTTGACTTGGTAAAACACCTTTTTCCAGGACAATTCAAACATGCTTTTAAGTTGATGTAAGTGCGTAAAAACCACTCAAAGTCACTTCCTAAGTTTCATTAAAGCTTAGAAGTGTCTTAATGCATTTTTGATTCCTTTGGCCAACAAAAACATAACAGGATTCACAGCAGTTGCAGTGCAAAGGACAGTAATAATCACCTATGACAGATGACCCTGTGAATAGAAGAGAAATTTTTTCTAGGATTCAAGCACAGTTTTTTCAAATCTTCCCTAAAGGCCATCTTGTCATTCTGGTTAATTTTGTGATTGCCTCCTCCTAGCTGCTATTGTGTACTTCAGCTACCATAAACCCAAGAAGGGTCAGAGAACCAAAAGGGTTACTAAACCTTGAAAATTATTCTCTCCTTTTCTTCATTTTTACCACATGAGGTCTGTGAGACAGTGTTTTTATTTCACTTCAGAAAGATTAGCTTTCCATTTACTACACAGATAAGCTTTTCTTTTATGTTGGCATACGACATGGTCAACCTTTTGGTTTATTTCCAGTCTGATGTTAAAAATAGCACTTTGTTCCTTTGGTTATTTGGTTAAGGAGGTCACACCATTAATCATAAAGGGAGACAGGCAACTTAATTAACATTGGCCTTTTGTGTACTCATCTATTTCCTAAGCAATGCACAAGTCTTCTCTACATCAAGAGACACAACGTGAAATAATGAAWAAGTAAGCTGCCAATGATCTTTACATGTGTGGCATTACACTAATATACCTCTCCATCAAAAGCATGTTGTTAAGTAAATGGAGCATTCTCTTGTTCTCTCAAAACAGAGACCTGCACTTCTCCCTCTAGGCATACGGTGACAGGACTTTAAATCTGCACAGCTCATCAGCACTACGCTTACTTGCGCCAGTTAAGGACCTGGCTCTTAAGGGCAGGTACACCATAACGAGCAGACATTAGGGCTTTCTTTCCTCTTCACACTTTAGACCGAAGTTTTGCAAAGGAAAAAACTGTCAGTTAGCTCCAATTTCCGTCCTAAGTATTTTTAGGCTTCCACTAAACTAGTTATACCCACTATGTGGCAAAGTGAAAATATATTTCCTAACTGTAAATTTAAAACCAGTAAGAAGTTCCAAGTTAAAAGGTGTAAAAACACATGAACTATTGACAATGAAAGGAAACTTAAGTTTTTTTTCTTTTTTCTTCTTTTTCTTTTTAGAGTATTTTTTAAGAATATGTCATGCCAGTAAGTATACAGGCTAAGAGAGAAGCTGCTGTACTACAATGAACTACTTACATTTTTAAGGTTATAAAATGGTTCAGTTGCAACTATGGTGAGCAAGTTCTCTTTTAGAAGAAGGGGTGTTTTTTTTTTTTTTTTAATTTATTTACCGATTTAGTAAAAGACTTCTTGTCTCTGCCAAGGAATGGACCTATAGCCAAAGATGGCTGCCCAAGAATGATGTCTGCAGGCAAGAACTTTAACAGCAGGACCTAAGGTGCCCTTATATAGCCATCCTTCCAAGCCTGGTGAGAGGAACAGAAAATGGGTGTTCTGGGACTAGCACAGGGCATGAGAAAAAGAGATTGCATTATTACTTCCAACCCTACAACAGACTGTGAGACCACATGGCTCTAATCTTAAGACACAAATGGGATGTGGTCAGCTTGTTTTCTGTACTCCATTTAGGTTCAAACCAGACACAGTGGAGACTCAAGTCCAGCACAACATACAGCTAACAAAAAGGTTGCTAAATGGTACTTTGTTGAACAAGGACAATCGCGCACAAGCACGTACACACAATTCTCTTGTAATAATTACATCTGAAAAACCAAAGCAGCCAACACTTCAGAGAAAAAGGAAGGATCGTTATTTTCACTTATTTTCACATAAAAACAGATGAGCTGTGAAAGACATCTCCTTGTACATGATCGTTTTAAATTGCATTAATTAGTCATAAGTATAAAACTCTACCCCAAGCCTTCTCAGAAGTATAGCACTATTTATAGTACAATTCAGGAACTACTTCACTTCATCGAGTGCCTAGTGGGAGAACAGAAATGGCAACATTAAGAAGACATGTTATACTGTGGTTTATTTACTCATATCAAAATGTATACAAGGACTCTGGCAATAAGAAATGCATAAAAAGGGGATGTTAATGATTAACCTAACTCCAGAAAAACAGAAGTACAATTCACAACAAAACATTACCAGGTTAACAGGTTACAGGCAACAAAATGTTGCCTGTAGCCAGGTTTGGTATTTCCTTAACATTCCTCACAAATAAATAAATGTTTAGATTCTGCAGCCTAGAGTCATTACCAGGAAAGCTGATCAACAAATGCTAAGACATTAGCAAAGCTAAACTCATGGAGCCTGTGAACGTGAGGCCCTTAAGACCCCTTTGAGAGATGTCATTCCATAAGTAAAACATATGGTACAATACAGTTATGTAGACATGTTCACTAAGCTAAATGAGCAACCTTTTATTAATATTGTACATTGACACTTTTAGCACACACTAGTGTAAGTACACCTAAAAACCTGAAACATTTTAAAAGTTACCTCCCAAAAAAGCACTCTCTATGTACACTAGTTACCAGGGCAGGAAACAGCACACTCTTCAGGGAGAGGTGACCACGTTCCTTATCTTTCTAAACACAAACTTCTTCTCCGCATTGATACACTTTATTATCACGAGATGGCTTTCCTGTTGATCGTCTTATGTTAAGCCCAAAGATGATTAAACTACAAAGTTTTCTGTGCAAAGGGATGGTCCATGCCATTCAGAAAATTTGTAACAGTGAGACAAACCCACTCAAAATGGGAAAAAAACAACAACAAAAAACCACACACACACACAAACCACACACAACACACCACTAAAAAGCTTTTCAGTCAAAGCTGAAGAAAAACAATAACGAGAACAATTCTGTTTTGGAAACGAACCACCACATCAGCTTACAGTGTCTTCTTTTAAAAAGAAGAGTAACCTCACCCTATTTTCATCATGATGAAGCACTGAAACATCTAGTTTGTGCACCTTGTGTTAACTTCAGTCTGCTGTTCACCTGAACTCCACAGTCACTTGCCACAGAGAAACTCTGAACTGGAATTATGCTCCGACAGTTCTGAAAATAACTGCATTAATAGGGCCTCCCCTTCCTCCCCCTTATTTTTGTATTATTTCATCTACTTGAATTTACATCACATGCCCATGATCTGAAAAATATTTTCCACACATTTACTTTCTTAAAGTCCTGTCCTTCCAAAGATGCCCTGCTTTGCCTTTGCACACTGTAATGACACAGGCATACCTGAAGATTCAATTAAGCAGAGGCAAATTTGGATTCTCAGTTCTGGAGTGACACCTCTTAATAGGGGTCTCTGCAATTTTACCCAAAGGCCATTGTCATGTATTTGTGTGTATATATAAATATATACACACATGTCATGTCATTTGTGTATATATATATGTGTGTGTGTGCATGTGCATACACATATATAGTCTGTGTTTAAATATATGTATTATATATCATATGTTGTGTGTATGTACACATACACATATATATCATATAAAAAAAATAGTGTGCCCTGTTTGCATATTCATTTATAAAGTTTATTCTCAAACTGGAATTCACTGGAATTATTCTGTTAAATTCCTTGATCAATCTTTCTAGACTAAAAAGCCACCACCAACCAAAAAACACACCTATCCACAGAGCTTCTTCATTTGCAAGTTTCTCACATTTTCAGAGGGAGAATACCAGAAAGCAGAACCACTGGAGTATTTCACCTGTAGGTCATCAAGTCAAAACCAGGTCAAGCCCACAGCATGTCACAAAGCTGTTACTCTCTTCTAGATGTTCAGTGACCTATGGAGAACGAGCTGAGTTCTGCTCCTACTGGACAGGTGTCTACATGACCAAATCATAATTTGTCATTAATATGCACCCTTATTATAGCCTAAGCAATCTGATGGAAGACTGAATGAGCAAGGAGGCTGAACTTGACTCTTCCATGGCAGGTTATAAGTTTCAGTCCAGGACTCAGTCATACCATTAGAGCAATACAGAAAAATATACAAGAAAGCCAGATTAAGACACTGTTTCCATCACTGAAGAAATACAGTGAAGTGTAAAGAGTATGTGTGGGGTCAGGGACAGCAGAACTTCATAGAGGAAAAGTACACAAGCATAAAAGACATTGACAGTATGACAAAAGCACTTGAAGAAGAATACACTATATCGTATTTGCTAGTAGAGCTATACCAAGGCAACTACTTTGGTAAACTTTCCCCTTGGGGCAATAGCTAATGTGAGGGGGAAAAAATATATATTTTGTGGATATAACTTATGTAGTATAAAGCCTTGGTGTAACTATATTTCATAAGTATTTGTGTTCAACAGTTAAGTGAGTTTTGCAGAAATACACACATGCTTTCTTAAATGACACTGCCATGCCAACAATGTTATTGAGTGAAAATCAGGTCGCATATTCTAGAGGCTTGGTACTTCTGATAAACAGGTTGATTTTTTTAATCTATAGTTATCCCTTCCCAAAGGCCTCTGGATGGCTAAGCAGAGCTAAAAGTACAGTTTTAATTAAAATTTGCACAAATAACAAATCAATGCAACTGAAACATACTCACTTGAAGCAGAAATCTGTTCTTATTATTTAAGCTCTCTTTACTCAGATTTATTCTGATGATCATTTCATAAGGCGTTTTTTAAAGCGGATCTTAATGTTGAACTTGTTTGCTTGAAAGAATAAGCCCTGTACTATTAGCGTTTTTGTATTCCCAAACAGACTTTAAAAGCAGAAGGCCTTTATACTATTTTACTGAACAGTTTATCTAATAACCATAACATGCTGTACTTTTATACTTCTCCACAGAATATGGAATATGCACAGAAGAACACAGGTCTGTCTTGAGCCTTCATTTTTTCCTGGGTTTCAGTTTAAGTACATCAATCTAGAGAAGGAAACACTAGAGCAACCAGGAGAAAAGGTGTCGTTTGTGATGACAGTTTCTAAGAGATGTTAATGCCTCAGTCTCAGAATTAAACGCAACAGCACATTGATCTGGATTGTTGGCATCTTTCCCAGATGACAAAGCATTATCTGCACCTTAACCATTAATAGGAAAACATTATCCAGCAACACAACCTACATGGTTCCAATTCCCTGCCCAGGTCTGAACCCCAATTTCACAATTTCTTAAATAACAAGTTCCTAAATAACACCTTGACATCAGATATCATTAGAAGACATGCTAGGAGCCTGATAAATGGCTAGGTTGTTGGATAACGTCCATGTGAAGGATGACAGAAGGATCTTATTTCCAATAAGCACAACATTTCTTAAAATACAGTAATGTAAATAATAAAACCTGTGATTTACGATCAGAGTCTCAGACCAGACACTGAACAGAGGAAGGACAGTTCCTGCCCTAGAAGTTTGCAATCTATATAATGCACAGCACCATATAATAACAGCAGAGCAAAAAAAACCATTAACTTGTAAATTTGTCAGTGACCTGGACTAGAAGACAGAACACTCCCTCAGCAATTTTGCAGGTGACACCATATTGGGCTACTGGTTGATACAGCCGAGGGCAAGGCTGCTATTCAGGGGAGTCTCAACAAACTGGAGAACTATGCCTTCAGGAACCTCACAACAAAAGTAAAGTCCTGCACCTGGGATGGAAATGCCCCTGCATCAGTCCAGCCCCAGGCTGCATGGCTGGGCAGCAGCTCTGAAAAGCTGGAAGGTCCTGGTAGACAAGTCAAACAGGAGTCAGCATGCCCATGCTGTGAAGAAGTTTAACCGTGTGCTGGGTTGCATTGCCAAGAACATATCCAGCAGATCAAGGGAAGCGGTTTTTTCCCCCCATCTACTTAGCACTGGTGAGGTGGCATCTGGAAATAATATGTATTGTGTTGGGGTCCTCAGTACAAAAGAGGGATGCCAACTGTAGAGAGTGCAGCAACAGGTCACCAAGATGGTAAGAGCGCTGGAGACATAAGGAGAGACTAAGGGAACAAGTTTGGGTAGTCTGGAAAAGAGAAAGTAAAAGGGAGTCTAATTGCAGTCTTCTACTACCTAACACGGGATAGAGAAGATCCTTCTCAGATGTGCACAAAGAAAAGAGCAGCAGCACAAACTGGAAACATAACTGGACCTAAGGAAATAATTCTTCTCAATGAGRCTGGTTAATCAAGTCATCTAAGGAGGCTGTAGAGTTTCCATCCTTGGGTTATTTCAACACATGGCTGGATCAGGCCAAGTTGTTCAGGGCCTTACTTTGCAGGAGGTATGACTAGAGGACTCCCAGAGATGCTTTTGACCTAAACTACCCATTATTTTAAGTTACTTGCTTTTGTTCAAGAAGTCCCTAACACTGCAGTCTGTTCCCATCAATCAATGCCAAGAAGTTAACCAATACTGGCATGCATGCTGAGCAATATTTTAGTTTATCGTCAGCCTACAAACTGACAAGTCTTTATAACTCTCGCTGCACAAGGCAGTTTTAAGGAGGTACTTGAATGAAGAGGCTTTCCAGATGCTTACAGATTCCTCCCAGTGTGCAGAACAGCACAACGAAAACAATTGCACCAGTGCAAAGAAGCTACTAAAGAAAAAAAGTTAATTTTCATATTCACTGATAGGAAGGGAATATAAGGAGAAAGCCAATGGAGGAATATAAAGACAGAATGACTTGATCAAGCTCCTGTAGGAGCATAAGAATTGTATTCAAACAAATTGGGAATATGGACAAAATTGAGACAAGCACACAGATAAGAATTTTAGGAGCATGTCTCAGTAGGAAAGGCTGCAATTTAGAGTTTTTCTGCAGAAAAGATCTGCAACACCTGAATAGAATACCATGACTTTTTATTTTTAATTAAAATATACAACTACTAATTATGAAAATACTTTACTTGAGCTTAGTGGCCTCACTGAATAGTTCATCCTTCTCGTTAAATGCAAATGTATATTAAGAAGCTTGCCTGGCGGGCCACACACAGCTTATTTGCATTATGACTTTTAGTACATTTTTTAAATGCTACTTCCAGACACTGGGCTAACACAGAATATTAGTGACCATACGGCACAGTGTTCCAATTAAAGGGATGACTGAGGTGAAAAAATGAACACCAAATGATTTAGACTTTAAACTTTAATATATAAACCTGCTGGAAGATGTGAGAATTAATAAATCACCTTAAGCTTCTAATTAGCATGTTCTGCAACTGCTCTTGTGTGTCTTAGTGAGCTTTGGATAGGGATTCATGTTTATCTGAGCACAGTAACTGAGCAAACAGTGCATGGGAAAGGCTAGAATAGCCCAAGCTTGAAGTATTCATAATTCAGCACTGATCTTCCACAGGTAGAATCGCAATTCAGTTTGCTTTCTGTATCAAGAAACATGCTGACAAATAACGCTTTGTCAAAACAACAGATGGAACAGATAGAACAAAGTCAGCAAGAAAAGTGAAGGAAAAACAAAGGGTAATAGTGTTTTTACTTCAATATTCCATTTCTTTCAAAGCATTGGTAAGTTCCATTCAGGCTGGCTACCTCCAACTCTTACAGGAAGAGTCAAGCAACTGGCCACCATTTCTGGGCATCTCTATGGAAGTCTGGACAGGTGCTGACAAGTCACTTACTCCTTCGGATAGCATCTTTAAGCTTTCACTTGACCATCCGTAAAATTAAACAAGGCTCAAGCCTTTTTTCACTGCCAGTTATAAGAATTACTTAAGACAGATCCATGACTTTGCCACTCTTTTAGAGGTCTTCCTCTCTACACAGAGAAACAGAGGACAGACATGCATGAGATATTTAGCTTCCAGATTCTCCATGTGATATGTTTATTTTCCACTTTCCAGCTTAATTAGCTGTAAGCCTTAATGGTTAGTCTCTTAGTCTCTCACGCTTTTTCTAATACGATTGTGCAAAACTTGAGATTTTGGGTCTCAAATGCTTCAGTAATAACAATGCATGCAAACAAGCACTCTGGTTGGATATTTCTTAAATTCTGCTGGCTAGGCAAAATGGTCACAGAATTTTACATTTAAGAGTTAAAAAAGAGAGAGAGAAATGCATGTTATTAATTTTGAATTGACAAATAAAGATCAAATGGTACTAGGAAAGTTGTCTTAACAAGTCACTGGAGGGAAGAAAGAAAGAAGTTGATGAACCACATCATCCCAGTGGTTCTAAACCAGAGGGAGGAAAAAGGCAAACATCTCTGCCCCTTAGGGACAGAATGCTATTTCCATGAATTAAGCAAGATGCAACAAAGTAAACTCCACGAAATGCCAGAGAYTGATCTAATCTACTTTATTCACACTGGCTACATAAGGAGGGATCATTCTCACGGCAAGTTCTGTAAGCAGAGCACACCTATGTTTGCAGTCATCTTAAGGTAGCTTTAAGGACAACCTGGAAATCCTTAGTCCTCTCCTACACAAGCCTTCCTTCAGAATCACCCTGTTCTTGAAAGTAATATGATATATACTCAGTTCAGCTGAACAGCAAAATAAGCTCTTCTGCTGCTTTAGATCATTCCTTTAATCATACCACTTTTTATTTTTCCAGCCTGCTAATCTGAGTTCCTCCAGCAGCACACCAAACACACTGAAACAAGTTTACATAAAGATAGTTTGTTTTTCTTCCTTCTCATCTGCACACTACTAGTACAGTACCTACACTTATTTCTGAAACCATACTATAGTGACCTACTGCCCAACTATCAGTGTTCAGTAAAAGTCATTTGTAAGCTGGAATACAAATATTACACTGTGATAAAGCCCAGTTTTATAAAGCCCTGTGTTGATAATGGGTGAATTCTCATATATACTACAGCCTGCAAGCCATATTAGTCTTCTGGTAAATCATGAGAGCTCCCTTTGAGATAAACAATATCATCTGTAAGTTAAATTGGTAAATGTCTTGCTTTATTGCTAGAAAAATCTGAAATATGTTAAGTACATTACAAATACAGTGAATAATTCATAAACAATGTCTCTGCAAAAAAAAAAAAAAAGCTATATTGTCACTCTATATTCTGAGCTGAACAAAGACTCCTAACCAAGTTTACTGCTTTTTATTTTACTAGCCATACAGAGCAACCTAATAAAAAAAATAAAAACCAAAAAAACAGAATTTAATACCGGGGGGGGGGTGGAGTGGGTGGAATGGGACGCACACACAAATGCATAATAAGTGAGATTCCATTAATTTAGTACTAACCAGTAACTTATTTTCTTCTCCATGTAATTTAAATGTAGTATGTGGTTAGAAGCCAGTAAGATCACCATTCTTTAATTTGATTTTCTATAATGACAATATTTTACATCCTTATCATCTTCTAAATCAAGATAGAGGAGTATAAACAGCTCATCCAGTTCAATTACCCAAGGAGCTAAAACATGAAAATTTAAGCAAGTTTTTTTTTTCCCCCAAATAATTTATCAATGAAAATACAAATTTGAAAGCTAGCTTTCTGCTAGGACACTTGTAACATGCCATTTTTCAGTGATATCCAATACTGCACATTTTCCATTACTCAGCATGAATGCACTGCAGCTCTTCAGTCACCTCCTTCCTTCCTTAAGGGTGACGAAGCATTTCTGTAAACCACTGCCTACCTCCCCTGGTTTAGACCCCTGGTTTAAAAAACAGGGTACTAATCCGGTCACTTATGAAAGCTTTGTCACAGTCAGAATCCATTCCCTCTCCTCATCCTGTTGGGACATGTGTGAAAGTGCATCGAGATTTGAAGGTGTTGCAGCTGAACATCAGTCAGGGTAACCGAGCTTGAAAAGAACAGCAGCCTCCATCCAAGAGACAGAAACAGGCATTGAACTCCAATTTCTCGACCACTGGATGAAACAAACAGGAGACAACGAAATGAAAACTGTTGGTTTGCCTAGAAAAGAAGAGGGAGCAATACTGCAAAAGAAAGACGGATGCAGAAAATGAAAACAGCAGGAGAGACCCAAAACTTCAAAGGTGGAGCACCTAAAGAGCTGGCTGGAAGAAAGAGGCTTCTAACTGTCAGCAAAACCTGTCTATCACTGTTAAATTTCTATGATGGTCAAGAAAATCGAATTTTACCTAAGTTTTTTGAAAATAAAGGGCACTGCTTCCAATAGATATCTCACTTCATCATCCTTCCCTCTCAACCTGGTAAAAACAACACAAGCTACCCAAGATGTTTACTATCTACTCAGATCAAAATGATCGATAGTATTTTATTGTATTAATTCACTTTTCCCAAGCATGAGAAGATCTTCCTCACTTTATCTCTCCCCTCATGCTACCTGGTCTCCAGCCCAAATGAACTTAATATAACTATGTAAAATACATTTTTGTTACCCCAAAACTGAAAGTAGTAACATAAATATATTCATAATTTCAGAGCTCATTCTTTACACGGATGAATCAGGCATATGACAGTAACAACATGTTCTATAAGTTACAGTAAAAGTCTATACACATGTAGCTCCAACACTACTTAAAAGCACTGCAAAGCTTGTTGCAAAAAAAACAAAGTACTTGAGGCATTTCAGCACCTTTTGAAGCATGCGGTATTCACGATGCCGTAGAATAAAAAGCATCTTCAGTGAGGAAGCRCTGGTTGAATGAAACCCCTTAGATCTCTTGTGCCTCAAACAACAGAAAAAACATCTCATTCCTTCAGTAGGAACTACAATGAAATAACAGGAGAATGACAGAAAAACACGCAACATTTGGAGAGACTTTATGAAGTCAGCCTCTGTGAAGCTGTATTAAAAAGATCCAACGAATACCGGAACATGGCTAATTTCTTGTTAGGTTCCATATTTAGGAAAGGACAGAAATTGCTGTTCAAGTTCTCAACGGCTTAAGAAGAGTTTCCTAGTCTTTGCATCAAAGTATTTTCAAATGGAAGTTTACTATTTTTCATCCCAAGAATCCTCTGTTGTGGACACGTCTCATTCATGGGCATAAAAATATTTAAAGTTTTAGAATATACCATGCAGGAAGGAAAAATATTCAGCTACATTATACAAAAGTTAAGGACAAAAACAGCATAATGTTGTTTCCCCTATAGAACTTCACTGAAACATAAACAAAAAAAAGACATTTTGTTATTAAAACACAGATGATTCTTCATTTTTAATGTTTGCTATACCAGGGTGTATGCTCAGACAGTTCTGTGAACCACACCCAGGTACGATAAGGAAAACTGGGCAAGCCACTAAGTTATAACTAAAAAAAGAGGCAAAATAGTATTCTTTTATTAGATCTCTACTGAATTACACTGACAGACATCCTACATCTTCCAAAGTGCAAACATTTCCCCAAACAGAAAATGAAATATTGGAAGAAACAACAGTACCRATTGATTCATTAACTATTGCTGTGCAGAACTGAGGATAAAGCAGTTATTAATCTGAAACTCATGTACATCAGATGGCTGCAATAAAAGCGTGTCACAAAGATGCCTTTAGCAACATACTGAAGCTGTTAAGTCATACTAAACCGCTGATCTTGAGAAGCACAACAAGCTTTTTATCATGTCTTTTTTTTTTTTTTTAGCAACTTTTCTTTCCTTTTTACTCTTACAAATATATATAAAGCAATAATAGCATGTGGCTAGATAATACCAACAGAAGGTCATATCTTGTAGTCACTCTCATGCAAGCCAAACTACTGCTTTGAGAATTTATCCCCAAAACCAAGAATATAGGGCCATGTCAAACAACAGCAAGTTTCCACACTTTTAGAGAACATTTCTTCTACAGTCATCTTTGGCACCAAAATGTTGGTAATTCTGGACTGGAGAGTAACCACCAAAATGCATACATGTATAACATGCTGAATAAAATAAATAAATAAATAAAAGGAATTTGAGCTATCAAAACCCTACAAAAACCATACTGGCTCTTCACTGCCTTCTTCACATCCTTTATTTATAACATTTATAAAAAGAAGCAAGTTTTCCTTTACCTAACTCACCCAGTAAGCATAGGTGTAAATCCTGTTTTGCATCACCAAAACTCCATGCAAGAGTCTTATATGTTAACTGCTCTGGCCAGCCACTCACATGATGTACATCAGTTTACTTCTACAGAGCTCAGAGGACACCATGTAAAGCTCTAGTTAGACCATGACACAGTCATAGTATAAGATAAACACTATATTCCCTACACAGCAGCATCTAGTGTAATCTAACATTCACCACGCATTTAAGGTGAAATTTGAATCTCAAAAAAACCCATRTATACACACACGTCAGCTGAAAAGCATACAACCTCCTCCTTTCAGGGCAAACAATCTTCAAAGCTGATGAACTGAAGAGTACAAAGTCTTCTGTCCCACCCCAGAACCTGCCATTTCCATTTGTCCCCAAATTAGTAATTTTATACTGTCATTAGAGTTTAAAGCTAGCTAATTCAAGTTGGTTTAAAAAAAAAAAGTAAAATAAAAAACACACCCTCCCCCACACAAGTGAAATTCAGACCTACTTTGTCTTCCACACAAAAACTGAAGTTTATAGAGACTTCAGAGTAAAGCCAGACCGTATTTGCCTGCATTTACTAAAAGACCTGCCTGTGAAATGCCGCACGTCTTGTGAAACCAGCAATCTACGAGTGACACTTTTGCAGGAGACAAGCATATGTGATGCTTCATTATTAAAGGAATCTGAACCTGAGCACTGTCTCTCTAGAGAAGCTTAGGACATATTTTGTATTTCAAATTTGCTCATTTCTGCAGTGCTACTCACTTGAGCGAGACTAGGAAGACTCTATTTTATACCAATGACATAATCATTTATCTCTGCCAAACACTGCAATATGACAATGGTTTGTGATAAGGACTTAAACTAATATGCAGAATCACCTCCACAAGTGGCAAGGAATATTAAAGATCGTATCTTACTGACAGCTTCTCATCTAGGGACTGGAGTACACAAGGAATTGGAGGCTAATCCCCAGTGCGTATCATAGCATATTGCCACTTTTGCCCTCTACATCTGTCTCRTGGAACTGATTCAGAGAGCAATTACAGCTGAGATAAGCCTTTTCTGGAATACATGCAATTAATTCTCCTGTAAAAAGGGGGGGAAGAAGCCTGACACTTTAATAATGTGTAAGTACCCCAATCTATTTCTTTTCTGCTCTTAAAGTTTCCTAAATACATGAAAGAAAGAGGATTTGAAAGTACATACAACTGCTTGCTCTTATGTAAATCATCCAGGGGTCTGTAATATTCCATCATAAAATAGCCAACATGAAATAGCATCACAAAACACTAGAGTGTACAGTAAGTGGGGAATTAGTGTAAAGATGAATCTAGAATACACTTTTTTGCACTTAAGGATTATTATTCTTTCCAAAGAGAAGTTACATGCTTTTTTTGAATTTTGAAAACAGGCTGGTCTAATCAACATTCCTCTTTTTCCTATCAATTCCAAAAATGGTATTTATCATGAGCTTATTAATTTATTTTTCCAAATCTCACTCCTGGCCTGTCATAACAGCAATAAAAAACCCCACACTATGATTCTAGGACTGTACATTTCAACAAATCTATATTGGTGTAACTACATTTTGAGGTGATTTTTATACTTAACCCAAGTGTCTTTCATAAACAGCTCATCAGCACAACTCAAGAGCATCTCAGGTGGTTACACTACAAAGCTAGAAAGCAAGTACTCAAGTACTCATCTTCATGATACTTAAAAACAGCACCAATTGGTTAACTGCACATTAGTAAAAATCAACCTACAGAAGAGCTAAGCTGGCCATCTTTCTGCCCTCCAGGGACTTCCAAGCTGTATTTTTTTTTTTTTAATTATTTAACCTAGGTTTTGGATGATGAGGTAAAACTTCTGTGTGATTCACAAAGATAAAACAGATCAAAAATATCTTGGTTATTTTTTGATGAGCCSATTCCAGAATATCTAGTTTAACATCTAGAAGTTAAAGCATTAACTTCTACAGCTTGAGGTAAAGGTCCCTCGGYCAGCACTGTACCTAGCTAGTCCATAAAACAGGGAGGGGGGGGGGAAAAAAAACTACAAAGTTTGATGAACAGCCACTTTCGCAACAGAAAACCATCTCCCACAGCTGCGCTATAAGGGCAATTCATTACTTGACTTAACTTTGCCTCTAGYTTTACTCAGAATACACCAAAAATGCCTCACTATATTTTTCATTTCAATGGGACAACACACAACTGAAGTTTTGCAAGTACATCAAAGCTGACAGAATAATGTTGTTAACACTCATTTTTCAATATTAATGTAGCTGTATGAGCGACAGCAGCAGAATAAACGTTACTGTAGGCACCAGTTATTTTTGTCACCATGAAAATATTCGCTGCTTGCAATAGTTTTAGTAATCACAGTGAAAGAGGTTTGAAAATATAAACAGAAGCCACTCCAGGGCAGAGCTGGGTAGGAAACGTTTCAGATTTCAAATATCTTTCTCTGTCTAATCAAAGCAGGTTTCATTTATTTTATTTGTTTTGGGGGGAAGAAAAAACCCCACAAAACAAGCACAGGAGAACAACTCCTTTTAGCAAACACTGAGTTAATGGACTCACTTTGTTTCCTTGATTCTCTGGATACACGGATATTTTTACCAAGGAGGTCAGGAGAGCTGGCCAGGCACTACTGGAGCAAGTCCAGCGAAGGGCCACAAAGATGATTAGGGGACTGGAGCATCTCTCTTATGAGGAAAGGCTGAGAGAGCTGGGCCTGTTTAGCCTGGAGAAGAGAAGGCTGAGAGGRGATCTTATCAACGTGTACAAGTATCTGAAGGGAGGGTGTCGAGAGGATGGGACCAGACTCTTTTCAGTGGTGCCCAGTGACAGGACGCGAGGCAACGGGCACAAACTGAAACACAGACRCTTCCATCTGAACATGAGGAAAAACTTYTTCACYGTGAGGGTGACAGAGCACTGGAACAGGTTGCCCAGAGAGGTGGTGGAGTCTCCTTCTCTGGAGATATTCAAAACCCGCCTGGACGCGATCCTGTGCAACGTGCTCTAGGTGACCCTGCTTGAGCAGGGGGGTTGGACTAGATGATCTCCAGAGGTCCCTTCCAACCTCAGCCGTTCTGTGATTCTGTGAGAGGAAGCAATGCTTGTCCCAGAGCAATGGGCAGCCTGTACACTCAAGCACCCAACGGGATATTTGAACTCAAACTTTCAGTTCCTGCTCAAGTTCACCATTTTCAAGCAGCTTTGCAGCAGTTTGGGATATCAAACATCCTAGAGGCCAAACTCTCCGCCAATTCCTGAAACTCTTATTTTTCAGGAAACAATGAGGTAACAGAGAAAGTAGCTCCACTGCTCCATCTACCCACACTTTATTTCTCCAAAGAAGACAGGTAGTTTTTGTTACTAAGAGCATCAACCCAATATTTTTCATTAAAAAACAAAAATAATTCCTTACCATTTTTTCCCCCGCAAGTTTTTCTTTGCTTGCTCAGAGATAGGCAAGGTCTCCTCACGTTTTGCCTTTCCTACCCAGACCTCATAGCTGAGCACCCAACTCTCTGTTTTCAGTCCTCAAAATGGAGGTCCCCCCCCCCCCCCTTTAAGGGCTACAAACCAATTAGGGGCAAGACGAGCTGCAGGTGCTCTGCAGCACAGTTGCACCTGGCAGCCCACTTTCAGCCAGTAAACTCAAACTCCACCAAGGTTTTCTACCCTCAGCACTATTCATGACCTCCTTCTTTATGTACCCAAGTGTAGTAGAAATCCTTTTTAAAAAGTGAAAATCACTGGGCGAGTGAGAAAGGAGCAGCAACTAGAGCAGTAGAGGAAACAAATCCCCTAAAGAGCCAAAGTTCACGCAAAGTTCGCTTTAGGTTAGCTGCAGGGCCCTGGAGAAAGGCTAATTAACCAGGTGTTTCATATCTACATGCGAGTAACCCACTTAGGGACCATGAGGAAAGCACAGATTTTCACATACACCTTCCACAAAGTACAAAGCTGACCCAATTTGATTATTATGTTAAAATTCTACCTCTGATCTTTGCATCACGATGCAAAGATTTTAAAACATGCAAGCTGTATTTGCAACTATTAAATTATCCTACTCAGAGGGATGATGAACACATATTGGCCCAAGATTCAAGAATAAAGAAGGAAGTTACCTAACAAGTACCATGTCTGCAACATACTGCAGCTAGTTTCCAAGACGTTTTATCAGCCAGAAATGACAGTTGCACTGATTTGCTTTAAGCATTCACGCTCCTAATATTGACCACCTCATGAACATATAAATAACCATCGCTGTTCGGATTTGCAAATTATCAAAGCATGCGGTTTTCATCAATATTTGTCCAACACTACAGAAGYGAAGAAAAAAGTATTTTAACCGCACTTTTCAGCTGTGATTTTAAGCCTCCTTTTCTTCTAGCAGCTCTAAAGAGAGACTGTGCTTTACCTGGGCAGGCCGCGGCACGTAGCTGCTCAGCAGTACCTCAGCCACCATGAGTGCTACCAGAAAGAGCACGTGAGGACCGCCAAAAAAGGCAAAAAAAAGGCAGTCGTGGGGCTGCGCCAGGCAGCGGCGTGTTGCCTAATGGCCGAGGGGCGAGCACGCGCCCGATGGGGCTCGGGGGGACCGTGATGGGCAGTAGGGGAACAGCAGGGGCATCTGGCAGCTCTTACAGCTGCTAACACACAAAAAAAACCCACACCTCCCCAACAAAACCCCAGAGTTTTCCGAAGTAGCATAGCAGGAGATACACAATAGAGTTAAAAAAATACATAGAAGCCCAAAGCCTGGATGCTGATGCCATACTTACGCATCTCACGCCCARTGTTCTTTTTCTTCCCCCAGTGCGCATCCACTACATTTTTTTTAGTAGGGTTCATAGCCTCAGTCTAGCTTCTGCGATGTTAGTCTCCCTCTCTTGCTTTATTTGGATCAATAAGAGTAAGTGAGATATGCTGAGTCCTTTCAAAACTTAATTTAAAATGACTAAATGCGCTCTCAAGAATCCTGCCTGTACTCTTTTTAACAAGTCCTAGAGTGTCAGTCCTGAAGTCAGTTTTAATCCATGATACTCATTTTAACTCTCATGGAAACCCTTATTTCATGACCCTATGATGATAGACTTTTCTGCCTATTAAGGAATACAAACACCAAATTCCCTGTGCGACTTTTTCTGCAGCTGACATATGCATAGATGCACTCTGACAACAGTTAACAGTAAATGAGCTACAGCTCACTGTATCAATACAGGATAATTTTACAGTGACAAAGTTGTCAACCAGTTAATAGCATATGTTCTGAACTAGGCTGATATAAAATTAATGCTCCAGGAGTGTGCAGAAGCTCGATGTTCCCTGTATCCCATTTTGTCATTTAATTTTAGATAATAATTACATAATACATCATTTCTTAATGTAGCCAAATATGAAACAAAGACTATTGATGACCTGTGTTTATTTTGCAGATGTTAATATATCAAAGGCATCTTTCATCAGTGAGCAGCACTACATTTTCCCCATGCAACTTCAGATTTAGTTATGGCTGCTGACGTAAAAATATACTGGTATTTCTGGTTAGTAAGAAAGACATGCAGTGCAACTTTGCCATGGTCATGGCTAGCTGCACTTGAGAACCTTTCTGGTCTCTCAGATGAGTCTGACACTGCCCAGCCAGCTTAGCAAAATTTCTCTCTGGTTTGGATGAGTGGGCCTGAATTCATTCTGCCCAAGTTTTGACCTGGTCACCAAGTGTGAGACCGAAAGGCACAAAAAGCACCTGAGCTAGATCAGAAAATTAAGTTCTGGTTAAGGAAACAACCCCACCTCCAGAAGGGTGCTTACACAACATCTTTAGTGCCTGCACATCTCTAAGTGCCATAGCAGCAAGCGTACAAGCCTTAAGCACAGGCTGAACTTCTTCCTGAATGTGGTGACCCAAACGCGTACTTGCATGCTTTCTCCATGCAGTTTTTAATCAAGTTCTCTCTTTGTGACGAGAGGAGCAGAAAAATTCTCCATCCTTCAATTTTTTATACAATTAAGAATATTGAAGACATACTGTTTTGATCATGTTCCATCACAAATCGATTTTTAAAATTATTTTAGCAGTCTTAATAGTGCAACAGAAAACATTTTATGGGTTTGGGTTTTTTCACATATTTTGCCTCACTCTGCCATTTGGGGGTAACATGCCTAAGCCCAGAATGGTAGTACTGAAGCCTTGCTAAGTAATATAGGGAAAAATTCAGTAAACGTGAGAATATCTTTTTAATTAAAAACACATCTATTTAAGAGTAAAAGAGTAGTTCATTTTCTACCAGACAGTTTTGTAGCTGCGAAAGGTAGCTCATGGGAGAAATGTTCACAAATCACCAGAATGTGTGCATAGCCCTTCAAGATTTCTGGCACATGCTGAGCAGAGCATACAGTGCTGTGCTCTTCCTCCACCACTGATTAATGCCACTTTCACACTGCAAGACAATCTCTTATCTTGAGTCACCAAATCACAGTCAACACAATCTCTTAAAACAAACTCTACTAGCAGTGCATTTAGATAGCACCCATTTCAGAGGCTGACAAGTCCCTAGAAAGGTACAGTCAAGCGTTATCAGTGTTAATCTGAATGATTAACATAGCCTTAGGATAGTCATTCTGCAGCAGGTGTGAAATTGTATTTATTTAGTTTCTGGTATTGGTGAATGACATTGTCAGGTAAATGAACTACAAAAAATATATATATATATTTCCTGCTTACCAGCTCCTCCCGAAGTTGGGCTATGAGTTCATCTCTCTCCTTCAGCTGCAGCTTCAGCACAGAGCATTCATCTCTTATTACATCCTAAAAAACATCAAAAGAGATGTTATAATAGGCTTAACGCTTTTACTTTGCTCTTGACAAGAAAAGGCTGTTCCAAACAGTGTGAGATAATTACATTCAAGTAATGAAACTCAGTTCTCCTTTGTCATGTGTGATCTTTTTAATAACACAGTCTAAGTTACAGTATAAACAAATTAATGCATCCAAAGACACTACATAGAAATGTGAATAGCTCCCTGCACAGAAGTCCATTTTGTTATTTTCTGATTCTTTTAATCCTTTTTATTAAAGTTCCTATGCGGTCACTTCTTTTCCAGTTAAGGAACATCTATGAAATGTCATAATTTTACTCACACAAAACAACTTTAGAGAAATACCAACTTAGAAGCATTACTGTGGAGCTCTCAATCTTAGGATAAAAAAGAAAGCATAATAGACCATCACAGGAAAAGCATAGCGCCCTTCCCATGCATACATCTTTTTCTCACATCAGCCAAACAACAGTAATTCATATATTAGCTGGATGGAGGAAAGAAAATAGTTATTACTCTGTCAGTTAGTGATACATCCATAGTGCTAACTATAACTCAAATTGATGTGCATGAAAAATACCAAAATAGCTAAGGCTGTAGCCAAACCCAAATCCATGAGACAATCTGCGAGCTGCCCCCCCTCCCCGAGATTTTGTGGGTTCATGTAAATCTAACCGCCTTCTTTGGAGAAGAATTATCAATCACATATTTTTGTGTGTTTTTCTGGTAAATATCCAAGAGGGGAAACTCAAATGAAATCACCAAATTGCTGAAGACTAAAAAACCAACCAACCAGCCAACCAAAAAAACACAAATTGATGGCACAACTGTAAATGAAGAACTATACCATTATATCCTTCTAGCAGAGAGACATAACTACAAAGTTCGGGCAATTTGCTGGCTTGGAGTTTCCCCAAAGAAAATAAACTATACAACAAGGAAATATAGTGATATTTGCACCACAGTTTCATCCTTAGTTTCAAAATGTCTTATAAGAAAATTGCACCTATAGCAAACATTAGCTAACAAGTACAAAAGTGTAAAATTTATTTGAGCCATGAAGAGCTCAGGGGGTTCAGAAGTGCATAACCAGTGTGATAAACTTGAACTCTGTCAGTGCTAATGTGTTTGCAACTCTAAATAAATATACAAAGATACAAAGATATAAATATGAGGTTTCCTTCTAGGTTTTATTAGTAGAGTCCATTTTTCYTCAGTTAAATGTTCAGTTACAGTAATTACCTTTAAAGGCAATTATATTGCTTATCTTCTGCTTTGAATTGGAAGAGGAAACAAAATATTCACATATAAAACCCAAAATATTAACAGCCACAATAAAAAGAGATATTCCATTTCTGGCAGACAGATAATGAACATGCTGATTCACTACTTCAGTCCTATGTACAGCTCTCTTGGAAGACACACATTTAGAAAAAAAGTCAGGACATACACTATCTTCAATAGGGAAGAACTCACAGGTTTCGTTGCTATATGATACACCAGGATTTCACTCTTACTATCTACTAATATGTTGTCTAGGACTGGTAGCTGAACATAAAATATCAGTCATTCCAGAAAAATATGTATAGCCCTCAGCACACAATATTTTATTACAATATATTTAACATTTTATTTATCAAAAATATCTGCTCATCAAAAACTTAGCTTACAGTGTCTAAAACTTTACTAATATTTTATCTGAGGCCTTTTTTTAAAAAAAAAATTGGCTTTAAAAATGATGTCACATTAGCCATAGTACCTCAATTTCTGGTTACACTTCTCTGAGTGCTTTGGTGAGCAGGGTTTCATGTTGCTTGTTGCTATGTCCCAGTTTTCCCCTAAACCCTAAAAAGGGTTTATGGACTATGCAGTGAAAGAAAGAAAACAAGTTCCTGCAACCAAGCAAGGACAGACTATCACAACACTTTGAGGGAAAAAAGCTTTTAGAAAGCATGCACAGGTAACTACAGTAATGAGGCACACCATACTAGTGTAGGGTATCTAGAGCAAGATAGATTTTTGAGACGAGCTTTGGCACTCAGTATTGTATTGGAGGCAGTGCAGGCCTCCCAGCACTACTGACAGCTCAGAGAAAGTTTTTGCTTTCCAGAGCTTCTGAAGACTTAAAAATAATGGTGCATCTCTCCTGGCAAAATGCAGTCATGCACCCAACTGCACCTTCCCCACCTGTAGTAGGGACCTGCAGAACTTGTTTTAAGGGAAGCACAGTATGTGTACAGCGACTGGCCCCTCTGTAAGAATTACTGTATGTGCTAAAGGCATCTTCAAACAGAGGCCCACACTGATGTGGGTACTGTCTTCTGCAGTGCAGTTCTCCAGCCACGTAATTTATATATTCCATGCAATGATTTTCTCTTACTATCTAGGCCGCACAGAGACATTGCAGTTTGGAAAAAAATACCTGGGGCTAAAGTAATTTTCTCACTGTCTTGCTGCATGTCAGTAAAACTCTGATTAACACTTGCCAGCAGGACGTGATTCTTCTAAACCGATACTCTACATTAGCAGCTTCTATGCAGAGCACTGCAGCTCAGTGAAAGTACATCCTGCAATTTCCAGGTGACCCGCAGTGCTGGAATGCTTGAGAGGGTAGGCCCCATACCCTTCATGCATTTGCCAGCTTGAGAAAAAGGTAAACCTATCGTTTCCTCTCCTTGCCTAAGTAATTTTCAGTATTAAGCTAGCAGTTAGGTTAAAAAAAAAGCATTTTACTCAGTTTTAATGCTTAGCATATTGGCTATTCTATCTGAGGACAGGTACCATTAATAACACACCTTCAGAACTACTAATGACTTGGATGCTGTTTCTAGGTGTTTTTCACTTAACAGACTGTCCTGTCAAAACCAGCACCAGGAGGCTTTTATACAAGTCCCTGAGCCTTTGACAAATTCTCTCTCCAGGTTTTCCTTCCCAGAAAGGGATATCAACTTGGAGTGAAGCTTCTCCAAAAATGCCCTTATTCAATGTTCTTTGGTTAACTATGAATTTACCCTCAAGGTCTTCTGCAACCCATGGTCCTCATAACTGATTYAACCAGGGCTGCAGTTCATCTTTCAGCACTTTTGTCCCCTGCTAACATCATATTGTCCAATACAGCTTCTGGATCATCTGTGAATATAGTGCTCCACTCCACTGGATGGATATTAATCATCTTGACATTTGTTGATTATAAAGACAACTACTGACAATATGAAAATGCACATTTTCTAGGCATTTGTGCTAAATCACATGACTTCTGAATATGCATGAGTTTAACTGCCTAACATTGTCAAGAACACATAACAAACACAAAAATGAGAACAAAAGAGGTGGCTCCTTACTAGCTCTCAATAAAAATAGGCTTAATGGCAAAAAAGAATGTGGCATGACGTCTGTCTGCCTGGTGACCCCTGTGTATGGCCAAGTGGGACTCAGGAAACCGTAACATATATTGCTTCTTGATAACTGAAGAGGGGCAAACATACACTGATCTAGAAAACGCCACTTATCACTCTCTCTTACCCCAACCCCTGACCATGAACACCTTAACTGCAGAATGTGGGTGCCACAATCACCACCACCAAACAGCAGACTTCACCGGCCAGCCGAGCTGAGTCTCAGCATCGTYCTTAGACAGAGGTACAGTCAAACCAATGTGTGTGCAAGAGTTACCCAGAACTGTCTAGTAAGAGCAAAGTGCTGGACATTCCCAGATTTTTCTGCTTTGCTTAGTAAAAGAAAAACTAACAAACTCAGTCTATATTCTATCCACTCTAATACCATTTTGCTGGGCGGTATTTGCACAGGTACCATTTTTTCAGAAAAGATAAGAAAAAAGGAAAAGAAAATGTGGGTTGGTGCTTCATCTATATTTCTATTGTATTTTGGGGACATTCCTGCTGTAATACCAACTGAGGGCAGGTAAAGAAGGAAGACAATACCATACAGGAAATAAGGGAGAGAAAAGCAAGGAGGGCTGCTGTCAGGCTTGGGAAATTTCATCAGCCCATACACCTATCTGAAGGCAATATTGACAGAGGAAAAATATGTTATGGAACCAACCACCTGTTGCCAAAACAGTGAATACAGTCCTTCCAGAAGGTAACTGAACTGAGAGCTGGGGAAAGAGAGAAGGCACCAAAATCACATCTTGTGCAAGGGCTGGAAAATTTCAGCGAAGGCTTGTATGGAGGATACCAAAAAGTAACATGTAATTGCAAGGTCTGGGAAAGCAAAGGCTGGTGGAATACTACGCTATGTATTAGTCCGGAGGGTAAACAGCAATGCGCATCAACTAGTGTGAGTTCAGAAACAGATCACCTTTACTCTTTAGAGGGACTGGAGCAAGTTTCATTATCCAGTGTCAAACTGTAGCTGGCCCTAGTGCAAAGCTGTTACGTGAAGACCAAGAAATTCGTTAAGGAAAACTTCTAAAGGCGAATGAGGAATAGGAGTCAAAGTCCGATGGGGATTTATTAAAAAAAAAACCAAAACAAAACTACCAGAAAACAGGAATTCCCTTCTAAGGAACTGTCACAACAGTAGAAATCAAAGAGGAATGTATTTGATACAGATATCCTGTTTTTAGCAGAGAGTGCAATCATTGCATTCGGACTCTACACTGTAATTACAAAGCTAGAAGAAACATTTCCCTCCTTAACAGTAAGGCTTTTTTTTTTTTCTTTTTACATATTTTGAACACTTAGGGGCTGCATAATTAGGGTTCTTCACTATCTTCCCATTCCAGTAGGTATTTGAGCCATGTATTTCTGCATTTAGAAAAATAAGCTTATTTATAATGCTGATTATGATCACATATGCAAAATACTTCTCACTACTTTGCAGCCCTGATACTATTTAGAGAGGGTACTAGAATAATACATTGACAGGTAAGTATAGCTGAGTTCAAGCGCCAGCCAGAATCAAGTAAGACACCATAGCTTTAAAATTTTTAGGTAACATTTATCATTCCTATTTAGTATATCAACATCCTTAATCACTCTGGTACCTTCTTTCTGCAAAATAAGTTTATACCCCTATATTTCATCAAGGATACCAGCCCAATGAGAATACGTATCCTACGAAAATATTAGTCACCATCCCAATAAATCAAATCACGTTCTGTGCATTTGTTCAAAAGCCATCTGAATATGCTATAGCTTTGAGCACATTTGTTGGGTTTAATAAACATATCACACACAATACTGCATACTGTAATATTCTGATGGCATTTTTATGAATGCTCCTCTTGACTTCATTAAAAAAAAAAATTCTGCTGTCCAATATAGTAAGCATATTAGYAATAGCCTCGTCCAAAACTTTGAAAATACTTGATAAAAAGAGAGGTCAGTTAACAGCTGATTCTTCATTCAATGCATCACAGATTTTTAAAGAGAACTAATTGTTAGACAATAGGAGACCCAGCATGCTCAGTAAATAAAATGCTGTGTCTTCAAAATACTTTATTTTAGAGGTAATTTGAAAAGCTTTGTATTTTAAATTTCAGCTCTCTGCTTTTATACAACTGGCTTACCAGCATACTTTATAAAAAAATAAAAGCAGCTCTGCACAAAATGTCAGTCACATTTTCTTCATTTTTATTTTCTGATATTGCAAAAAATGATAATAATTTAGCTGTATAGTCACTATGGATCTGCTGTTATTTTTGTACTTCTTCACAGTCAGAATATTCTTCAAATTATCATCTTTTTACTCCTTCAAATTATCACTCTTTTACTTATTTTCCCTTGCAGTCTGTGACTCTGATTGCTATGTCTCAGTGCTAGTATTTTCCATGTTTAGTTTAATTTTGTCCATCTGGGAAACTGCTAAACATAATAGTAAACCTGTTTCTTATCAGATCAGATCACAAGATGACAAATTATACTGCATGGGGGAAGACAGCTGTAACAGGTTATGCCTAAGTGCCCACAAGCATAATCACTTACATATTGCAAACTTACTTCATACCTCTCAGTACTTATGAACAAGTAGGCATATTGTGCTTACTGTAATCACAAAGTACTATAAACAGATCTAACCAAGTATTATAGAAGATAAATTTACTGCAATTTTACTTTGATACCAAACAAATATGCTGCCAAAATAGTACCATAAAATTAGAATACTACATGACTCATTTGATAAATGTGCTGAATTTCAGATGCTAAACAGATTGTTTACCAATTTAGGTTAATGTAAAAATCAGCAATTACTTGTAGTTTCTTAAAAAATATCATCCTAAGAGGCAACAAACAAATACACTAAGAAATTTAAAATGGAATGACAGGTCCAGAGAGCTGCATAGATGTCATAATACCCAAAGCTTCCTATAAGGCATTCAGCAGATTCATACAGCTGAATTAATAAAATTCTGGACAACTATCTAGAACATACACAGAAAACACAGGACTCCAACACATACAGTTTTTTTATGGCAGAAATGTAGGAGTCTAGCCTATGTGCAGGATTTGGGAGGTCTTCTACAGTTGACTTGGTAACACTTGGCATCTGAAAAGCACCAAGTTCCTTTGTGGATCTTAACTGAAATTTGTGAAGGAGCACTACTAATCCACCCCCAAACAGAGACGCCACTCGTGTTAACATGTAACATGTTAGCACACACACAGTTCTGTGAATTTAAATAGGCTCTACTGATTTGAGATTACTCATGTTAATAGACTCGCAGATATTCAAGTCTGCRTTTTCAGAAATGGGATTTTTTTCAGATAATGAATAGTTGTGCTGGTTATTATTGGTGATTAGGATGAAGAAAATATTTCCTGCTGTTTTATGACAAACTTCATCTGAACACGACACAGAGAACACGCTTTGTTTCACAGTGCTGCACGCTGCACGCTTTGTTTCACAGTGAAGTCACAAGTCCCTCTTTGAGAGATGGTCCCTTGGGATATTTACACCACGACAGAACATATGTACGCAGTATCAGTTATCAGTGGGGGTACTTTCCCTTTCTGTGTCCACTCTGGCTCTACATATTATATCAATTCGTATCTGTCATATCAATTCCTTTCAATAACACCAAGAGACAAATGAATTGGCTGGCTGCAATTCTTCTCATGTGCGAGGTATATTGATCTTTGGCTTATCTTTGCTCTTGATACCCTGTGCCAAGCGACTCCGTCTCGGCCCGAGTCCTGCCAGTACTCCCAAAGACCAGCTTCCCATTGCTCGCTGCAGGCAAGGCTCACATTCACTCTCCTGCTTCTCGCTTCACACTGCTGTACCAGCTGTTGCTCAGGCCCAGCACAAGGGYGAGGGCAGGTTCACACTTAAATTCCTGTTAAAGCACAACAAGGCACATTCCTCAATTCCCCGAGGCCATCGTCACTCAGCACAAGCAGAGTCTCGCTGCATGGGACCTTCCCTGGTCCAGCAGGAACAAAAATCAATAAAATCCTGAATCAAGGACTTGCATTTGAAAGATATGGTCACRTCAGAAAGAGACATCATTATGGGCATCTTCTGCTACTGCAACTACAGCATTCAAATCGCATTTCTACATGAACAGCTCTACATTCTTGATCATGACATCAAATGGAGTTTGGGGAGCACAAGATCTGATCTTAAAATGATAAATAGGGGTGATTAACCCTCATAAAACCTGCCGTGATTCTATACACACGTTCTACTTAAATTCAATTACACCAAATATCTCAATAAATATTTTACTGGAAAGATTTGGGGCAGATATACCCATTTGAATAATAACATTGAATTGATATTTTACTATGAAGTTAACACACTCTAGAAGACTATATAGACCATGCTACTTTAACCTCAGACATTTATGAATACAGAAATAAATAATGTTTTCTTCACAGTGATCCAGTTGTCAGTGAACTGTGAATTACAAATTCAGCAAATTAGGGGTTTTTTTGCTTCAGTGAATTTTGCTCTCTGCAGCAGTGACAATAAACAGCATGGAGTTTAAAGGAATGCGGCTTGATTAATAAACTCCAAAACATAAAACGGCTAGAATGACCAYAGTAGGTCAAGCCCAAGGTGTATCTAACCTGCAGAAAGACTTGAATAGCAGCCAGCAGTGGAAATGCATAACAAGATGAGCATATAAATGAATTTTTTCCTGACATAACCACTCCATTTACCCTCTCCTTCTGGCTCTTCCTGAGCGAGAATTCAAACACACTGTAGCATGCATCCATTGGTGATACATTCTGATTAAATTATACATTCAGTAACAGAAAACAAAACAAAACAAAACAAAAAACCCAACCCCCAAACCTTCCTTTTGTTTCAAGCCTGCTGCTGAACAATGTCATTGTTCCTGTCTTAAGAAAAGAGTATTTCRTATTCACCTTCCCTGTGTCTCCCATGGTTTTGTATGTCTGCATGGTAACTCCCCAACGTCGCTCATCTCCATTCCAAGCCCAGGAACCGTTGCCTATATAACTTCACTTCTTACAGAAACCATTCTGGGAGTCTCATCAAAAAGTTTGACCTACTCATTCTAGTCACACTCTATCATCTATTAGAACTGGATCATTCAAATTCTATCTAGCACTCAAGAAGTGGCTTAACCATCCTCACACACAACTGCATTATGGTATTTTCTGTGTTGTTTTGTATTCCTTTCTAAATAATTATTCCGAATAATTGTTAAGAGGCCAGATTGACAGAAAAAAAAGTCTTCCATTTTTTTCTGTAAAAGAGGGGGGAAAAGTCCATCACAAACCCTTTTGCAAAGTTGAAATCAAAATGGCAAATTTCAGAATAAGTAGTTTGGGGACAATTTCTCTGTACATAATTTATCAAGAGACCTACAAGTAGTATTAAGAATAACTCCTCAACTGTATTTACTTCTTGACTGTTGAGTACTAAACTGGTGTTTTCATCCCTTTCCTCGTTTAGAATTCATCAAAATAAGGTTGACTTCCCCATGTGTATGCCTTTGTGTCTATTGACATTGAATTTCATCTGCCTTTTATCTTTAAATCATTCAGCACGATGAGATCTTTCTGCAACATTTCGTTCTCCATTTTAATTCTGACTGTTCTCAACCCTTTCGGAAGCGTAATTCTTCCTTTAATAAATGACTACTTATTCACACCTTTTGTACTCTACACCTAATGTGCTATTAATCCAAGAGAAGACTTTCCCCCTCATCCTCTTAGTTTTTAAAAGCCTTTGATGAAGGGCCTTGTTGAAAGCTTTTTGGAAATTGAGTTAACTACACACAACAGATTATCCTTATTCACATGCTGACGGCTCTTCCAGCAGACTTCTGAGCTATGATTAAAAACTCGGAAAGTCAAGTTGGCTCTTCCCTGTTAATTACCTTCATTCACGGACCAACTAAATCTATTTGCTAGAATCATTTCTACCAATTTGTCTAGTAACAAAGTCAGATTAACAGAGCTTTTCTGCTGTTTTTTAAAAAGGCATCTTATTTCCATCTGCCATTTTGCTAAACTAAAGATGAATTTAAGCAATAGCTAACAGAAAATGTTTACTAGTTCAACAATTTCTTATTTCAGGTTCTTTAGAATTACTGAATGAGTACTTGGCGCTAGAGATTTTCACTCTGCATTTCCCCATTTTATTCTCAAATAACTTCAGTTCAAGACTCTTTCCTCAGACTTGTTCCCCCAGTGGTGTTGGTGAGAGTAGCTACTTATATGGAAACAAACACAGATCATTTATTTGCCATTTTTATGAAAACTTTACTAGCCAGGAGCGATGCCTTTCACAACAAATATCTTTCAGCCTTACAAACCCTCTGGAAGGCTTCATGCCACTTAGTAAATTGAGGAAATTTTTTTTGTAATTAGGGTGTTTTAAAAAATATTTTGGCCTTGCTTATTACAGTTTTACATTAGACATGCTGAGGTTTATGAAAAAGAAAATAAATGACACACTTTTAAATAGGAAATAAAATAAGCTTAAGGACATATACTTCAGAAAGTTTTGGAGGGGAGGGGGTTATTTTCTTATCAAAAGTGAAGAGGAATTCTGCATAAATTATAACCATAAAGTTTAGCAATTTAGTATTCTCCTGTTGATTGTATCACCACCGGAAAATATCTTATTAATATCTGAATTTCTGCACTAGTACTAAGTCAGCAAAACCAAATCCCCCTTACACTCTTAAATGCAAAAGACATTAATCATGAAATAGATAGATAGTCTGATTCATGTCAAAGAATACCTGTAAGACTTGCAACCTTGTACAGCTATATTTTCACTTACAATGGAAATGCAGCCACTTTTTCACTGGTCTGTCTCAGTTTAATTGTGCAAAGCTGCATGACAAAACAATTGAGGCCAAGAAGTGAAGGAAAAATGTCTGCCAATTCCTACCTTTTCTGAAAGGTTTCACTACAGCCAAGCCAGTAAATGCAATTGTTCATACTCAGAGAATAATGCCCCATGCAAAAAATCATTTCTCTAAACAGAAGAAGACCAGCCCAAAGCAGATCCCATCATCACCGAAATCAAAGCAAGAGCAAAGTTCCTTCTAACTCCAACACAACACAGGCCAGAGAGCTGAACTTTCCACTAAACTCACTGTGATATTCTACTGTTCGCTTGGAAATATGACCCCTTTCCATTATTTATATTGAATTCTTCTTGGTGTAACATAAAAATTTTAGAGAGGAGGAAAGGAGAGCCTTGAAAGATAGCAAATTCAGCTCTTGAAGTTGTGAGGGAAAATGTGAGGAAACAAACTCTTGTGCACAACAACCAAAAGACAAAATGTTTATGTTTATGCTTTGTTATTATTTTTAAAGCCAACTCAAGACTTTTTTCAGGACCTGAAGAAAAATCTTAGACTGGCTGAGAAGATTAAGGGAGGAAAAGAATGAGTAAATGTTTAGATCTTCCAAAAACATAGGAATTGACATAAATAACCTTATTAAATGCTATCCAGAGAACAAGAAAGGGAAGTGATCCAGCCACCAACTACCTGTTCAACACATCCAATCTCTGTTATATCACAAAACATGTGAAAAGAGGAGGCATGTATTACAAGGAAGAAGAGATCACGATGACAAAAAGAATGAATAATTCAGGGAAATTTTTTAGGATCCAAAATACAAATTTTTGCATGCAGGGCTAATGGGTTAGATATAGTCACACATTTCCTGTGTGCCCTTGGAAATATGCAAATCAATAATAAATACTCACAGAACTAACACAGTCGGAGAAGCTACCATTAAATATCATTTTGTGCAGGTCTGGGGAGAAGCGAAAAGAATGTTAAAGCTCATGGTGGCAGGGTACCTAGCTCTCTGCCATGGATTGAAACAAATGATTAACAGGGAGAAATACGACAGATTCTTCAATTTATATAAGAAGGTGTTCTTAATGAGAAAAAATTTAGAAGTTGTTTATCTTTTATCTTTTTATAAAACGGGAAATATGCTGTACAGATAAATGAGATCTCTAGGGAAAGTAAGAGGTATTAAAAGACTGTACAGAATAGTAGAACAGCAGTGGACATACAAATACGCTTCGGAAATGGAAAGTTTATCCCAGGTTTACCTAAACCTTTCCCTTGATACTTGGGACTCTAAAGTTTAGATCAGACCACTAATACTTCATGATATTAAGAGACCAACATTTTTAATTCTAAAGACAACTTCCATTCTAGTGGTGGTAAGTTGCCTGGGGGAAAAGGTGACTGAAAATACCTAATAAATAATAAATAATTATTAAACACATTAATATATATATATATATGTACTATTCTGAAGGCAGGCACATGTCCATTTGGAATTTTGAATAAAACTTTGTTTTTGACTGTGCTTAGACCACCTGGAGTCGGGGTGTCCTTTTAAGTTGCCCATCAAAAAAAAAGAAATGAAAATAAGCCTACTRTTAAGTGGACTATGAAGGTTCTGCACGTTCTCTGGAAAATGTCTAAAGGAACCAATTAATTATTTTCATTCATCACTTCCATTTAAAGAGATGCTTAAAAATTTCCCATTATCTTTTTCTCCTAATTATCCTATTTAATTTGCTGTATTCTACCTTAAATACTTTTGCAACTTCAGTGACTAACATAAGTATTCTGGAGTTCTGATGCTATGAATAAGATCAAACTAGCACCAAGATCGACAATTTCAGAAAAAGGCACTAAACTCAGTATAATTCTATTTCTGTGTGCCCAAACTGAGGCAATTTCTTTCCTGAGACAATAAGCTCTGGAACAGTGACACCAACTACAGTTTTAAGAAATAAGTAGCTCTGAAAAGGTTCCCCCCCCCCTTTTTTTTTAATTGGGGACCTACTAGCTGAATGGTATGAAAATCACTTTTAAAATAAACTTTAAAAATTACATAATATAAACAACATGTTGGAAAGTATATTTATTTCTCTATGTGCAAGGTTTTTGTTTCCATATTACTATAAAACACTGCAAGTTTTTAGGGAGCAAGACATTTTTATATACAGAGAATTTGATCATGTTGTTATACTTTAATGGGTTGCACCTGGCTTCCTTATTTTCCCCTTCAAATTCCTAAATATACAGTATTTTGAAATAAGAGTATTTTTGTATTTTAGATTCCAAAAATTTCCATATAAAGAGGCCCGTGTCACTCCTGTTTTGGCAGAGAAGGAAATTCAGGCGTACATATGGGCAGAGGCATTCGCCTGGAGTACCCAGAGCCAGCAGATGACGACAGGTTGGCCGAGCTTTATGCYTGTCAGAAAGGGCTTCTTGTTCATGGCAAGAAATGCCATGCTAATACCCATACTGAGTAATGCCTAATGACATCTCTATCTGGGGCCATATTCATTCAAATAAAATATTTCAAAACATAATGGCTTTGTCTTGACTGTACTTAAATTATTTTTCTACCAGTCCAACTCCATCGATTCACACTGGTATGGCAGAAAAGTAAGACCCTCGTATTTGTTTACAGTGAGAGAGCACAAAAGTACCACAGTCTATATAAATATTTTTTTTATCAGTAAGGGGTAAGGTGGAAAACATGATGTACATTCTTAAAAAAACATAATCCCTTTAATTTACTACTGCTTACAGACTATCAAATACATTATTATGTCAATAAACACATCATATTATATTACTTATCTAGTAAATAAAATAGGAACAGCAAAATGATGCATAGAGGTGAGCAAAACAGTAATTCATTTTGAGGTTTCAGAACGTCTTACTACACTTTTTTAAAGTAAAACTGGCAGGTATAAAACAGGAAGATCATTCCCTGCCTTTACCACACTTGCTGAACACAAGTAGAATTTGTTTCGCTAGAGGAACAATTCTGCAAATCCATTGCATATCCTTTTCACCTACTGCCATTTAATACACAGAGCTCTCAGACATTCATTTCTTATACAGAACTACTGAGGTTTTATCCAGTCTTCCCAGGTAGGCAAGAGTTGATTTTAAATTACATTGAACACAGTTTGCATTAGGTACAACTGTATAAGGTCAATCACGACACTCTACGTCACCAAAATTGGAGGGGCTCAGTTTTATGTCAATACATTTGAGGAAATTTCAAGATAATGAAAGAATGTCATTTTCAGTGTATGTCTTACGAAAAGGGTAATTTTTGTTTATTTTTTATTGAAACTATTCTTGCTGCTCGTTATTTTGATGCTTTCAAAGAAATATTTTGCTTTTATTTTCCTGTTCATACAGGTACATCTCCAGCAACTTCTTGCATTTTCATCCATGAAAGTTTCAGGGCAGTGGAGGAAACTTGAATAATTACGAAAGATACTTGGGATACTTGCATTTCTAAAAAAGAACTCTGAATTTTCCATGTCATTGTTCAAGTTACTGGGTGACAGAATTAAAAAAAAAAAGACCTAACTAGAGACTATACATGCAGTGTGAGTGCCTCACAAACTGCATAACCAATTACTTATTGACCTTAAATGAAAATGCACTTTTCATTTGAGAGTAAACCTTTGTTCAAGTAATGTAACGTTTTGCTGGTAGTTTTTATGCAGCTACATCAATCTTTAAATACCATCAACTTTGCACGCATACAGAAAGTCTCATTTCTACATTAACATTACGATCATTTCCCAAGAAAACTGGTCTTTACCTTAATGGGTTTTTAACCAAAAATAGAATAAAATAAAAAAGGCTGTGTCAGCTAACTGAGATGAACAAAATTCAGGTATCAGAAGATACAGTTATGCTGACACAGGATAATTACAAAAATACTGCAACATCGAAGTCTCGCAAGGCAACCGAGTGCCAACTAGAAATACCTAGCTAGTTCACCTGGCGCAGAAAACAGTGTAGGCTAATTGGCATAACACTCGCTGGCCTAATCAGCCTCCTAATACAGCTCTGCTCTTCCTGTTTTCGGAGCTAGCATGTATAGAGATAAATCACTGCACTAAGCCAAGAAGACATAAACTTCTATACATAAAACTATGTATAGAAAGAGAAGTTTTTTCTATACTACAGTCCCCCTACATAGCACATTTTAAATCCGAATATTTCAAGTTTATCACAGTCCTGCAGAAGAAACCTAAACTATATTGGTCCTATTTTAGGAAAACCTAAAACCACACTAAAAATGTATTTAGGAACATTTAGGAACATTCTGTAAATTTGACAGATATTCTCTGTAAAATTTTTCTCTGTAAAAACAAACAACACAGGAAAGAGTAATGGCCATGAAACAAAGAAATCCCTTTTTCTTGTTTTGTTTTGTTTGTAGCCGAGCTGCCCATTAATCTACTTCTTCTTGAAGACTGCAGCCAATTGGGAACTTTCTGACATCGTGTCTTCTCATTTTAAAGAGAGCTTATTTAATTAGAAGAAGCCCCCCGACCTTCCTGAACACAAAATTATCGGTTTTGAAAAGTCTTACGCCAGCAAAATGTTTTCACCCAGGTCAGCAAAAAGAAGCATGGCCACTACCCTACACCGCTGCATACGACTAGCTCGGTGGCTAGGGGCCGTCTCCGGCGACAGGGATCCAGGCAGGTGCTGGCATCCAGCTGCGCTGAACATGGGTGCCCCGACCGCTGCCTTACCAACGTTTGGGGGCACCTTGCACTTTCTCTCTCTACAGCAAAAGTGAAACAAAGCCTCAGTAATTTGCATTAAAATGTATGCCTGTTCTAAGCACAGTATTATTCAAGTGTCTTTGTTGCAAACTAGAGAAGAGTATTGAGCCTGTCCCAGACAAGACACCGATGGAAAACGAGCATTATGTATTTGGAACAGCATATTTAATTTACCTTCTTGTGTATACAGTGGAAACATACCTTTTGCAGGACTTCTTTTAGTAATAATAAAATACATAAAATCAATGGAGTTAAACTAAAGATTCATTTGCCTGGTAATAACACTGTAATTATGCCTTTGAGATTTTAATTAGAGGACTCCAGATGCTAAGAAGAATTAGAAAATTCCACTGGATACCTATGATTAGCTATCACTAGACTTCATCTTTTACTGATGGGGAAAGTTACACAGTAACAATCTAAGAAAAATAGGGGGTTCTTCTAAATGGAGATTCACATGAATCATGGCCTATTTCCACTCATAAATCTTACCATTTAATTTTGGAGTATTTGTCATTAYGGACTTGGAAGCATAAGCCTACAACCTCTTTTCTGCTCAGTTTGAACAAACAGAGAAAAACGCCAAGAAGCTCAGCCAAAACTGAGCTTGATGTTATTTTGTTAAGGAACTTTCCCAGAGATCCAGTTACAAAGGCATTATTTGTGAGTCATATTTTAAGTGAATTGTGTGTGCCACGGAGGCATTAATTATGCTGTCATTCCCAGCACAACACTACAGCTAGTTAAGTTCATTCACAGTCCTTCCTTTGGCCGCTGTTACAGRGCCTTAGCTATTTACTCCTTCCCTTTCTGATTATTTAAAAGAATATTCACTTACAGCAGACCTCTACTGTTTCCTATTTTTAGGCAGAAAAGGAAAATAGATGCTTTTTCAGCATCCATTTTTTCTGTCCAAGAGCTATATCCTGCCTTATCTACAGAGAAGCCTAGCCAATAGATGTGCTGAGCGAGAACGGATAGATTAATGAGCTCGTTATAATTCATTAAAGAGTGATGTGGGGATGACTGCCCACTTTAATTAGTTTTATTACTGTAGGAAATTGTTTCATATGCCAAGCTCACCACCAAGCATGCCTGGAAAACATTAGAGGAGTAATCAGAGTTGATACGAGAACCTTTCATTAGCCTGTAAGGCTAAAGGCACTTATAATGACAAGGAAGGTATTAAAAAGATGGACATGACAGTGGCTAGCATAAAATAATTTATCGTGTCTAATAATTCAGTGGTAAACAGGGCAATGATGATTTTAAGTTAAAAATCTGGTAGAACAGCAGTGTTGCTACGGCACACAGTGTGCTCTTCCTGTAAGCATGACATGAGCTGACAGTAATAGATTTAGAAGGTTTAATAGATCAGGTTTACTCAGATAATAAATTCGAATGCAAATTAACTATGACTCAAATATTCTAATGTTAATTGGTAACTGGAATTTCTACAGAAATGTGCAGGCCTCTTTTCCCAGTCATCCCCCAAATTAGCAAAGGCATTTCCACACATTTCTTGACAATGGAAAGTTGGAAAAAGAAGCACAAATTAAAAAAGGCAAAAAAAAAGTCAGCATTAGCTGTACAAACAGGTACTACTGTGTAGTCTTACAAAAAGAAAACGGAAGGCATACAAATCAGTCTTTTAATACCTCAGGGAATTTTTTTTAGATGGTGTTAGGCTGATATTATGTAACAAATGGTACCATAAGACAACTGCCAGCAAATAATACATACTTAACAAAGGGATGAAACTTTTCGAAGTATTACTTGAATGAACTTTGAACAATAATCCAGAAGGAAACAAGATGAAATGTCCTCACTTGCATACAGTATTCCCCTACCTCTCTTCTCTCTCCCTAAAAAAGATCCCAAACTCTAGAAACCTCTTTGTTTTTCCCCCCATTAAATTTATCCTAATAAGCCTTCAAGTTAAAAGGCAAGATAATCACCTTCCTAAAGAAAACTATGAAATCAAAACAAACAGGTCTTGCTCTAGGGGTAACATAGCTTTTTAATATATTGAATGGCTTTGCAAACAAATGAACAAATGAAAAATAGCCTTTACATTAATTYTGTGTTATCAAGGGCAATTATACATGGCAGCTTCAAGTTCAGAGAAAATCAATTCGAAGTAGCAAGACAGAACTGCTCTGACACATCTGCTTTATGTTACTGCCTTACTTGCGATTTGATTTTTAGCCCCAGTTCCACTCCACAGCTCTCAGAAAACTGTCAATAAGTATGTGATGCAAGTGAGAACAAGGTGAGATGACAGTAATTTGACAGTCTCTAAAATGTGCAGAATGATTGGTCTGTGCAGATTAGTTAAGCTACAGCTTAACTAATTCTCTTTTTTCTTACATACATAAACAAAGACCGGTGATGTTGAGCAAATTTTACTTTCATCGAATTCATCTATTCGATGAATTTGTTCTATCTAGCATGGGAAATGTTGGCATTAATCACTCCTAAAAAAAATACCCCCCAAAATCCCTCCTCCTGTTTCAGTGACTGAAAGCAGACATAGGCATCCGATCGCTGAATATTTCCAGTTTGGTAGTATTGGCTTTCCATTGCAAAGTATTGGGAAAGCTTTCTGCAATACAAAATCCAGGATTCAGAACCAGCATGGCCTGGAAAATGTATACATCAAGAGATGAGCTGATTATGCTTGACCACGAGGTAATACAAGGCTAAAGAGGATTAAGGGGTGTGAGCCACTAACAAGCAAAAGAGAGAAGAATCATGTTATGGTCGCCGCAGCAAGTGGAAAATAAAAAACTCCAGGTTTTATTCTGAGATTTTTCATCGCCCTTTATGTTCAGCTTCCTTTTCTGTAAGATCATAACAACAACCTTTGTCAGAAGATTTTCATAAGATTTATTTCATTAGCACTGTAAGCCCCAGTGCAGTAGCAAGGAATACCTTTAAGATAACAGCAAACAGAGCTGTACAGAAGGAATGTCCCAGAAATCTGTGTGAAATGGGGAAAAAATCAGACAGCCAGATTCTGTTGGCCTAACTCAGGCTTAATAGTATCAGACTCAACCAACAATAAATGGGACTGCTTGTTGAGGGGAATGTTACAAAGATCATATAAAGAAGCCAAGAGCTAGTGTCATCTGTTTCGCTACAAACAGCAAAATAGCAGGGCACAGTTGATCTGTTGTATAACCAGAAAGAAACTCGCTTGTTCTGCACTGGAAAATTGAAGTGTAAGCACCAATTTGGTTTTGAAAATTTGAGAAGAAAGAGAGACTTTGAGGTAGTGGATATTCAGAGTGGCTGAACAACACGAGGCATGAAAATGTAATGATGTTGTTTGAAAACTCAGATGAAACGGTTGTGGGTTTTTTACATTGTTTAATTAGTTCATATGTTCAGGGGGAAAAAGATAGCACGTTGGGTTAGGCCACTCTTAAAATCACCTGAAAATTTGATCTTAAAATGGAAAGCACTCCTATTTCTAAAGATATGCTCAGCAATAATTTACTTCACTAACATGACAAACTATTGAGAAATTTGATTATCCATGGTCTTATCAATCACCAGTTTAGAATATAGTTCCATCACTCTTTTTTATGTACATGGATAGCTGCATTTACAGATGTTACTTTTACACTTGTATTAAAACAAATACCTGCAGACTGAAAAACACTCATAAGTTAATTTTCAATTTCTTTCCATCTAAATTTACTATTATTTTACCTATTTTTTATGGATGCTTTGCATTTTTCTACATAATGAAGACACAGGAAAAATAAATCATTTACTTGTGAAGGGAATATTTTGAAAATACTAGGCGAAAGTTAGGATCACTGAATCTGTAAATGATGCTAATATTCCCTGTGGTCAATGAATATTCAATTTATGTCCGTTTTGCTGTGGAAGAAGTAGAGGCACACTTCTACCACTCATTGTCAGCTGTTAGTACTAACAGCTAAAATACTGTTGCTGAAGTAACTTTGCCACGTATGTTTTAAGAACCTCATTTTTTTAAATTAATAGCAATAGGATTATTCAGATATTCAGAACTATATACGGACTTAAAGAAACATATAAGCTACACCTACAAATTAGACCTACAAGATTCGTTCCTTTAGGTTTTGGGTGCCTGACTTGAAAAAATCTACACAGAGCTCAAGGTTTGAGAAAACACTCATAAAAATCTTCAGCTCAGTGTCAATAAACTGGAGCCAGCCAAAGTTACAATAATTTTTGCTATATCTTGACCAACTGCATTAATCAAAACTATTACTCTGTTAGAAATAAATACTTTTGTTTGAAGAAACATGGTCCAACTGATTTAAACAAAATATACATATGCATGGAGAAAGATAAAGTAAATTTTCCTATTTTTCAAATTCTATTTAGCTTTTATAACCACCAAAATGTTTTCTAAACCTGTAATATAGTCCTTCAATATGTTACTAGCACTACAATACATTTCATTATATTTTCTCAAGCATGCCTGTTTGAAACCTATATTAAAAGATAGGGTATCAATCATATCATTCTATTCTCATGAAAAATAAATCTACATTTTTCATCAGTATAACCAGTTTATGAAAAATGACTTCTGAATTCTCCAAATAACATCACAGACCTGTATCAATCTATATGTCAAATTCAGCATTTGGAACTCCCACTTACTTCAAAGACAGGCAAGATCTCAGCCATTCATCTGTATTTATTTTAAAGAACTGACTGTCCTAAATTTTATACTCTCTCTACACGAAGAAAAAGGCCAAATACAAGCAACAGCCCATTCACAAAGAGCAATAAAAAGGCAGAACTTAAACTAAGGAAAATAATGAAAAACAATCAGCAAAACAATCCTGAAATATTAAAGAGCACATATTAATTTTTCTTAAAATAAATGGCAGATCATGCCTGTTAACCTTGACCCTAATTTTGCTAGCACATATATGTTTAACTTCAACTGCTGGTAGTGACTACACTCTCACTTGTAAAGCTAATTATGTGCTTTTGTGCTTAAAGATTCTTTGTCTTTTTTCTCAAAACATTTTGAGAAAGACAAAACAATTACCTTATACTGGCAGGTTGGAAATGGAGGAAAAAGTTATTTCCTTCTCAATTAAGTTTCTCAATTGGAGATTAAACTATAACCTGAAAGGAAGAAGATGACAGCTCTCAGGGCTATCCCCAGCTGACTGACAGTGAGTACTGCTAAAGTCTTCCTGACAGCGTATCTGTGGTTGTCAATGCTTTAAAAACCAGTCTTTCAAAGATCTTTAGTCTGACAGATAAGCAAACAGAATTTAAGCCTAACTATTCTTTGCCAGCTGCTGCTACATTTGTAAGTGCCATTGGCACAAGCTTTGTCCTATAAAAGTCAAATGTTAATTCCTGAAAGATATAAAATGGCTGATTTCGCATTAAAGGAGCAGAAGTTTTAACTATAATTTGTAGAGAAAATCATCTGGGTGTGAGACTGCTGTGGAAATAAACACGGTTTCATTTGATTTTTTCAAGAAATTTAGGCTCGTGAAAACCCTTTGCCAACAAGTACAGCATGACATAGAAAATGATGTAGCCCTGGCACCCCGTCCTTCAGTGCCTTTCACACTGTCAATGAGGAGTTTAATAAAGGCTATAAACTAGGAACAGAGATGACTTCCACATCTATATATATATGATTAAACATCTGTCCTAATGAGGTCCTGACCTTTAAAGATGGTATTAAGCACTCTTTCTCAGAGGTTAAATCTTTGAAGCAAAACTTCAGAATTTACTGTCATTGTTCAAAGAACGACTCATTTCCACCGTGAGTTTTCATCAGGTTAAAAGGTGCCTCAGAAGAATATCTCGTGTACGTCACGGAGCGACACTGCCTTGTTTCCTTTGTCTGCCRGGCGCACGGCAGGAACGCAGGCAGAAGCCTGGGGAAACAACCAGAAGGCTGCAGTGAACCAAGCAGCCAGTCACACTCAAAATGGGAGCGCCCTCGCACTTCGAACCACGTGGCACCCTCTTAGAAAATCCACTGTCCTTTTAACAAGTTCAAGTAGCACAGGAGCGCAGCATAGGCCAGGAGCTCCGCTTTGCTCTTGTTGTAAACAGGAGAAGTTTTAAGTACAAACAAGTTTGCGCATATGTTTAAGGGAGGCAGATGCAGTTTAACACAGTCGGAGTAGCAGTGGAGCACAGGCTTCTTCCCATCGAAGCTGAAGCAGACCCTGCCCAGGTGAACACCGCTGCACGTATTATCACTAACCAAAGTAATTATTTTAGCACACAATTCATCCTCCCCACTCCCCCATGAAAAGACAGCTCCCATAAAACTCATGGATCCAGCTTCTCATCCTCTATAAACCACTATACTTCTACAGAGATGGAGGATCTGCCCGACATATTTTTCCAAGAGCTGTTTGCAACCTCAGAGTCAGTGAGAGTTTGAACCAGTAAAAATAGGCTGCAGTACTTACTACTAGTGTTATGAAAATTAATGGGACTATGCAAGCTAGCAAGCCTGTATTAAATACCTACAGAAATGAGTAGTCATTTTTTATATCCTGCAGAGATATGAGCATAGACTTTAGAGAACAGAAAAAGCCAGACTGATTTTGTGGAGATATCATATAGATGAAAACCCTAGAGCAGAACTTCTCCATTAAACACAGAGGCATAGATTTTCTTGATTCAATGGAAAGAAGCAAAATTATGAAAGAAACACAACACTTCATGGTATCGTAAAGACCAATTTGGACTACCTCTATTTTGCTCTTTACAAGAGCAATGTGTATTCTGCTGGGCATCTCATTGCTCAGTTGGTTTATAATTTTTACTCTCCTTCCCACAACTTGTAAAGTTCTTAGTATGCAGCCAAACCCATCAACAAAACGATGAAGGTATTTTTACCTTATAAAACATCCAATGAATCATCTTCTGTCTAACCTTATCATGAAATTTCTCCCAATCCTCTCAGTAACAAAGAAAATGCTTCTGCACTGATATGAATTAGCAGTTGTAAAATGTTTTAGGAATGTTGTTAGCCTTTTTACTTTAAGTCCACTTTGATAAAATCAAATCAGTACGTACGTGTGAAGTATGAATGAGACCAAATGCTATTAATCTTTTAAGCACCAAAACCAAATCACATTCTATTATAATAGCAAAAGAATCATTTGCTGACCATTAGCTGCAGTGAATGTGAAAGATGGGAAGTTTGTTGACTGAGTCACTCAATGCTGAAGAAAGTGCCAATATACATTTACAGTAAAGATGACACAATTGACTAGATGGAGAAGAAGAAGGAAAAAAGGCTTATTTCCAGAGGGCACAACCTTTTATTCCTGGTACAAAATCATCTGCATCTGAATGCAGACATGCAGCATACAATCCTCTCTGACAGCTACAACTGAAATTATACATTTCTTCCAACCAAATATGTCTATGCAGTTCCTTACCGGATATAGGTAACAAATGCTACATAAGGTAAGGACTGCCCTTTTAATTCACAATCATCCCCTAATTTCAGCTACTGAATCCTACCTCTCCTACCTGAAGTTATTCCAGTCTACTAATAATCAAATCAGAGGCACAGATCAATATTATATTGCTTTGGACATCATGTTTTCCTGCTTGCTCTTGGGTATCCCAGGCGGATGCTGTTTCCTGCTGCAGAAGTGCAGTATGTGACTGTCGCATCAGGACAGCTGCTTCCACGTACTGGAGGGCAACTCCTTAACCAACCCCACAGAGATCTGCTAAAGGCTACCAAGGTGTTAAGCGCAGTCCCCGCTCAGGCACAGTATCTTATGTAGGGCCTCCTATAGCTTGCACGTACCCACTGGTTACGGCAGAAGCCAAACTACTGCAGGTCGTTACGGCCCCCAGCAGGAGAAAGAGGGGAATGGCTGACAAGTCAAGAAAAAAAGGTGGATTTAAAGGGTGAAACAAGCCTTTCCAATCACTGAGATGGGCCTTCTGCACAGAACTGGACAAAACTCCCTTACACAGTAATACCTCCATTAAATTCAAACTGTCTGGATAACTTTAGAAAAACCTTTATTTTGGGTCCCTCTGCAAAAATTGGGCTGAGAAAAAAGGGTTCAACTTATTTCAAAGGTGATGCTTTCTCTCCTGCTTATCAGACTGGCTGGCTCTCTAGAAAGCCTAAGGAAGTGCCYGGGCTAGTGTATGCAAAGAAACAAAAAAAACCCAAAACCCCAAACCGCAAGGACAGCAAGTGAAGAGAAGGGGACATGAAAGAAGGGCAAATAAGTAATGTAATAAAAGAATGGATTAAATAAGACACAGAAAAAAGATGACAGTGTGATAGAAGATATATAAGGAAAGCCATGAAATAAAATTTAATTTAGAGGAAGATATCAAAAATAGTGGAAGAAAAATAAAGAACTTCTGACAGAAAATATAATTAGCAAGAAAAAAATATAGAAAAAGAATAAATGTCAGGGAAAATCTGAACTCTAACTTTGTCTGGTACAGTTTGCAATAATCAATACCAAAATAGACACAGTAGTGTAAATAAAGCCATATTATATACAGGCAGAATATAATTTTCCTGTAAAAAACGCTAAAATGAATGTTTCATCAAAAGCCCAGACTTCAGATGTTTAAAAAAGCAACTACAATATTCAGAGTTTATCCTTGCTTTAGAAAAAAAGGCAATCCTGTGAAATGCTCTAGATGAAATGATGGCCCAAGGAATGAAATCGGGGTTACATCAAGAAATGACTATGGTCAGAAATTTCTGAGTATTCAACCATTTTTAAAGAGGCAGCCAGTGGGAAAAAGGCTCAAATCAATGAAAAGTCAACAAAAGAAAGAGACAAGTTTGATGTTACAAATCCTAAGATACAAGACTTTTAATGGGCTGGAAAAAGCAGAGATCAACTGGACCTTGCGTAGACAGTACATCTGGCACAGGAGCGTAACCTAAAGATCATTTCCCGCAGGGGAAGCTGAGAATCACAGCCTGAGACTCCAGGGCCGGAGAGAATGCGGCAGCACGAGGAGGGGAGGAGGCAAAACCTCTGCCTGCTGAGGGAGAAGTGTGGGATTTGACAGAAGAGCAAATATGCCTAATACTTCTTCTCTTTTTTTGTTGTTGTTCCCCAGAAAATACTAGAGTCACTATAATGTATTTCTGCATCATTTTCAGTCTCTGGATACAGATAAAAGACAGCCCACACGCGGCTGGCAGGGCRGTTCCTCACCTGTCTCTTCAGTTAACCCTGAATCTTAAAATAGCTGTGCATTGTGCTCCTTCTCCTAAGACAGAAAGGATGGATCACCACTTCACACGAGCCTCACTCCAGAGTCAGACTAGTTAGATTTCATAAATGTTTTATAACTTTATACTGCACCTATTTCAGTATCAACAGAATAGCAATCCTAATRAATTCAATTTACTGGAGGGATGTGTGTATCCTGAAACAGATTTGACAGAAAATAATAAAAATTACTCTAAGCTTCACAAAATAATTGAAATTAAATACCAGATGGTATTATTTTTGCATTGACAAAAACATTCTGTCTCTGCTTCATGTCATTATAATAATATTCAGGACTGGAAATAAATTAAAATATTGATTACAATATTTTCCTTTTAAATGCAGGTGAAACTATTATAAGGATTTAACTGGTTTATTTTTAACACAAAATGGCCGAAGAGCCATATAGCTAATCAAAGGAAAGAGCAGAGATGCCCAACCTAAGAACCAGGAAAGGGATTACACCTCATTTTATTCTCTTTTCAAGCTTTCCAGTGCTCAAAGCTCACAGTCAGGATGGTGGGACTTGCTCTCACCAGTGTACTTGGCCATCTCATCATATCAGTAGGCAGAAGTCAGAGCTTTCCCTCCTCTCCCATTCTGTAAAATAGTTCCAATGTGTTAACCTGCAGGGCATTCCTTTCAGTTCTTCATCCACCCAGTGTTCAACAGCACTTTGCGAAGACTGATAAACTCTGGCCATTTTTAAAAGCACACTACAACCAAACCGACATTGTATTTTTAGCTATCAAAATCTGTTCATTAAAGATGTTTTCTAACTGTGTCAATCAATAACTTAATTCTATAATTTGTTGAAGTATAAACGTAAGGGGACATGAACAGCACTTTGCAAAATCGGCTAATTTACACGGAGGGAATAAAACATTCTTAAGTGCAACAAAATGACAAATGTTCATTCTTCTGTGGTCTTTTGGGGACTGTTTTTTACTTAGGCTGCTGGGGAGGATGGTGAGATTTTTCTCATAGCCTTTATGGGCTAGAATAGGTCCCACTTAAGTTGCCATTAGACTCTAATTATGTATCCCAGAGCCGAGAATCATATGACTGGAAAGCTCAGCCTGAACTTGGTGGGGGGATACCAAAGACGGGGAAGGGAATGTCACAACCTAGAGCAGAAACTGCAGGGAGGGCGAAAGGGTGAGCTAAGGAAGGTGGACAGCACAGCCGTGAAGAAGACATGGGGAACTAAGAGCAAGGAGGGGGTGCCTGGAAAAGACATTAATCCAAGGGGAGGACTCCTGTTTCAAGAGAGAGGCCAATGATGTGGCCAGCATGAAGTTAGGATTCAAGATTGGGCTTTTACTTCCAGAAGCTCATTATTTCAGAAGGCATCTCTGTCAGAAGGTGAGCATTCAGAGACTGAATCATGCTGAAAGCAGAGTGGATTTCTGTAAACCCTGGAGGGAAAATATTATGCAGATTGAGTGCAGTGCCATGCCATAATGATGGATGGTCTGGATTACATCCTGCTATGATCAGACATAAAATACGATACCTGATTTTTAAAAAATTACAAGTTTATGGTCTAGTATAAAGTTTGGATCTCCCATTATCCAAGCTGCAGCTAGTCTCTTTTTTAAAAATGCATGTAAAACACTTTATAATTCAGCTCTGCAATAAAACACTCAAATATTTGTAATTTCAACTTTCCAAAAAGCATTAATGCTATATGCTCTTAGCTAATAAAGTCATCATAAATGCTGGAGGGAACTAGAAAGATGTCAGTATGCCGTAAGTGACCAAAATGAAACAGATTTTCTTAGCTAAAGTTACCTGACTCTAATCAGTATCAAATGAAGGCAATTTATGCTCATTTAGACTGTTAAGTCAAGCACTTCCTGAATCTAATTTTTGGGTTTGGAAATCTTTAGAAATTAATGATGATTTGACAGATCTTTTATCTGTAGAAGTATGTTCCCAAGGTATAAAATACATGTTATGCATTACTCAGAAATTAAAGAATATTGCATCCAAAGACCTATTAATCATGTAACTTTTCACTGATTAAAAAGGAACATGTATCTTTTCTGAAATATTAGGTTGCAGCTGTATCCCTATCAGAAAGGTTAAATAGATTTGTCTTGCAAGTACAAATAAGATGGTCCTGATATTCATCAAACATTCCTTTTGGGATCATAGGTCTGTGCTTTCTGTTAGCAGACATTCATTATTATACACTCGCTTGACAGATGAACAACGTCTGAACTGTCTAGTTACCATGTAATGGCTATTCATTCCGAAATATCACTTTTGCTAAAATGATTTCCCTATGTATCTGAGTGCCCAAGACGCCACCTTAGCTCTTTTCTATTGTGGTTGTACACGAGCACCCCTGGATGAAGGCACTAGAGTAAAGTTGGCAGACTACCACTTTTTCTTGCCAACTTGACAGGACAATATGAGGAAGGAATGCTGGAAAACCACTGTTTTTTAATGAAATAATTGCTACTACTACAACACTTACAGTCAGAATATTGTCACGGTACAATATTTCTCCTAGCATTCAAAAGATTTTTACTTGCCAAGATCTGAGCGCTGGTGAATTCTACTTTTACGCAGGATGTTCCAATAAGCAGGACCGTTCCTCAAGAAACCACCCCTGGTTGGAATGGCTGCTTCATGTAGAAGGGCACACTTATACTGATCCTTGGATTTAATTTCTTTAACATTGAAATGCCAGAGGTAAACCCCTGATTAACCTAAGTATATATGCAAAGATAAGCACATGCTTGTATTAGACCTATGTTTTAAGAACATAAAAGGAAGCTGTTGCAGCTTAAGTTACATTTTCAAAATATTCAGTGATACAAAAAGCATAGAATGTCAAAGCATCCTCAAAGTGTTTGTGCAGAAAACTTGTTACAGGTTTCAAGCAAACATCAGAAATATAAAAATTACCTTTCAAGAAAATTGAAGGACACTTGATTAATACATTTGAGAAAACTATTGTAAAATCAATGCCCTGATGAAGACAGCAAGCTTATTAGGACACTTTTAGCAGTCTCTTCAATTTCACTTGATAAATTTATTCAGCAAAAAGTTGAGAGCAATTTAGTTATTGTGGTGGCTTTACCAAACTGTTAAAATATATGAACTAGAGTAAGCACAGGCTTCAACAAGTTGTAGTAACAAAAGAGCRAGTTTTATGACATTACTTGCTTAGAAACATATTTAATGTACGAAAATAAGAAGGTATCCTGTACCCTTCGCTGAATGTCTATTTGGGTGTGCATTTTACAAACAGTGTACAATATGCAAATTCTTGCTTTAGGCATACCTTTTTCTTCACATGCTGTGTAAACTGTCCAGCCGCTTTTCTAATATAAGCTTGACTTACATAAATACCTACCATAACCAGCATCAGTTTTCTTCTATTTTATCTAATACCATTGACTTAGTACAGTGAATGCTTTTAACTGCCATCGTTCATCTCCTGTAGAAAGCTTTCTTTGGCTAGAACTGACTGGTTTGAAAAGCAGCATTTCTTTTCCGTGCCGGAGACGCTTACCAGGCTAACAGGAAGACGGCGGCGACACAGGGGGACTGGCCTTCCCCGGGCCTCGTCCCTGCAGCCCGAAGGAGTCCGAACCCCAGCACAGCTCAGCCGGTTCCACTCCTGGTACCGCGGGGCCTGGAGAAAGGGGAATTTGGCAGCTACCTTCCAGAGTAGCCTAAATTCAGCATCCGAAATCTAACCTTCCTCCCGCGAGTCTCCCACATATGGGCAGATGAAACTCGTAGCGTTATTAAATGCTAGGCCATGCTTTTTCCATACAGATTGGCCAACTGGCTGGAGAAGCGGCCAGTTTCTCTTGGCCTCTCTTCTCCTTTCCCTGTTCATACTTTCTTGAAGATGGGGTCTGGCTAAAAAACCACTGGATAAATATCCCAAATTTAGGTATTTTCAGCTACTCTGCCATGTGGCTTTCCTGCTACTTATTGTCTCTCTGCCATTCTCAAAAAAATGTTAAGTGTTGTGAGGTGTATCATCACATCATACCTTTCTATTACAGTATGTTTAGAAACATTGTTATCATGATCCAATAGCTACAGAAGTCTCATGTTTGTGTATATATATATACACACACATATATATACATACATATATACATATATATATGAGCAAGAAATTAGCATTTCTGTAACAGAATTAGAATATGGACCTAACTATCTTCACAGGCAGTTTCATCTAAATATCTAGTGATGTTAGATTCTTGCTTTTCGTACTAGTCTTATAACTCATCTTCTCTTCACTTCCAAGTGAAGCTTTTTCTCTGCTGAAAACATTCAAAACAGGACCAAGTCTTAAGGTTTGGGGAGTTTTGTGAAATGAAGTCATTAGAGAAATTAAACCATATGTCACCCTTACCACTACATTATTTCTCCTTTACCCCACTGCCTCTCATCCACTTGAGCAACAGAAAAATGAAGGGATGGAAACAGCAATTTATTTAATCAAATTTTCATTATTATTTGAATTTCAATTTCATTATCTGTTAATCAAGAACAAAGTGTTTATTTCCTCTTGTGATATGAGGGGAGGGGAAGAGATCTGAAATGAAAGAAAAACTGGTAATGAAATATTGCTTAGAATTCAATATATTAAACTCTAAAGACTCTTATCCTAAACATTCAGACTTTATGTGCATACTATATATAGCTACTAAGAAATTAATAAAAGTTTTAAGATTAGCAGCCTTTCTCAAAATGCGTTCATCTTCTGTTATTTACAGCAGCTCTCCTGTTTCAAACTTTATTACTCATTAGTGGACAATGCTGTTTGTGAGGGAACTTAATTTTCATTGAAACTGTCTAATAAGCATGTCATCATATGCATGAAATTAAAAAGAACAGGAGCAAGATAGTTCCAACGTGTTTCCTGTAATGTAAGGTGTCAATCCTTCTGAAGCTCTGTTATACTCATGACAGGGAAAGATTAATTAAGACATAGCTGTATCAGGCAAGACATCTCCCATCCCTTTCACGCATATCAGATCTAATCTTACCAATCTGATGGAACAGCTTCAGGCCTGCCAAAAAGTAGTAATTAAATCATAACCTTCGTAACAAACAGTCAGATGCCAATGTGGATTATTTGATGTAGATTCATATTCTTATCCCCAGTTAGCACTCCCTTGGTTTTCAGTATGCAGCAGCCTGCAGTACCATGTTCACTGGCCTATTCTTATGCATTTTAGCATCTAGAACATTTGCAAGTATTAATATTTTGCACATCTACCACATCTGCCTTCTGAGAATGTGAAACGTACTTCAAAGGTTTAATAAAATTAGTCTCACCATCCCACTAAAAAGAATAAATGCACTGTGGCGTTCTGCAGATAGAATTCAAATCACCTACATTATCTCCCCTAGGAAAGTAATGCAGCTTCTGGGACAGAATTCCGTATCCTCTGAATTTCACTTTCACCCAAGGCCATCTTTACCTATAAATAAGCTACTAAAATAATACAAGACAGCTATTTGCAATTTAAACATGTCTGTAAACCTCAAACAGAAACCCCTGCCCATGCAATCTTCTCCCTTTCTTCTACCAACAGAAACAGAAAGAAAAATCCAATTCCACTTTTGAAACATCACAGAAAAAAGTAGTGCCTTGCTCTGCAACACAGAGCAACACTGTCTTCCTTTCCTTGAGGCACCTGTTAAGCACCTTTGATTGACACTTGTTTTAAGGATTTTCTCCCTCTTCTTTATTGCTTTTTTCTCTTTCACCCAAAGACACAGAATGAAAGAAAGGAGAAAGCAAGGATGAGTAGGCTGTTGTCATCTAGAGCTACATGCATGCAGCTCTGAACGAAAGCAGGTGTAGTTTTTTGGTTTTTTTAAAGGAATTGACTGCATATTTACACTCAGTAAAAGAAATGTACACCCGTATTTGTGGGTGGGTATATATCTGATAGTGATGAAAGAGGTTACCAAGTGAGCCTGCTGGTAAGCTTTATAATAAAATAAATTTTAAATTAAACTAATAGAAACTCCCTAAGGAAACCTGAAGGGTCTTTAAACATGGAGAAGGAGAAGGAGAAGGAGAAGGAGAAGGAGAAGGAGAAGGAGAAGGAAAAGGAAAAGGAAAAGGAAAAGGAAAAGGAAAAGGAGAAGGAAAAGGAGAAGGAAAAGGAGAAGGAAAAGGAGAAGGAAAAGGAAAAGGTTCCACTGGAATTAAAACAAGAGCATGTAACTTTTTAAACAGAGGAAAGGCCAAGTTTTCTAGGGACGACTGAACAGGACTCCACTCAGCCCTGTGGGCCAGGGTCGGCCAGCTCCTCTCTCCCGCATCTCTCCGCCACTTGGCTCCGCATGGGGCAGCTGCCAGCTCCACGCCGGCTCCCTGCCGCCTCCTCTCCCTTTAGCAGCCTCGCTAGATCTTCCCCCTCCCTTCAGGATGTCTCCCTGGCCTCCAGCCATCTCAAAAAGAGAATAATGCAAGTCCTCTAGGAGGAATAAGTAAGCTTTTTTAATAAGGATTTGGGTAAAAAAAATGTTTTCTTAAGCACAAAAGCATCAAGTGGGGTGACGCACTCCACCGTCTCCCACATTGTATTACTGCGTTGGATTTGCTCTGTGACAGTGATACAAAGCTGGCCTCTCTCTGTCCACTCCAGTCCCACCATCTGTAACACTTCCAGGAAAGTCTCCTGGGGCTTCTCTTTATTTACTAAAATTATATTATTTGAGGAAATACTGAGCTGTTCCTGCCACCTTTGGTCTCTTTTGGTTATCTTATCAGTGGGAGCATATTCTAATAGAAGCTGGGTGCTGAAGTGGTCTTGACTAGCTCACACAATTGTCAGCTACAGACTTATTGAAAGCTGCTTCATTCAGAAAATTTTGCTCTAGCTTGTTACACAAGAAAAAAGAAAGTTCTGTTTCACTACTTACATATTTTACTGGCACTTACTGTACATTATGCACAGACCATCTTGAGGACTCAGTTCAATTAACACTTTCCTGGAAGGGGCAGGTCCTACCCCCAGAAGGAAGGTCCAGCCCTTTCCTCAACCCCAGCTCCTGCTTCCCACCGGCAGGCTACCAAGCACAGTCCAGCCACAATGGGGATCTCGCTGGGCTCAGAGAAAAGATTATTTTCTTCAGCTAAATCAGGTTCTGGATCTGGTCTGTCATGCCTCTGTACAAACTAGTTTGATGGCAGAGGAGGAAAAGTGAGGCTGGAAGTGAAAGTGCTTCTTCAAGCAGCTTGGGCTTGTGTCAGTTCAAGAAGTGATTAAACTGCAGCTGGAGAAGGGCTAAGTGAAACGGAGAATCCCAAGTTCTGGATTCTCTGTCACTGACAGTGTGTTTATGTTATTTCTTCATAGCTCCATGTTGTAATTTTCCCTTTTCTTTAGTACTTTAAAATGGATTTTTTCCAATAGTGGAGAATAGTGGTCTACTCATTAATGAAAGGAACTAGGGCAGCTCGTACCTCCTGGTTGCTTTATGACCTTGGGAAAGCCATCTAACCATTCCGTGCTTGTGCAATAGGCTGCAGTCCTGCCAATCTGTACTATATATATATTGTCAGTGATTTTTTTTAAACACACTTAAGAATTTCACACAGGTAATAAAGATTGACAAGCATAAGAATCACTTTGTAGGTCATCTGCTACACAGATGTATTTATATACCTTCCCTGAACAACTTTTTTGGGATAAGACAAGGTCGTTCTGGATTATCTAATGTTCTCAGCACAAACTACAATTAATAGTATTGATCCATGATCTTCACGTTTATTTATGCTTTCACACAGTTTTTCACATTTCCAAAATTCTATGAAGAAAGCAGCAATATTCCAGCTGAATGCAAGAACAGCATAAGTCTTGATATTTTATTTTACAAAAGTATGGATCCCTGCACATACACCAGGCATCCAGTGCTGACTACAGTGGAAGTCAGCAGACTCACACAGCACAGAACATCACAAAATGTGCCTAAATCCATTAAGTGCATGAGGGTTTAAAAATAAAAGGCAGGGGCTCTAACATAATAATTCTTTAAGTAAGTTCCCCAGTTATGTGCTACGAAATATATTTTGATTTAATTCAGGGATGCAAGAGATCTGTTGCCCTGAAATTGTGTATTTTTCCTTTTTTTGGATAATTCTTGTTCATCAGCAATTCATTAAATGAAGACTGCTTCCAGCTCCCTGACATGAAAGTAAGTTAACTCAAATAGAGCTATATGGCAAACAGACTAAACACAAATGAACTTTTATCTGACGCCTGTTGAGTGGCATGTGTGAGCTAATATGATTTGACAGTCCGTCCTTTTCCCTAGTGAACATATACTCTGCAGATCTGAATATGTCCATTGGCTTTTTTTGGCTTGTAGACTTGTTCTTATATTCTCCCATCTGGCATATAAATAACAGAGGAAACTCTTAAAAAATACACTGTACGTTATACAGATTTGTGATGCTTGCTGTATCTTTTTTAACAGGAGGAATGAAATAGTTAACAATATGGACTTTTAAATTGAATTTTAAAATGTCAGTCGGCATCATCAGTTGACTCTTATTAGTGAGATGATAGCTCTTATACCAACTCTATTACTCTTACAGGTTTATCATTTTTCTAGGTATTCTTCTTAGAATGTTTTATTTAAAGCTATCTCTACTACTAGGTCTGTAACATTGTTGCATTCCTGGGAAACTGAATATCTTTTTGCACCATTTTAGCTCTTTCGTAGTCATGTTATCTATGACACTTCTATTCAATACTTTTAAATAATTTTACAGTCAGAGTTGTGTCTTAATAAACACCTGTAACTTCTGACAGGAAGTAAAGTGTTTGCTTGAAAGTATATTGCATTATTTTTGCTGTGTTTATACCACAATGATGTCTGTATGACTAAATATTAATCAAAACCAGAAATGACTATCACAATTTGTCAACAGAATTAAGCACATTCCTCTTTGCTGAATTACAAAGTCACAAGCAAAATTCAACCATCTCTGAAGGATATTCCTACAGCAACTCTTTGCTGCACAGCACTGGGGACAAGGCTACACTGCAGCCAAAAGTATCATCCAAGTATGAAATACAACAAGCTTTCTGTAAAAATCACAAGAAGCCCTCAAACTCTTAGTTTTAAAAATTCTGTTGCCGAAAGAACTGGAAAAGAGTCTAATTCCAAGCCTATTTCCCAAGCCTATTTCCAAGAAGCTGGTATGACACAGAAAAATCTCAGAAGATGCTCATCTTCTCCAGGACAGTCTTTGTGCAATGGCTCAGAGGAATCCCCTTGGTATCCACTCCATCCATATTAGCAGTGCTTATCCCAGATCATATATCGTATCAGCATTTTTATTTACAAACAGGATTAACATGAACTGCCACATTACAGACTGTATTGAAACCTTTTTTAAGGTAAAACATTTATAGAGAAAAGATCATTTGGTGTTAGCCGTGTGAAATTTCCATGTACAGTAATGCTGTCTTATGCGTGTTGATCTCACAGAGACAAAACTGAGTCAGGAGGGCGGAATGATGAACACGCTGTTATTTAAGACTACTAATAGAAAAAAAAAATAGATGGAAAGAGCCACCTTATAAACTGAACTTATACAGGGCAAAGAAAGATGGCTTCTGTTGATTTAACGTAATGATTGGCTACTTCCACTTGATTATAAACCTTTTGGTTATGCTGCCAAATGCTTAGCTTTGCTGAAGAGTCTAATATTGAATTAGTCACACAGTGTGACAGCATCAGGTTTTTCTACCCCCATAACTCCCATACGCTGAAGAATGAAGATGTTACTTGATTCATTTAAAAACAAAAAAATACTTCCCTATCCGAAATGATTCATAAGCTTAAGAGTGATTAAAGGATGTTAACTAGGTTTGTCTTATAAAAATTACATCTAAACTACTAAAAAATGCTGGTAACAGAGTCGTATGGCTGAAAAGTAGCTTATGTGTACTGTACATTTGCAGATATGTCTTTTCATTCAGCAGAACCCTTTGATGAATTTCCCTGGCAGAACTACATACATTTTGTAATGCTGAAAAGTCAGGTTAAGAGTATCTCTTCTATCTTCTTCAGACTAATTTAATACAGTTACAAATTAGAACATTAGTCACATCGATTAGGATGGATATTTAAAAAATGGTTTGGATAACAAAAACTAATACTTTAGTCACTGGTCCAAACTATAGGTCAGTGGTGTCCCAAAGCGTACACTTGTATTTTTGAAGGGAGCTGGGAAAGTGTCAGTCCTTCAATGCACAGGAGGAAATTGATATATTCCACCTGACATTACCCATCCATCCATCTATCCATCCATCCGTCTGTCCGTCTTGAATCAGACACCTTTGGCACTGACTGCCCAGCAATGCTGTGACAGCAGGGCCCTCCTGTTGGCTCTTGGTACGGTAAATAACAAGCCCCAAACCTCTGGACTGCTAAAAGCCTACCGAATCACCGTTGCAGCCTCTCCAAACACAAACAACAAGCACTTTGTTTGCTGCTGATCTTTGGTCTGACTTAAATCACACGACTGTTCCTTGACTGCTTGCTCCTCTGCCATTAGGCTTGCACTGACATTAAACACTACACTTGTTTGAACTCATATTATTCTTAATTTTTCCCTGACAAATCTCCTACAGTCAAAGGGATACAAGCACCCGACGAAGTGGTCAGCTGCGCTCCAGTTCACAACATCATGCTTAGTTACATTTTCTCACTCTGTCAGTAGTGCCTGAAGGGATGGACTGGCTGTGACTGGGCAGCCAAATAGCAACCTATTTGGATAAGTCACAGAAGAACATTCGACGCACTTTAAATCATAATCATAAGCCAGTTTACCTGAATCTGTTCCCTGGTGAAGCATGCACTTGCTTATATTCAGCTAGTTTTGCCATTTCTGTGCCCATATGGGAATACACTTCTAAGGGATCTGCATTATGAAGATTGCTTGTACTGTTGCTTCAAATGATTCATGGTGGAGCTAGACATTCCTACGAGCAGCTGAGGGATTAGGATTTCCACAAGCAGCAAGAAAAAAAAACAAAAAAAACCCAAAGCATATGAAAACATTAGAGAAGGACTTGAATAGAATTGGACACTTACACCTCTTCTCTTTGCAGCAGAAGAGTGACTAAAATTTTTAGCAAATATCTGCCAATTATATTTCCTCCCTCAGTAATTTTTTAAAGCCCTTTGTGTACACACTGCCAGAAGAGAACCAAGTAGCAGAGCACAACTGGAAGGACCCTGTAGAAAAAAAAAAAAAGGAACYGTAGAGAGGAATATTAACCACTCCACATTTCCCATAAAATAATATGACAAAAACTTGAAAACAGTTTTTTTCAAGTCCTCTTTCCATCCCTTGAGCTTTGAATTTGCAGTACTACACAGACAGCTGACTAGTCACTCAGTGACCAATTACTTCTTTTCTAATGTGAATTAGAAGTTATCTTAAAATATTACAAATATTTCTCAGATACCACTTTTCTATTTAAGGGAAATTACAATATCCCATATGTGACTGTGAATGGGAAGACCTGTTTGCRTGGCAATCTTGGTTCCCTGAGTGGGGTAGCAAAGGAGTTGAAGAATCCTTGTTTCGAGCAAGTAGATTAGCCCTTTGGGTAAGACAGAGTTTGGTGACGAATAACTAATAGCTGGAACTTGAAGGCAGGAGAAATAGGATCTGTTTGCCGTCCCAGCCCAGGCCGGTGTRTAACATTAGAATTACAGTGGAAACCTCCCGACACCTCCCAACTTTTCCTATGAAAGGAAGATAGTAACACCCGTTTGTCCTATAGGAGTGTTATGAAGATTAGCGTTTGCAAGAACCTCAGCACCTCAGAATAAATTAATACTCATGCTGATCAGTCCCCTCAAATTTGCATACTGAAGACATCTGGGTGACATGTGAGTAGCATTTATATGATTGCAGTACTGATATATAAGAAAACTGACAGCTTCATAACATTTTTTAATTTTTTTCCAATTAATTTCATTTACTCCAAGGACCTCTTTCTGTCTAAGAGCTGCATACTGCTTTATAAAATAGATTAAACCCAATAATAATGTTGTTTTAATTTATGGACAGATAATTCTGTTTTTTTCTTGTCATGATAAGGAATTATTTTTTTGTTAACGAATTTGCATTCATCCTCACACATCACTGAGGATAATTATGGAAATCAAGAAAAGAGTACTGGAATCAACCATTTTGCAGTTGTGGAGGGAGAGAGGATTACAATATAGTCAAAAGAGGAGAGTGAAGCAAAAAACTTAAAGGATTAATAATTTAATGGGCTGTATATATTTTTTATTCAAAATGATCATAAGCATGGTAATAACCATAAAATATATAAACTCACAATTGTAGGAGTGTCCTCAAGGATTTACCAGAGCATAAACAAAAATAATGAAGATACCTACAAGTCACGAACACCAACCCGGCTGTTTGTAAATGTGACAACACCTTACTACCCTGGCTAACACCTTCGCTGCTTCTAATTAGGGGCGGGTGAATGGTATGGCTTTGGGTCTGCTTGTTGGGTGTCGGTACAGAACAGGAGCAGGTTTGAAACGTTTCAAATTTCCRTGGGATGGAAAAAGCGCTTCTCATCCAACCGCAGTTGCGGGTGGATTTGACAATCGGAGCTGAAGTGCCCAGGTTCGACGCACTCCTTTCCCTTCCACAAAAGCCTCCCCTTGCAGTGCTGCTCCGTGAGGGGAGCCCAATACGGATGGAGCAGGCAATGGGCAGCCAGAACGGCTTGCAGAAAGTAACTGGTCTACAGAGCTTGCAAATACAGGAACACTTATTTTCAGTCCAAAAAGGTGGAAAAGTTCTCAGACAAAGAAAATTGACTGATAGCAATCTAAACAGTCCCACAAAAACAGCAATGAGTCAAAGTTATATTAAAGTACTCAGAAAAAAGGTAGGAACTTTGATACAGTCCTTCATAGACCCTTTCCTTCTTAAAACTGAGAAATACTGCCAACGCTGTTGTTTGTCACATGACTGTGCCAGACTGTGTTCAGCGTACCACATTACTGCTGTGGTTATTTAAAATATGTGCATCAATAAGTATAAACTCAACTGAGCATTTTAAGCAACACTTGTCCAAACCCTCAACCTGTAACTTTTGGAGGCTGGCTCACTCTCCCATTACACCCAGATACATAAAGCACGACATAAAGTACAACTCGCTGCAACGCAGTGGTGCTCTACCAGTTTGGAAGCAGTAAGGAAGAAGAATCAGGCCCAGCTGCTCCACAGTACTGTTCTGCATTAGATTCATCTCCCACTTAATGCCAAYCTAAATACTCGACGGCAGTTTGCAGATTCTTTTAGGAATGAGAGACTTTATCAGCTTCAGTCCTACTTCTCCTCTCAAACAGTATCATAACTACACCCGACCTCACAGTGACCATACCAGTGTGCAAACAACATTCACTGCCTTCACGTTTTTTTCTCTTGTAATATAAAAGGATTAACAACTATGKTTTTTGTGAAAGTCTCAGACTTTCACATTGACACAGCAAATTGAATAGTAGCTCACTAATAAAAGGTTCTAGTATCTTTTAAAATCATTTTAAACATGTACTGTCACCAGTCTTCTTCCTAGTTCTCTTTTTCATATTCTTACTGCAGCTGCTTTTATAGGATATATAACTACATTCAGAGGATTTTCAGTCGGGGCAGGTTTCCGAGACACTTTAAATTTGATGCAGACATGGTAGGCTATGAAAAAAGTACTAATTTAGGTATTTTTAGTGAAAGGCAAACCCAAAACTTCAGCAATGTAATTTATGTGTAAAAGTTTGATATTTAATTGCCTTTGAAAACAACTCTATCYCTCAAATCCAACCTTCACCTGGTTCAGTTTTAGATGCACTGATTTTTTTCTGAACTTTATTTCTGTTTATTGATTTAAATAAGCTGGCTATTTAGGCATCTTATTAGGAGCACTAGAAACTAAGACTCGCTCTATACTGTGCACGTGGAGTGTAGTATGCTTCTGCGTCTTTCCATATAAATATGAAACTTGACTGTATTTTGGAAGGATCCTGGCATGTGGAGAAAAATCAGCCATGCCTGATCATTCCTTTCCTGCTTATTGAAGATATCCAAAACTGGAACAATTAAGGCAAATGGTAATGTTGACTTTGAGCAATGGACATAGTCAGACACCCCTGGAATATAAATTTCTGGGACAGTCTACCAATAAGACCATTAGGGGATCAAARGCATTTCCTAAAGTGAGTTGACTCAAATCAGGATTGGGACTATATGATATAGCTGCTCAGAAGAGTAAGGAACAGGCTGGGAGGTACCGGAGGTCCCCATCATTCCTGATTCCTGACAGTGAGCAACAGCGTGGCCAACAGTAATGAACTTTATTATTTRCTCGCTGGGAATGAAATTAAACTGCTGGGCATCAGTGGAAAAGGATTTCTCCTGCCCCATTCAAACCCTCAGTTTTGCAYTTAAGGATGCCTATCGAGGCACTGTTCATCTATCCTAATCCTAATCCCATCAAAGCCTAGAATTATTTGGATATAAATGTTCATTCCTCTCTGTTCATACTACATGGTTTTCCCTAAGACCAAGAAGTGCTACRGATTAACTACAAGGCTGAATGCAGTGAAGTGAAACCATTCTACCACGAGGTAAACCAAACATACACAGAGGTTCACGGATATGGATCTGGGAATCGGACCTCTCTGCAATCTGTCACGCACTTAAAGAAAACTTTTTTCCACTATACCCTGATTAGCTTTAATTTAATCTTTTAGAATTCCTGTTCAAAATGCTAAAATCTATCATTTGACTGCACGTAACAGCGTACAGCTCTTCTCTTCACAGTTTTATTTCCCTCTCAGTTTATTATAGGATCCCATTCTTATAACAACTAGCAGATGAGTTAATTGGTAATAACAGCATTTCATTTCAGATTTTTAACTTTGGGTCTTGTTCCTAGTTAGCCAAAATTGCAATGTTCAGGAAGCAAGGTGGTGAAAAAATGTAGCGGTAGGGCATGCAGTATTCGTGATTAATTTTAAAAGGCTGTAAGAGACAGAACATTTAAAAAAAAATCAGTTATGGAAAGAAGACAGAACGGGAATACRAAGACTGCAAAGACTCCTTGAACGTACCAGCCTGGTTCAGTATGTGCTTCCCAATGCTGCCTCATCCGTGTAAACACTCAGCAGTGATTTGAACTTCCCRTACCTTCCGGCCTGGACTGAGAAAAACATTCTCCTACTCTCTATTTTCTGCATTATTCCTAGCAATACAACACAAATCTACCAGGGGTCTTTTGAAAAATCACTGAAGTCAAAACTTTTTCACATCATTCCAGTAAGTTGTGTGGCATCTATGGACATATAACTTAAAGACATTTGAAACACAGATATTCCCAAAATGCCACAGAGGGAAAATTTGGCTAACAGAATACCAGGCAAAATAAGTTTAAAATATTTAAACAATATTATCCAAAATAAAACTTCATCCCTCCTTCCCATCTCTAGATTTAATCCTTATTTGAAGACACCAAATCTAACAGATGAAAAAAAGTTTCTTCTTCTTGGTTGAATCAATCCCTGTCAATTTTTGTCAGACAATCTGGTGAATATTTTGTTCGTTATTCAGCTGCCCAGAACTGAATGGCTAACTGTTCAAGGGCTGGTTTTCCTGCTGTCATCAAATCCTTCATTCATGAAGGCACTGCTTATTCTTTTACAGCAATTTATAAATGTATCACATCCTCAACTATTTATAAAATAGTGTTTAAAAATATATTACAGCAGGTAAAAAAATACAGCACGTAAAAAAAGTGTCATAGTAATCTGTAAACTGCTCAAAGTAGAAATGGCATCTTCCTATATATATTCCCAAAGTCAATAATGAAACACCAACTCATTACAGCCTTTAGACATTTTAATAAGTAAATGACCGACACTTTCTATTGTCTCATTCTGCTATATCCTTCAGCACCCCCACTGGTCTCTGATACCTGAGGAAGTTGGACTAAATAGATTTCTTACCCTATGCGTCCTATGAGATGCAACTTTCCTAGATTGCTGTGAAGAGCCAATTCCACATTTAAGAACCCTTCAACAAGCAAATACAAAAATTCTTGTACTTCTCCTCCTTTTTTAAAATTTGTGGACAAAAGACATCTTGATGATTCTTGAACAAGTGATGAGGCATGCAAAYATATTTCATTTACAGATAACCATCCGTATATTGGAAACAAAGAGAAGGGCACAGAGTACAGAATGCCGATATTATGGTTTAAAATCAGGGTACTTCACTTTCAGGAACAAGAACCTTACCCCACTAATGCTATAACTCTTTTATACTTATAATATTTAAATATAGGGAAAATGATTTTTTCCATACTAAACTAGCATTGAAATTATATTCAATCATATTTGGAAAAATTCCCGATCAAACATTTTAAGTCATGCARTTCAACTGTATTGCACATGCAGTCTCCTCCACAGGCCAGCTCCCTCAGCAGAACTAGGCGTCCCAGGTAAGCACCTGGCTCCGAAGGGAGATCAGAATTTACCATAAGACGTAGCATGACCAAGGGACTGACCTAAAGAAAAAAAAAGGAACATGACCCAATCAAACTGTTACAACAGGGCAGCATCCAGCAGATCTTGGTAATCTGTCTGCTCTACTGGAGAAGCAGCTGGAGGAAAGGTAGGATGTAGCGGGTTTCTTAAGTGGCATAACATATCTGTGTTTCAGCAATTTAATCTTGCCTTTAATTTTAGATGATTAAAATTAAGTGAATATATCCCACTCTCAGTAACTGCTGTCTAAATTGCTTACCAGAATGTCTGCCTTTTTAATCTCTAGGAGAGCATTATCAAAATCAGTCACTTATTTTTAGTGTCTCACTTTTCAGGCTTCCAACTTGACAAGAATTTCAAAATGAGAAGCCTGCATTTCCTCCAGTAAAGCATTATGTTCGAAAACATGTGGCTGGGTCATTAGCATTACTCATACAAATCCTGGGAAAGTAGCTTATGAGTGTTTTAACAGGGAAATCAATGAACTTTTTACTGGATGATTTTCATTGGAAAATATTCATTCAACAAAGCCAAAATCTTTTTCCAAAAATGTGTTACTAACCATGCAAGTTTCTCTCTAAGGTTTTTTGAAAGGAAGATGGACTCACTGATCAGAAAGAGAGAGAGACTGCCTGCTACTGTGAAAATACGCATCTGAGATGTAGGAAACCCATTTTCAAATCCCTGGTTTGTCTAATTTATTCCAGGATGGATAAATCTATTGTTTCCGCAAGTTCTAGAAACTGAATTATTATTATTAAACAAATTCTTATATTCCCATCAGTCCTAAATTTTAATTATTTTCAAGGAAATATAAGAACACAGTCCAGGTGTATCTCATTTACTACAATACAATTATTAAACATACTCTGGGGTCGGAATGGTCAGTACAGATTTACATTTTCGCCTCTAAAATAATCCATGCCTCTGACATAGCCCATGCCGTCCCTGGATTGAAGGCATGTGCCACTGTAGTCAGTGAGTAGTTTGTCATTGATTTAAACAGAATTTCACTCTGTCCCACTTGGAATAATGGTGCTCACTAACAGCACATTCATCGTAGTTTCTGAATACACATGTGCTCCCCCAGACTTACTTGTGCCTAGCAGTCACCAGCCAAGGTGAGATTAGGAGGATTTACTGTCTGCATTTAGATGATTAGGATGAAGAACTTTAAGTGCTCTTACTTGGGATACCAGGATCCTCCCGTGGAGCTTCAAGAAAATATTTTTTCATAATCTCTAGTGATAATATGTTTTCAGCAACCTGTAATACTACAAATTTTATGATTTTTCCACTTAGGTACACAGTACTCAGCAGGAAAACACTTACCCTGTAGGTATGTATCAGAATTCATTGTGTGATAGCATGTCTACCTGAGCAAAGGAACTTAATGGACCTAATATTTACTCTCGTAGTGCTGATTATATTCAGTTTTAAGCTATACTGGAGATCCTGTCAACTAAAAAAGTAATGATGACCCAACTATAGGTCTGTGGTTGAAGAATCATTTGAATTTCTGGCAGCTTCTGGAGATTTTAACAAGAAAGACATAAAACCCTTTCTGTCTATGGCTGGCTGAGAAAATAATTTCACAGCATTAAGATCAGCAATTTAGCCAATGGTTGCAATTTTGCCTTCTCAAACAACCGTCACCCTATGAGAAAGTTTTAATAAATCAAGAAGAGCATACTAACAGAAAAAAGAATGCATGTTGAAAATTTTGGGAAAGAAGGGTACTTACGATTACGAYTTTGTAGAAAGAGATCAGGTGATACAGGTTTAAGTTCCCAGCCTCATTCCTGATCCTTTCAGCAACTATATTGGTGACACTGGGAAGTTACTTCTGTTGTATCTAGGTTCCTTGCAATAAAAAACAGCTTCATCTTTTAATGATTACTAGGATAACTGTATTTCTGAGCCTGCACACGTCTGTTTGAGCGATCCCTCATTTCAGGCATTGGGCCTTCAGACGTTTTCTCTCTTCAGGTAAACAAATGCACAAAATTATTTTGTTCTCAGACCAAACTTTGAGCTGCAGTCCCTGAAGGCTTAAAGGTAATCTCAGGGAAGACCAGCTTATTTTCCGGCTGTGTAAATACTTGTCTGTCTCATCCATACACAGTATCTTRTAAGTGTAAGTCACCTAGAGGCACACCAAGATTACTTCTGTCTTGGCGACATTTTCTTCCTTAACCATAAATCAGCCGTTCAGACAAAAAATAACCTTTGCAGGGTTCTTGATGTTCACTCCACACAGTCTGTCAGTTTTTAACAGTTCATTACGCTTAGATTAGTTAATTGCCACCACTACCCAATCAAGGATGGAGCCRTAGCCCTGGAGGCGATCCTTTGTCCTGAGCTTAGCTTTGTCTGAGAGACTGCTTATTTAGTCTATTTGTTTCTTCTTGTTCAACCGATTTCCCCTAAGAGAGCTAGATCAACTGCTTTCATGAAAGAAAGTCTAATAACCCAAAGAAGCTACGAGGTAATACTACCTCAATGATTAAATCACATACAGTATTCCTAAAATTGTATAGACGTATTTTTGAATTATTATTCATATATATAATATTATATATTATTATAATAAATAGTATAATATTGTCATAATATATTATTATATATTAATTATATATGTATTATATATATTATTATATATTAATATTATAATATATAGGCATATGTATTATATTATACAATATTGTAAGGATATATTATTATATCCTTTCAAAAATGGCAGGAAGAGGTATATATGCCTGGTTCCATGGTGTCCAAGACATCTTACTCATCAGATATACACAATGTACCTGAGGGCATGCTCAAAATTTGGCCATAATTATAGCTGTATTTTCTACAAGAGCAAGAGGTGAGAACTGACGGAAGACACAAAAAGCATGTTGGGAGAGAGACAACCAGTTTCCCAGGCTCAGTTTAGGGGCCTGGATAAGCTAAGGCCTGAAAGAAATGATTAGGTAAGGAGAAAACAAGGTAAGTATATATTGTTTTTAACTTTTTTCTTCCATTAAGCTCTATTTTGATGACACTGTTCTTAGTCACTGCATTTTATATCAGTCAAAGCTTAGAAGGAGAATTCCACAGCTATATCCAATCCCGGCTGGATGAGCTGATGCAGTTATTATTTACAAACAGGTGACATGTTTCTGCTCAGATAGACTTGCTGACAGAGTCCTGTTCCTTAGGAAAASCACTCACAGAGCTACCAAGAAACAGGGAAAGAGAATGAATGCATGCACAGACACAACTTGCAGTAGGACCCATAATATCTACTTCTTCCTCCTACCTTCAGAATAGGTTCAGGGCTTTGCAGCTCTCATATACTACAATGACAAGGACTAAGAAAACAAATTAGATGTATAAAACTTTTCTGAGAAATTACAAATTACAGAATTGAAGGCTTTCAAAGGCAGAAAGCCCCAGYGATGACATGACTTTTGAAAGTCTTTGCAAAACCAGTCAAACATAAGGACTCTGAGAAGAAGGGAATACTGTTATACAGGAGATGAAAGCAAAGAGTGGGAGGAATAGATTAAACCACTAAAGAAGAGATGAGAGAGCGGTTTAAAATGAGCTGGAGATCAGTGGGTGCAGATTAGGAGAGGTGGGGTTGGGTGAATCATACTTCTATAACTCTAGTCACTTTAGTGGAAATAATGAAAATATTTCTGTAACAGAAGAAAATCTGAGGCTTCAGATATTACATGCTGTTCAGTCAAGGCAGAACTTCAGGAAGAGGGTGAGATGACAGGGAGAAGAGCTAAAGAACCCTCCAGCCCATTAATGAGAGTCACTGAAACCTAATCTGTATCTGCTCAGTGGGATATAATGCCTATGCAATTATTTCTGGGTGTGTTTTGGGGGGGAAAAAGAAGCAATCCATTAAAAATAGTCTCATTCAAAGATGTACTGGCAAATACTTTCCAAAAAATTGGAAATAGTGCATTTTCATTAATGAAGAGATGGGCTCTGTGTCACCTAGCATAAACAGTCTCATTAAGTACAAACCCAAGTTGTGGCCATCTTTTCTGATTAACTTTAAATTAGGACAAGGTCTTATTCTTAAGCCAGATCTGTCAAGTCACACTGTCAAGGATATGTTGCCCTGGTCAGCCAGCGAGCATTATGGTAACTGTCATACTGACTATTCCAAACATCTGTATTAAAAATACAAATCTGATTATCATCCAGATGGAAAATTTATCTCTTTGTAAAGTTGTATGCACAAATGTCACAGACTGCCACAGAGTCATGTCCACTAGTGATTACAAAGATGTTGAATATATCCAGTATYAAGGCTTCAGAGCCTATGGAGCTCCAGGATGAACAGCAGAACTCTTAGTATAGATCTAATTTCTGCTTTTAGTAACACTGCTAAGGATTGTTCACTTTTGCCACTTGTATTGACACTTCCGTTTCTCACTCAGGGCATTAGCATCAAGAGTATTAATTACAGAAGTCAGAATACAGTGAAGTAATAAATGCTTAGGAAATTCTTAGCTCTCTTAAAGTAGAATAGAAAGAACATTAGGATTTTTTTTTCTTATGTTTAATGCCAATTAGTAAAGCATAGTTGAGGTTAATGACAGAATGCAAATGCAATTAAACATTGTTTTAACAAATTAYTATTATGATTAGTATTTACAATGTGGTTACAGTGTGTACAGTTGTGGTTGTGGTTGAGACTGGTGCTCATTATAACAGATGATGTATCAGTAGGTAATACAAGTAATCTACACTATGTACTAAGTGGCTCTCATGGATTTCCCACCTTAAAAGTTTCTGTCACTGTATTTTAGAATAACTTTAAAATTAAGAAAATACTATTATAATAAAGCATGATATAATGAGCAGGAGAAAGAAACAGGTTCTAAAAAATGGATGAGATGCTGCTCTGTAAGTTGACCTTTCAGAAACATCCCCTCCCTTCGCTGATTTTCAAAATGAAGCGTAAAGGCAAAATTATTTTTAATTACAGCTTATAAACATAGATATAAGTAGTTATAATTAAATGTCATTCACATTTGTGCCAGAGACAGTTTTGCTATTATAATGCAGAATAATCACTTGGGTTAAGGTTGCATGACAAATACCATTCTGCCCTGTTTTTCAAATTCTTAAATCAGAAATTTTTCAACTGCTGTGTCACATTTTTTCCGAAGATAAAGCTCTAATTCTCCAGTTCTCCAAGGAATACTCTATAGGGACAGAAGGATAAATTCCTGTTCAAAATAAGATTCTTCCCTACAAAAAAAAGTTTAAGTAATGTCGCGGTCCGCGGGAGTGACGGGAAAGAATCATACGCACTCACAGAATGCAGATTCAATTCCATCTTTATTCAGCAATTTGCCCATTTTATAAGTACAAGTATTCGGCGCTCTGGCCCTTGATTTGTGGTTCATACAGATTATGTCACAGGTAGCCAATCATGGCACCGATCACGCACACAGCGGTCATGCCTCGTACCTTGCTGCTTGTTTAGCAAAGCTGTCTAGCCCTTAACCTTGGTTCCCACTGGCTTCTGCTAGCTTATCTGTACTTTCTCAGGATGTATCATTCCCAGCTGCACCAGTGTCCTTGGTAAAACTACTTTAAAGCACGTAGCAGCGGCTACAGCCTGAGGCCTAAGGCTTCAGCAAATTTAGCTACTAATGCTAAGCAAGTTGTGCTAAGCAACTAATCCTAAACAGTGTAGTTCCATACTCTATATTTCATACAGATTGTTGTTCTGAAGTACCGCAAGGGCCCCAACAAAGTAAAAGACCACCACCAACAACAAAGATGTTCTTTTGAGAGAGAGGACACACACTTTGCCCATAATACAGAAAAAGATCTTGCTTTTTTAATAGCTCTAACCATGGAAAACAGATGAGGATAGAAAGCTGAAATCTGACATAAAAATAACCCTCTTGGAAAAGAAATGCCTTTGAGTGTTTCATTGAAAATTGGTTTAGATTTGAGGGAGAGAAAAGCTTTTGAAAAGTGCACCGTTCGCATACTTGTCTGAACAGGATTTTCTTCTAAGCTTTTAAAGTGCACAGCTAGGGAAGGCTGCTGTGTGCGCAAGTGTAGAGCTAACTCTGCACAGCGAGAAGTAAACCTGAAGCTGCATAAAGAATTGGTTATCTTTCTGACTACTGTGCTCTTTGCTCAGCCAAAACCAACTTCCTGTACTATTTTACTATTTACAACAGTTAGGGAGCGAAGGTTGCTGAATGGGAACCTTATGCTTTCATTTCCTCTGGATTGCTTTTACCTTTAAATGGCTCCAGAGTTGGCTACCTTTAACTTCTTACTCTAATCTTTTCTTTTCCTGTTTTTAGATATCACTGACATTCCTTTATAGATGATGTATTAACACAAATAAAATACAGTGATTGAATAAAAAAAAAGGTATATAACAGACCCAGGTGGAACTTGTTGTACTAGAACAAGCTTTCCCCCAAATATTCCAGAATATTGCCTGCGGAGATTTGGAGCTCTCAGGTCGTACTGCATATCATAGTATACACAATATAAGGTGAAAATGGTAGCTGAGTTCAGAGCTACTAGAGCTGAGATGAAACACATAAGCACTCCCATGGGAATTTTGCTTCCAACTTTCCTTTGATTAAATTCAAAATCTTAAAATGTTTTTTGAACAAGTTTTGGCTCTCCTTCATATTTATAGATTTTTATAGATTTTCTTTTTAATCCCGTGAGATTAAAAATCACAAGCATCTGCTATGGTAAAGTTAGATGCAATATCAGTATGATAACATGATTTGCATGCTTTTTTAACACAGAAATGAAGTCTTTCTTTTGAAAATAAACTGATAAAATCAAAGAAGGAACAATTCTCTTTCTTGGTATAAAATCAGGTATGACTGAGAACAGGGTCTTGGTTTCATTTCACTGTCTAATACAAAAGCTCATTAGCTTAAGCAATCTTCAAATATTCCACAAGACAAAGTGTTTATACTGCCCTGTTTTGTTGCATCTGTGTTTTCAGAATCACGAAGTAGATCTTTTTTTTCAATTTTTTCATTTCATACAGCAAGGAGGTGGGAAGGGTTACTATCATGTTGGTATGGCAAATATATCACCCCATTATCAAAAGCCAATATTGTAGACTGACAGTATTTGGAAAGGGTTATGGCTTGCAAAACCACTCACTTGCATTATTACTGGAACAATATTGCTCTCTCTTGGAGCGAGTCAGAAAGCAATAACAGAAACTATTGCATTTTATATTATTTTATTTCTACTTAACGGCATTGGTTGTGAGATGTATTTCTCAGTCTGACCTCAAAATTTACATAAATTCCAAAGGAAAATGTATCTCCTGTTTTGAAAATTGACTGAAAATGAAAGACTAAATAAAGCTGCCTGCCTTCTTTTTCAGTCTCTTGTATCATTTTCTACTATAAAATATAAAGGAAGGGGACTTTTAATATTAAGAAATACCTTATTTCTTTATTAGAGCAACTATTCCCATTCAAAGAAGCCATTTACAACCCATTTTGAGCTATACAAGCACTATTTCCTTTAAAAATAAATAAATGCACTGTAGTGTATTTGTCAGAGTGCTGCTAATGTGAAGAGAGTAGTGCAGGCTTACATCAGCTGAGGATTTGAACTCAAGCATTTATTATAGCTACTTCAGGCTATATTTTCTTACCTTTAGGTGGGCTGAGCCGCCTCTTCCTTTGCTGTTTCCAAAGCACAGGGAGAAACAATAACTACAGAATCTGCCTTATAATGTTAAGAAAATTTCAACATGTATTTAACCTGGTATCCCAAAGTATAAAGATTTGTGTGATCTAGCATCTTGGCACAACACTGCTCAATTTCAGGCAAAATGGACCGAGAGCCAGGGGTCTTGAAAACATTAAATCTCAAAAGAGAAATGAAAATCAGGGGATAGCTGAACACAGAGACCCCATTTGTACCTCTGTGGATGAAAACAGAGAGCAAGCTTACTCCTTAGGCAATCGAGACCATGGATCGGGTGCCTAATGAACCATAGATAGAACGTGCACGGTTATGAGCCACGGCATGTAACTCTTGCGCAGACGCACAAAATATGGGGGAAACGGGAAAAACCTGTGAAAAGAGGTGCAGAAAGCTGAGTGGGCACAGCAATTGAAAGTAGTGTAAAGACACAGAAGGGACACTACAGGTACCACCTGAGCAGGTGACACCTGCAGCTCTGGGAATCACTGTATTTACTGCAGTGAAAGGCCATAAGGAAAGAGAAAAGCAAGGTTTCTCATGGGGCTGGAAAGGTCCGAAGGAGGCTAGTATTTCCTGCACTGAAGGCATATGCAAGAGGGACACAAGCGTATAATTAGAAAGCTTCATCAATTCTACTTCCTCAGCCTTCCTTTGGTGTCATCACAGTGTGATCTACGCACAACTCAGGCTACTAACTGCCTTTGTACAGTAGTGAGAAGCTTACTGAGGAAAGGGGAAATTTTAAAGGAAGTATAACTTTGGCCATAGTATGACACACATTTGAGACAACGATGGTGCTGAAACCGTAAGTCACCTCTTCCTTGTCTCAGCAAACACGAGCAAGGAACCTGTTTTTCCTTCAGCGTCACCACTACTTGAAATAGCTGCGTAGCCTTGGGAGAACTCTCACAAGAGCCAGGTTATGTCAGAGGCCTTTCTGCGCCCCAGGGCTTCTGTAGACAGTATAAGTTAAATGAAAAAATGAAACAGGGCCACCTTTTCCTCACATCGCAGACATTACAAAGTTGCATATTGCCAGGAGCGCCTTGTTACCACAGTTCCCAAGAAATTCACGTTCCTTTGCCGAGAGGGAAGCTGAAAACGGAGTGCAGCATCTCTCACAGTCAGTACCACCAAAATACACTGATTATCATAATTAACAACAGTGACAGGCCTGTGGTTTACACTGGATTTACAATGAAACTGGCTTTTGAGATGCTTTTAAGATTTCTTGTATGTTTGAGAAAACTAATCGTGTCATTAAAATATGCACTTGAAATGCAATGTATAGAGAAATCCGTTGAAGAAAAACTATATACACACATATCAAAATGTATCACCAGCAGAGGAAATATATAAAAACATAGTCTTCACGTTTCTAAATAACGTTTTATAGCTATAGTCTCTTGTTAGCGGAAGAATAATCCTTTCACAAACAAGAATATTTTGTTCTAACTAATTTTTGAGAAGTGCATAAGAACATCTGCTGATACCAAACCAATTTTAAGAAAGTGAAGCAACAGTTTCAGCACTTCACAGTGTATAAGTACATAATAAGACCAAAGTCATATTCAATATTTATTATAAAAACGATTAACTGTACCTTGAAAAGTATCGGCTCCTCAGGAAGAGGGCTGACCGGAAGCGAGGTGGTACTGCTGGCTGGACTCATGTCTGTACTCTGAAAGAAAAGCACACAGCAGTTAGCCCTTCCAGTCAAGCTTTGGGCATGAAAACACCATATCGCTCTTCAGTGCCTTTTATGGGACATCTTTTTTCATTCTGAAAAAAACAACCCTCAAAAACTACACTGTAGGTATTAAAACTAGAAGAAGATTCAATAGAATTAAATTGACAAAGCAATTGCAATCTATACTATATCTTTAATTAGTAAAAGATTAAATATTTTACTAATGGATAAGTATTTTTTATTTTCTGTATTTTGAATTAACTCCCCTTTCAAAAACTGTGTTTATAAAAGAATAATACAGGAGGATAAATGAGAATATAGAAATTATTTCATAGAGAGCAAACTACAATATACAACTTTTTTTGATGTCCTGATACAAAATTATAAGGCAAAGTTAATATGAAAGCTATATATTACAGGAAACAATTTGGATCCATGTTTAAAAAAACATTACTTTAAAATGAGTCAATATATCTTGCAAATGAGCATTAATATATGAAAACAAACAGTGAACAGCAAAGTTAATATTGAAAATAAATTGATATACCTCAATGGAGGTATCTGGACACAATGTCTGAAAGACTGATGTAAGAACCTAGTCTTTCTCAGGTGATATTTTAGTAACATATTGGTTGGCATAATAATTACTTCTATAGATGAGAGAGCTGCAAAAAGTAGTGAGAAAATTGTGTGTATTTCTGAATGGTAATAAGACTACAAGAACAAATCTAGATTTAAGAAAAAACACAAACAATATCAAAGACTGTTCTGGAGAAAACTAGAACACACAATACCTGTTGGGAAAGAAATTCTCAAGAGTTAAAAGAAAAAAGAAAAGAAAAGTTATAATGGACAGCATAAAAAACATGTTTGCATGAACGGCCAGAAGTATATTTCCTTTTCATACTGTGGCATTGCACTGCAGAACGATTTAATGACTTCAACATATGCAATTAACTCATGAGGTATCTGCTCGCACACTGCTACGAGCCTACAGGACTCCTTCGATGAGCACAGGTTCCACAAGTGAACACCACTGYTGCACCCAGGAAGCTGTAAGGATGCAGGCAAGAGCACATTCGTACGCAGAGATAACACATCTATTCAGCCAACTGGTGCAGTAAAAAAACGAGACAAGATCTGGGGTACCAAATTCCTCCCTCAGATCTGCAATAGAGGGCACAGACTTCCAAGTTAGTACCTATTGAGAAAATTACTGAGTTTAGTTAGATAGGCRTCAGTTACACCATATCTGAAAGAAAAGACCATAGGTACTTTTTGAATAAAAGGGATGTTAGTAAAGGCAAACTGAAGGGTGATGTGGCAATTATTTTGTAGGAGGAAGACAGAGGTGGGCAGTTTATAACATGTGGAAGACAGATTCTTTGGGAATAAGGAAGATTATAGCATGTCAGAAAGCCTGCTGAATCCATGGCTTTGGTAATCAGTAARGTTACAAATTTTAACACTTAGACTCCTGAGCTTGTTCACAGAAACAGACTTCTAATATTTGCTAAAAGGAGGTGAAATACAGCTCTTTCAGATTAAATTCAAAGTGCAGTCAAAACTGGGGACCTTCTATTTGAGACTAGTCTGTCTATAAAGCAGTCAGTTCAGCTGAGGATAATTTAATATACACGGAATGGAAAAAAAAACCTAAAAGAAAAAACATCAAGTAGCTGCTTTCCAAAACAAACTCAGCACCCTAATACGCAATTAGAAGCGAACAGGAAGACAGTCCAATCTTTTAAGCATTACAACAGTCTCGGCTTGAAAGCCGCAAAGCGGATTGGTACCTGCTCGGCTCTCCACAAGCCACAATTTCTGCRAATTCTCAAATATAGCTAGAACCTCAGAAAGGTCAAACAGCCCTGAGGTTGCCGAAGTTGCTTTGACAAAAATTCTCAGGGCACATCCACACGATGGCTTCAGAAAAACCTAAGTTCCTCTGTGCTGGCTGGCCACGAGCCAGCTCAGGTGTGGAAGGTGGGCTGCTGCAGCACCGTGCCCGAACGGTACAGATATGGAGAGCTTGGCCACAGCGACTACACTGCTTCTGAACTGCAGCTGGTTGGAGTCTGGCCAGCTTGGGGTATGGGCAGAAGAGCTTGTGTCTGGCTGCGGCTGTCCACATATACCTACCCGCAGTGGCCCTTCCAACAACTTCAGCAGTTTTGCTCCATAAGGAATACAGAACAGCTTCTCTGCGAGTGTAAATTAATTAAATCCAGTGGTGCTAGTAGAGTTTATTATTGGAGAACTGAGAAAGACAGTACCAAAAGGGTTGTTTCTTGAGCTATTAAACAAAAAAACCTCTCCAAACTAATCACTGCTTTGAGAGATATTGTCAGCTTGCCCTCCTGAAGGGACACATTAACAATTTCAAATTACATAACACCACCCATCTAGATTTACCAGCCACAGGGTATTTGTCATAATCACACTTTTCAGTTTAAAGCTCCCCATACATAAAAAACTACAACTGCGAGGAATTGATCCAAGGAGGACTTTTTATCTGACATTCCCTAACCCAATTCTGTTCTCAGAAAAGCAGACAGTCTAGCTTAAACCTGATTGATTTTAGTCATAAATTAACTAGAAGATGTTATACCATTAGGCTATAATCCTATGTTAAATGTCATAGTAGATGTTCAATATTGTTCATATCATAATTACACATATTAGGCAAAACAGAGGTAAATTAGGACATATCCTAATTTTGCACTACCTAGCTCTGCAACTGTAGCATTTTTTTAACATGTTTTTAATGCAAAATGATACCGTCACTGGGTTTTGTAAACTGGGCCTTTCACCTGGGTTGCTGGAAATTTCTTAATATTCTAAAGGGCATAGAATATTGCAAAGTTTTAATCACCTAAACTCCATTTTTGCATGGAAAATGTCTGAATATCAAACAATTCAACTACTTCCCAGAACAACAGTTGAAAAAATAATGTCTTGCCCGTATCAGAAAAAAGCTGTGTTCTTTTCTTTGAGTGGTTTCAGCACTTTTTGTTTCCTTTGGAACTATGTGTTAAAATCCAGCAAATGGACATTAGACATTTGCAGATAATTGTTTCAAGATTTCAGTGACCAATGCTTGAGGTTTTTTTCTAATTTCTAGAGCTGATCAGCCTAAACATACATCATCCTCACTGTTTAACTGAACATGTACTATGCAATCATTGCTAGGCAGTGCTAATGATTAATCCTTAGAGAGAAACATTAAAAATGTGATTAACTATCAGGAGACTTCTGGAGAACGAGGCAAGCAAAGGAAGAAAATAAGTATAAGGAAGCAAACTTTCCTCACATCCTGATGGAGGATGAAGATCTTGCTCGAGGACAGAATCCCACCTTTTTAGCTGGAGGAAACAGAAAGAAGCTCTTTCTGGAGCTGCTTTCAAGTAGTTTTAGGCTCGGTGTCATTTTGTTTTCTTCCACTTCTGTAAATATGTCTCAAAACACAGTGACCATTTCATTAACCCGTATACTGCAGCAACGCAAATTCCTTCTCTAATGACAACGGTCATCTAGTGTTAGGTGTGAGAAATGGGGACAAGGTACATCCTTGCAGCGCCCGGCAGCCGGCATCGCATGGAAGTTAGCCAGGCAGCAGCGAGACAGAGACACTGCCTGGCGTGCAAGCTGTCGATGAAGGAGAACAGTTCTAATACCAGACATTATTGAGACCGCCCTTTAGGACAGGGGAGGCTGAACCTCGAGTGTCTCCACCAATACTGTGACGCCGTCCTTGTCACAGGTATACTGGTTTGCATGCTTTGTAGGTGCAAGGCATACGGGCATGCATGCAGCTGTAACCCAACTACTTTGCTAATTGCTTTTGCCTTACAGTGGATCCCTCCCCCACAGAGTTGTTTTCACGCAGGCCCTTCTTAAATCCTGAGGCTACCATGGTGACAGCATTTACTAGTACTACTATTATGACACTACTATTTTTCATACTTTGACATGTTGCTTGACACAGGTAATTCCTGGCAGAGTTGTGATCCAGCTGCGTAAAGCACAGTCATTTTGAACGCCCATGAAAACGCCCCGGATATTTCACCCGACAGCACCCCTCACGCAAYGTGTGAGGCACAGCGAGGCCAGCACGAGGTTTCTCAGCAGCGGAGGAACGCTCCATTTCACAGCGATGGCAAACCAGTTCCTCCAGGACCACCCGCCCCGCGCGGCTGAGCCTCACGAGACGCGCTTGATCCCCTCAGGTCCTTCTCAGCCCCAGACCTTCAGGCGCAGGTCCGGCTGGGCTGGCCTCCACCTCTTAACCTCTACCTAAGCGCACACGCAGGCTCTGCAGTCCCAAGGCAAGGCAGTGACCAACGCCAGCCGGGGCAAGAGGTGGCGGGGGGCGGACGGACACGGCTCGGCTCTAGCCCATGCCCCCCGCCCTGCGTCCCTGAGCCGACCCTCCCCGTGGCCGCAGCACTGGGGCAGGGCTGGGGACACCCGAAGGCCTGGCCGGGGCTGCCCGTCGCTCACCGGTTGCCTCCCGCTCGGCTCGCATGTAATTATGAATCTTGCTATTTGACAAAATAAATTACTGAGGAAAAGCTATTAGAAAGCACCTTCCATTCTGGTAAAATGTAGTCAGTGTTTCCCAAGCGGTGCACCAGATCAAGAATATATAAATGCACATTGTTAAAACTATGCTTCTTAAAAAAGCAGTAGTCATCTCCCAGTCTTTGAGTCTTCAACACTGTTCTTTAAATGAAAACAGATTCATCTTATCTCATAAACTGGGGTTTTTCTAGCTATAGAATCTTGCCTTTAATCTGTAGGAAGAGGCTTATGTATCACCCTTAGCTAATTGTACCATAAAATATGGACCATGCACTGCATATCATCCAGTGACAGAAGCCAATTTAATTTGCTACAACTGCTTTTCAACAAAAGTAAACACTGAAATGATAGCTGGCAGACACTGACTTCTCTGGAGATCAGTATCACAATTTATTGATCCAAGAAGTTCATACTGACAGAGAAAACCTTCAGTGGATATTAGAGCTAGAGAACAAATAAATCCTTAAAATAACTAAAGAAAAGAAAAGAAAGGACAATCTGTGTACTTTACAGCTTTTTCTAAGGAGTAGTGGATGAGTGTTGAACTTACTTCTAGGGCAATAGTTTTAGTTGTATCGTAAGTTATGTCACTAAGTATCATTTTATAATCTAGAAGTTGAGTACAACTAGGATATTAAATAAGTGCAGTCAGCAAGCTCAATAGTGACATTCTGATACACTGAGAGTAATCAGAGAACTGTAAATGGATTTATTAAGGGATCTGCAGAGTATCTTTATGAAATATTGTGCTTAAATATCATTACCCCATTTTATCAACAATGGAAGTGAAAAAGAAGGTGAAGCGATTTGCTCAAAGCTACAAAAGACTGTTAAAAACAAAGCTGGAAGGCAGGCGAAGCACTCTGGYTGTTCATCCCGAGTGCGCAACCTTCCCCTACAAGCTTTTGGAATGCTGTAATTTCTGTAGTTTTTAGATTACTGAACATCACGAAGAAACTTTGCTGATACATAAATTTCCTGCAAATAAAACAACTATAAACAATGGAAGCCAGCAGAATTAAAATCACTTTTGTTAACAAAAGTGCCAGATATATGAAATGAGCTTTCTACCATCATGCACCTGAGTAACCATTACAGAGAAWTGATCTCGAGTATGGAAAAAAACGTTCAGAAAGTTTTCTGAGCATAGTTTTAYGGGCTTCGTTCTGGGTAAACCAGGCTAAGTTCCCAGTGGCTTCAATTAGAATTAGAATCTTCTTGAGTAACAACATCAACAGAGAACAGGACTCATATCTTTTTAATATCTAAGGATATTAAAGACATTAAATTGCCTTTGTATCAAACATTGATAGGACTTGTTATTTTAGTAGCCCTAGTGCTAAAACACAACTATGAAGCCTCAGTGCTCACAGAACTGATTGGTTATGCTCACTGYGGTTGGTTATACATACACGTATATGTATATAACTGTGTGAGCAGTTGTTTTAATCAGTCTTCCAGTACTAAGCAGATTTCTGATAGTCCATGACCTGAAAGACAGAATCCTTTGGTTTTGTCTCCTTGTAATTACAAGGGAAAGAGAAACAGATAAYGGTCTGATGCCAGATGCATCTTTTGTTGAACGTCCTGTTACCCCACTTCTCTTCAGCTCCTTGAGGAAGCTCGGAAAAGGTTGCCTGATCCCCTCCAATTGCAACAGCCTCCCCAGGCACATACCTAGCTCAAAAAAGGAACGATCTGGACACCTCGCACAACCCTCACGCAACACAGGCACGAGCAGTTGTTGTGACTGYGGTGAAGACTCGAGGCTGGAGAGAAGTGGTACTGCAACCCAGGGTGAGTCACAGGGGAAGAAGTGAATAGCAGTGACCAAGATGAGAAAGGTAAATATTTGGTGGGTTTTAGCAAATGCTACAGTTGCCTGATATTTGAGCCATAGAAGCACAACAGAGCTTTTATTTTTCTTATTTGAGCACTGTCAGGTCCAGAATTGCCTATAGTTAAACACATCAGCACAACTAGAATATACTACAAAACCATATACAATTTCTGGGATGTCAGGATGTCACTGTTATCTTCTCTACGGTTTCAACTTCTAAATTCATGTTGAAGGTTGACTAATAAAATTTAACTCTCTCACTTTCAAAAAAATTCAAAATGAGTGCCACACCAGCACTATCAGATAAATTCGACTGAAAAACAAAACACAATTTCAACTCCCACCCCCACCACATCTGATTAATCTTCCTCAACACCTCCTTTTCTCTCTCACTGGCAAAAAATGGAAGTGTYGTCTTTAAGCATGTTTACACYTATTTCCTAACACATTTGAATACAATCTAGATGGTTTATTCATTTATTATCCYATTTCATTTGTCTTTTATTACTAGGTATAGTTGATTATACATATGAATTGCTAATACTTACAATTATCAGCTCAGATATATGAATTGATTATTTTTAGGTATTTCCCTAGTACATTGCCTACAGATTGCTGCTGCCATGGCTTAGAAGGCTGAGTTATCATAGCTCACATCTCAGAGGAGCAGCATAAATTACAGYTGCTACGACTTTCTGCTGCCTCTTTTCAAGCTAGCATGTGGGGTGTGGATAGCCAAATACGTTTTTAATGGTTCAGTTATSTACTGATTCTTAACCAGCACTTCATATACAGGCAGACAAATTAGACTCGATTCCTCTTCTTAGAATCTAAGGAAAGCTAATAACCTGAGTTGTGAAATGTCAGTGGGAAATTGCAGCTTATTTAAGAGAAGATGCTGATCTGTCACTTAGCAGTGTTTGTATGTCTAGTACTGTTCATCACAGAAGACTCAGAGTCCCTGGCTCATGGGCAAATACATTAAATGTAATATTTTGTACATTACAGCAAGAAAGGAGGAGGATGAAGGATATTCTGTTGACTGTTATTTGTTCCTACTTTGAACAATAGGTGGGAAGATGCTCTTTTAGCTTATTATTTAGGGTTATAAAGCCCATAACCAACCAGCAACATAAAGACTATATAACCAGTCCATGGTTTGTTGCAGTGCTATGGYGGCTGAAATGGTGTAAACTCAGATTATATTTTCACATTGTTTTATTTCTATTCCATTTACTCACAAGATTTAGCTGTTCTTAATTAGCTGTCTCCCCTCTCCTTATATTAAATGCAGAAGTATAAGAATACAAAAGTACCAGGCACAAACTCCTATTACTAGTATCTGTCTTTCCACACCTGAAAGTGGAAATATGAAAATGCATAACATAAAGCATCTTGTGGCTGGCACAAGGAGAACKCCTTACTAAATATGTTTTTAAATTGTTTTTAAATTCGCAATCTTAAAGACCATAAAAAGCCAAAATAAGCCTCTAAACACAAGTGCTCAAGAATTGGAGGGTGCTGACTTGCAATTGAGCACAAAGAGAGGGGGAAAAAAMCCTCTTTTTTATGGGCATATAAATGTACATAAATGTGGTATTTCTCATAATAAAAAACATATATAGCACTATGTAACTAACAGAGTTATATACTGACAAAAAATTCTTCCTTTGTTCTCTTTATTCCCTCTTTGATTTTTCATTTCTTATACTTCCTCTTGGTCTTTATTCCCTGTTTCCTCCACAAGACTCCTAATAAACAGCAACACAAGTTTACTTGGGCAGATACATCTATGGCACCTAGAGGTTAGATGAAGGGTCCAATTTTATGTTCATTAATTTCTAGAGGAAGATTACCTTTACCTTCCCAAACAGCAAATTGAATCCTACTTAATCTCTAAAAAACCCTGTTCACTTCTATCTGCAGGCAGAATGTAATTTTGAAAGTAATTTGGACAATGACTTTGGAGTTAACATCTCCTCTCGGTGAAGAGCACTGCAGGATCATCAATGATTGTCACTGCGTGAGCTGGGACTGTTACTGTGACGCATTATATTAAATGCRATTCTGGTCATATTTTTGTCCTAATGAAAATGGAGGGCTGCTTTCCCAGACTGCAAACAYTTTGTTTGCAACAAACACCACAGTGGAGAACTGATTTCCTTGAGCAAAACTCTAAGCTCTGCTTCCTCTTAAGTTTCTATTGTTTCTTTCATACTTCATTGACTACRCTACCCAGCCTTGACATTGTTAGTGTATATTCTCCACTAATAATATCATATAACATCAGCTTTTTCTGTTCTTTTGGCAGTCAATTGAGAGAACCAAGTACTCTCCTGGGATTTTAATCTGCAGGCTGCCTATTTCAATTCCTTTTCTTTMCTCGCAAGAGATCTTTTTCCTCATCTCAGGTTTAAATGTAAGCTTCTTTTTACTCAAATTGTGTTCAGTTTTGTAGCAAATATGAAGGTTGTTTCATATGTTAGCTTCAGTGATGTCTTTCTTTGGCACCAGTCATAAGGACATTTTATCTGTCCAAAACCTGCAAYACAATTTAAGCACTAAAAGTAACTACGCGGATACTCAGCCACAGCCTGATTCTGGCAAAAAACGTCTGCATCAGCCCAAAGTCTGTATCTGCAAAGTAACTCCACCCTGGGGCTCTCTCAACCCCCTCTATCTTACAGACCCATCAATTTTCTGCCCTTCCATACACAGTGTTTAGAAAGGACATGATAAATTAATGAATCTAAAAAGGACCAAATTTTATAATAGAACCACCTCTTCCTCTCCCCCCTCACACGTTTATGTGTATTCTGCATTGTTAATATGCCATGAGGTATYGGGACCAAGACATAAGCTGGATGCAAAAACGATCAGATATTAACACAAATAGGTTCACCTACAATTACGTTCAATAAAAACATACACGGGATATACATTTATATGCTTCTGGACATGATAAAGTAACTGTCTTCATGGGTTAGGAAAAAAACTGCTCCTGAAAACAGGTTGTTCTATAAGTTCCTCTGAAGTATCTGCCATTGCCACTGTTGAAGCCAGACAGAGATTCACGTACCAATTTCAACAAAACAGTTTCTATAATCACATACTAATATAATYAACTGTTTTCTTTCCATGGAGCTCTGAAAGATGTCCATGATGTTCATAAGTCTTGAAGAGAAACAGAAATGACTTTTTCAAGAAAAAAGTCTTCTTGCATTTTCTATTAAAGAATATTTTTCTTTAATGTATCCACTTTCTCATCTACTGAACTCATGACAAGAAAAACTACATATGCTTTATTGTTTAGTACATCTCTTTATCCATATGTAATATATCCAGATGTGACCATATCTGCTGCAATTGTGCTGTTTTCTGTCTATAGTTTCCTTGCCACATTTTGTTTTCATGTGAATGAAGATAATTACTTAATAATATTAGTAAATCTTACTTTTTAAAGATGAATTTAAACAAATTCAACCTGATTTTCATTAGTAATTCACTGCTCAGTTGTCTGGTTGTTTTCTATCTTCATTTTATTTTGCAAGTATCAGGAACAACACTGCCAGATTTTCACACTGGAAAGCTTTTAATGTGAGGTTATGTTTTATTTTCCTGTGCCTCTCAAAAAGATTCACRTTCCTTAAATTGCTCCGTATTTCACTGAGGCTTTAACAAGCCACTTTGCACTTTCTAAATGTTGTGACTGCAATTATTCTCACTTCTTCATCAGTTCTCAGAAGGGTTTTTACAATTTCAGTATGGAACCACTTCTGACAGGTTATTTTAACTTACTTAGATGCAGAGGCTTCATTCTCAAAACTGTCTTGTATTACCCAATAACAGCTTAAAGAAAACATTAAACATCTGTATGTTTCTGCTGCTAAATCAAGGAACACAGATTTTTTTTCCCACTGCAAGAAAAAAAAATGTGACATTAACAATTTGAAGTATGCTTTCACTGGCTGCAACACTTCCATATGATATTGTAGAAATAAAAGGTAAAATTCAGTAAGTAACTTCTGCCATGTTATTTCCTTCAGAGTGTTTTTAATAGTAAAGTTCTTTAATGTTTTCATCAAGTTGAATCAATTTGTATAAAATGAGGCAGCGTTTCAGCCCCTGAAGTGTAGAAGTTGTAAAGTTACCATAGACATAGTTTTGAAGCATACAGAGCCTGCTTTTGGGGTTAGCAAGCAGGTTTCAAAGTAGAGTTAGTCAAAGCAGAACAAATATTCCTTGATTTTGTAAAAATGCTGTACCCTGAGTTCCTACCTTCAGGCAGCAGTTGTAATTCTTAAGAGAAGGCTTAGGTAGRGTAATACACGACGGGAACGTCAACTCCCGCACTGTTGGTGGGTTCAACGGAAACTGTCCTTGCTGTGGTGAGCTCTCCRCAGTCTTTCTTGCTCTATTTGCTCTTCTTCCCTTCCCTATTCTAGTATTTCCTTCTCTTCCCAGCAGTTCAAATCAAGGTCAAAAGTGCCCGCTCTTTCTCACCTCTTACAATATTTGCATGATATCCTCTTTTCACAACATTTTCCACACAGCATCCAYCCTATCACCACCAGCACTCCTACTGTGCCAAAGATCTGAACCTGAAAGTCTCCTACCTTCTCTGCCTCTCTCCTTTTCTTCGGCCCATCCCATCCCCTCCAGCCCCTGACATCCGTGACTGACTACTCTGCTGGTCGTTCTCTCTGAAGGCTTCAGGTGCTGCTGACCCTGGTCCAACCACTGGAAAGSAGGGTGCTGCCATTCCCCTGCCTGTTCCCACTATTTCTACCTCCTTCCCACCACTCTCTGTCTTTTGAGCAGTGCTGCACCTGACACGCCTCCTCTTTCTCTCCAACTTTATACTATCATCTGCTGTTCACCTACATGCTCGTCAGCACTCCTAAATCTCTTGACTGCACAGCTTGGCAACATCTATTTCTTTCCTCAAATATCCCYTGCCACAAGCAAGAACTTCAGCACCCATGTTAATGCCCCATCCTACCTTTTTATTTCACAGYTCCTCACTCTCAGCCTATTCACACAATAGCTGTGTCTTAACCCTCCCACTCGTACATTTAAACTGTAAAATATCTCTGGAAAATATCCTGTCAGATTTCTTTCATCCAGAATCACCTCTGCCCTTTCAGTTTTGCCCTCTTCCAATGCAGAAAACTTTACATTACTATGTAAGGACAAAATTATTTCCAGACACCTTTCCACTACCTTTGACTCATCCTCAAACTTTTTGACTCATGCTCTTTACTTTTTGTACAGGATTTTACACAATCTGTTTCTTTAAAAAATTAAGAAAATTAAAATAATCATCTTTCACCCCTTGAACCAACCATTCCATCTCTTTCCCACTTTTTCACCTCTCTTTTCTTTCTGTCCATTCACAGGGACTGAAATTTCTCACCATTCATTGTCAGTAGGAAACACAACAATTAATTCAGAGTTATAACCTAGGTCTTGCATTTGACGCAGATCCCATCAAGACCTCAAATCTAAGCAACTGAATAGGACTATTTATATCAGTGCTTGGGTATGCATAAAGATTGCAGGAGCAGGACTAATGGCACAAACCAAAATTAATGACAATTCTTGGAGTGTGCGTGTGTGTATATGTATATATATATTTGGATGTATATATAAAAATTGACTCAACTTCATAGAAAAGAATCTCTTACTCAGTTGCTCTGGTGTAASAGTCATATGACTGTTACAGAAGCAAAATTGTCTTCTTGCTACTGAAAAGATACACAGTGAAGCTGGTCAGATACTGTATGCCTGAAAAATATGACAGGCTTCCAAGACTAGAGTGGATCTCCATTTGACACAGCTGCTCAGCCCCAAGGTCTGTAGAGTTTGGGGCTGTCACAGTGCATTGCTCTAGAAACTGATGCAACTTGCAAAGGAATGGCAGAGTTAAAGTTGCCTGTCTAGTACTTGGCATTACCTCATGGTTATTTTTAGAGCCCTTAGCTATTAAAACTGAACATTTTGTTTTCATTTTTCCATTTTGCAACGGAATTACACGTTACACTTGCTGAGACAACTGAATAGCATTTGATAGAGGCATTACCAATAAAATATTCATTTTTTCATTTATATTATGTCCAGGAATACAAACGAGTATAATTTCTTCATACTCTTCACCATTAATAGGGAAACCAGGGAGAAAAACTGAACACACCTTTCACATTCATTTAACTACAATAAAATACAAGGAGCTTGTCAAATAGAAAATATTTTGTTTCAATAAACACTGTCTGTTTGCTTTGGAAATATTGTTACATGCATCTCCAGCCATCTTATTCATATATTTATTTCTTTTCCAGTTTAGTAATTTTACAAAACAAATTTAAGGTACTGGTTCAATCACCATGTGACAAATTAATATTCTTTGAAAGAGCTTAGGTAGAACTATTAGAAAAAATAAATTAGCAAGAGTTAAAGCAAATGAAGAGGCATGTCAGCAAACTCCTAGACTCATAGTATGGGGTAAGAGTTTATTCATATTATGCCACAAAGTAGCTGGCACTCACCCTGGCTTATCTGATGGCACTTTATCTACATGGCTCTATTGAGCTCCATTTCTCTGCTTCTTTTCCCCTGCCTTGCATCCACCACTATGATCTATATCCATTTTTCAGCTCAGCAGCTGCCACCGCTTCCAAGAATCTCTGCAGGCTCAGTTATGGTAAAAACAGAAGTTTTTCTTGGCATCCACCAGTGGCATCTTTCACTCCTGTGCACCAGAGAGGTGAGGGCAGGCGCTAGCACCACTGGGCTGCTGAGCAGAGGCCTCACGCTTGTCACCGCACCGGCTGCTTCCAGGGGCAACAGCAAGCACCGCCCGGTCCTAGGCACGAGCTGGCATCCGAGCGACAAGCAAAACTTCGTTTCCCAGCATCTTCCTAAAACTCCAAGAACTCCCCGGGGAACTGAGAGTCAAAAGGACATAAAACTACACCCACAGAGAGCACGGGCAAGGCAGGCAGCAAAAGCACGCTGGGTAGAGCCGAGGCGCTGCGACAGAGCTGTGCTGAAAAGGCCGGCTCACGCCATTCCCGCTGCAGTCTGCCTCTTACCCTGTTTTCACTCCCAACCTTTCATGAACGCTAAGTTCATACAAAAACTTAACCCATCTGTTTTTTCATGCCTCTTAAACTTGGGACGATTTTTGATTTGCCCACACCAGATACTGCTGCAAAGGGCTATCCTTGAAAGGACGTTGCTCCGAGAACGGAACCAAGTATTTTATGACAAAGGGGTTGCACCAGGATACAGGAAAGGAACAGATCCAATATAAGAAAGTTTTAGCATATACACTGCACACGCAGAAACATATTACTGGAATATTGCTGAAAGAAGAAATCAATATTGAAGGAATGCTAAAATCAATATAATCCATGCCTATATATTTTATTACACCTTTTAATTAATGGCCATATACTATTTTTGGCCAAAGTTCTGCTTGAATCAGTGCACCTGATGATGGCTTTCTAAAGCTTTTTCTTACTTTTTTAAACTTTTTTTTTTCATATATCACACTCATATTGCATCTCCTAGATGATGCAAAGGGCCCGGAAGCTGACCATACATGTCCAGAAAAAACTCTGGTGTCAGGCTGTAATCCTTTCTAGTATAACGGCTCTGCTTCTTTCACTCAGTTGTGCCCGTCCTTCAGTAGTATAAAGTTTAACTGGTTTCTTTATTGGAAGGGTGAGGGATAGGTGCTCAGAAGTAGTTTGAACTCTAATCATAGACAGCTGTCGCTGAGATACAGATTTCAGTTATCAGGAGTTCTGGGCAATTACACTACTTGTTACTATTCTACTTGGAAGGTCTTAAGAAAAAAAGACAGAAGCAATCTAGTATTTTATCATTATCTGATTCCCTATTTATTTTGAAAGTAAAATAGCACATTTACTAATTAGCATTAAAATAGAACAGAATTTTTAAAAGTCAAAATAACAGAATTCTTTGAATCTTAATTGATTATGTCAATTGAAATGAAACAACCTTAAAACAACTGATAAACTGAGAATCTTGCAACGTGAAATAATCAGTTATTGTATCTATAGCTGAGATTAAGCATAAAACACTGCTAACTAAAACTGCATGTACTATTCACTTTGTCTGCCAGTGGAGTTTTTTTCCAAATGAATTGATCTAAAATTAAAACTAATAATCATCAGGAAGGTAATCAGACTCTAATTTACAATGTCTGATCTGCCATTTTGGAAAAGTAACAGATGAGTTTTGATAAGCACATTCAATTATATAGAAGCACTACACAATCCCATTAATAACCCTATTATGTTTAAAGACTAGCAAGGACAGAATGAATGTGAAAGGTATCAGAAATGCCATCTACTGCCTTGTGATACATAAATTTTCATATTTTCACCCTAAAATATTATAATGAAAAACCCTTATGAAAGCTTTGAATGCATTTCATAAAGCCAGACCCAACTGAGAGGCTCATGCAAAAATCAGGCTATTATGGAATATTACAAACAGAATTGGCAGTTTGGTCCCTGTATTGTAAATACAGAATTACTGACTGTGTTTATCAATGTTTATCTAACATTGCATGTAAAAAGATAGCCACGGGGCTCTATTCCCTGGCCACCGTTGATAATTTCCAGTCTAAACATTCAAAGAGTCATGCCCTTTTTCTGCTTAAGCCCTTACTGCATTTAGCTTAAATAGTTCTTCATTCCCAGTGCGTAGACTTGTAAATAGAGACGAATTCCATTGCAGGTGGAAAACTGTCGGAAATTAGCCTGTCAAACCCCAGTTTCCATCCCCTAGTGAAAGCCAAGAGCTGCAGAGTCAGCGACAGGAGCTCGTCACTGAGGGAGAAGCCACCGAAGAGGAAGCCAGCGCAAGGACCTCACAGCGGCGTTTGCCGTACGGCAGCGTGGAGACAGCACGGGGAGCACAGCAGCAGCTCACACCTAAACTGCGCTGCTTTACAGATACCTAAGGCGCCCTGTACACACGGGAGTAGCACCAGGCAGAGACAGGGAGGTATCCTGAGAAGAGAAGACGTGTGTCACTATGGTGCCACAGCCTCCGCATGATGACTAGGATTCATTTCCTCTCCAGCCCAGATGCCGGTCAGCAGCAGCTTCAGCATCCCCTCCACTGCCTCCACCGATGTCGATACGTCAACGCCGTGCGTGCATCTTCAGACCAAAGGAAGCAACAGAAAAAGGTAACTTATCTTCTCGCTGGGAAATCAGAAAAGGGGTTGGTGCAGTGTAAGAGGTGGCTTAGACAAAGATGGCTTTGATGGGGAGGTGCAGCCTCACCCCACACCGAGCAGCCGCACGTCTTTGTTACCACTGCACAGAAAGGAGCGGGATGGAGCCCACCGGTGGCAGCGAATTTGCCACACCGCTAGGGCAAAGAGGAGAACAGAGCACACTGGGGAACTTCAGAGGTTGCCATCAAGGACAGTCAGGATTTAAGGATTTTGTTTTTTAATCATTCAAAAAGTCACATAGTAGCTTAAGCTCTTAAAGATGATGACTTTTAATATTAAAATTTGTAAAATCTGTGTACAGTGGGAACAGAGAAGAAATTTCTAAGAACYGCAACTTAAGATCTTCTCACTTATATAAATCTTTTATACTTCATTAACGATATACAAACCTGAGCTTAATGGGGGAAAAACGAATTACCGTTGGTACGAATTATCATCCCCTTTTGTCTCCTCTCTTAACATGATAAATCTTAAGCTATCTGACTATTCAAGTGTAAGAACCATTTGCACAAACTTCTCCGAGGTGCTTAAAATTTGAGTTTCATCAACCAAAATTGTATTCAGAAAAATTGTGGAAATATTTTTAAAATTACAATAAAGACTCATGCACAAATATAAATATCTACTTTTTCTTGAAATTATACGTGGAGTTAACAATCAAACTTTAATCCTACTGTTTAATATTCTCATACAACCCAGATATTTATCACGTCCTTACAAATTAATTCCTTCCAATAACCATCTCCTTGCACAAAGTCAACAGAATCAGAAAAAAAAATTTGAACACAAAATTAATTGTTTCCTGAACACCACACCAGAATCATTTCTTCCACTGAAAAATAAATACAGATTAAAACACAAAAACCACTGCATTGCCAAAAAAGAAACCTGAGTTAAAACTAAACAAACATACTCATTTTAAAAAAAGTTCTATCTTTGGCATTCACATTAAACAAAACCTCATTAACAAACTTCTCCAAACAAGGAGCATCTGCAGCTCTTAAAGACAATACATTACAAAGGGCTTGTACATGGCTTTTCATTCCTTTGCTTTCTGCATGGCAGTTAGAGAACATCACATTTCAATGCAATAAGCAGAAAAAAAAGCTCTTCTGTAGCTTTTTAATGGATGGACGTAAAATCCAGCAGAAAACCTTCATTAGAACTCTTGCTGCGTGATCTCTACAGGGTGTTGTAGGCAGGTACCCATAATTAAATTCACATAAGAATACTCTTGTTAGGAAAGCTACTCACAGGTAGCAGGATGACTTTTTTGCAGGGTGACTACAACACACAACACTGGAAAACCACTGAATGCTATTATTTCCATGTACTTCCCAAAGTTTCCTAAAACAAAAATGCTTGCTTTTAGAGTCACTAGTAAATGCTTGTATTGAGAGTATGTAAAAAAATCTAATCTCCTGAAAATCAGACCTTGCTGTTTTAGAAATTAAGATGTCTAGCATTCCAAAGCCAAGAACCAAAACCACCTAGGCTTAAAATCTTATGGATTTGTAAGGGGAGTTCATAATTACAGCACTCTTCATGAATCTGGCTACGCCAGAAAGGAGCCACCCCTACAAACGCAAATTGAACGAAGTCAGATCGGTGTAATAACTGTATGTAGTAAAAGAGAGAAAAATCACAAACCTGAACCTAACTATTAAGATGGTTAAACTCTTTTCAGGTGAATCATGCATAGCATAATCAAGTAAAATGAAACTGTCCCTCAATCATTGCCTGGGCCCCAGAAGATCCCTCGCTCCCAATACGTTACACCACTGGATTCCAAGTGCCCACAAATGCATTTCTAATGCCCAGACATCCTAATTCCAAATAGATTCCTAATGCATAAACATTAGAAAACAAAGAAATGCAAGACATTTCTGAGTATTACATGAACAAATAAATAAGCTCACCTGATTTTTATGGTGCATTTATTCCACTGAGAGGCAAAAGCAATGAACATTGGAAACATAAAGGATTTTTGATGAAAGAAGGGAGCTTTTCCCTAACCATAGGCTTTCATATCACTTCAAATCTTGAAAACAGCAGGCACAGGCCTTCTTTGGATTTAAGAGCAGTGACTCATACGCAATAGTCACAGGTTTAAGTGATTGAGGCCCCTGTTTCAAAAGCTATTTCAAGTAGATGCACTGCCTGCATTGAGTGTCATATATAATTGGGGCCTGAAGTGATGGACAGAATACAGGAAATTACGATTATTGAAGTTTAATTTATTAAATCAACAACAATGGAAAAAGCAAAGAAAAATTAGGTTGGGAAAAAGGGTAAAAATGCATGATCATCAAAATAGCATTGATAACTTCATTTTCTATTTTGAGCTTTATGATCACTTCTGTAGTCACATTTGAATACATTTATAATTAAAGCTGATTAATGGTTCATAGTAGAAAGTGAATAAAAATTTCAAATCTCATGATCCTTTAAATACTCTTCAAGAGAAACAGGCCTCTTCTTCCCCCTTTCTTTTTTAAATCTGTGATGGGGGTGCACAGATTTAAAATTCACCTTGCAGCATTGTACAAGCAGGGCTAAATTAACCTGTGAGCCAAAATCAGCAGGTTCCCTCTGGGACTAAAATATCTTCTCCTCTGTGGCAGGTCTATGCAGGGAGTTAATACACAGTAAGTTAAGATGTGAACATACACAGTGAATATGCTGGTCTGGACTAACTTCCCTCATGAAAACTCTTCACACAACTGTCAGTGTGAAATGTAACTAAACTTCATTTTAAAACTGAGGGAGATCCACCGCTCTGTAAATTCAAATTGTTACTGAGCAGTAAGCGCCTCTTGTGGATAAATCCTCATTTTTTTTCCCATGCTCTACATTTAGAAAACAAAATAGTGAAACTGGAAAATCAACAAGGTCAAAGCATTCTGTACATCATCATGTAATTCTCCAGCTAAGACTACTGTACTCTCAATGACTCTGTTCTGCCGAATGATTATTATCAGAATAATTTCTAAAAATAGCATCAATTGCTAGATGCTGGGAGGAAAGAGAAGCATGTGTGATTGCTGAAAAACAAGCTTGCAAAGAAGAACCTGTGTCTTCTGTGCTTATTTTGACAAGAGCCTTGAAGCATTTGACTCACTGAATTCCAGCTACCTACACAGACACCCCACTCATTTCAGATATTACGTTTAAAGGAAATGTTCCAAATTTTAACATGTTTTGTGAAAAACGGAATCTCTGTTTTCTTTATTCTAAACAGTCAGACCAAAGAATAAAAAGTATCCGTATGCCAAGCAACAGAAAAATAAGATTCCATGTTGCTACAGGAATGACAGATTCCAAGGATAAGAGTCACATCTCTCACACTGTACACACTGCACATTAAATATTAGGGGTAATTTGGATAAAATCTGGCATTGCTTTCCATGCCTGATAAATTCACAGAYGGCATCTTTTCTGCAATGCTTAAACAGCACATATCTATACCAAAATAATTGCCCTACAACTCTATATTCATCAAGAGCTAGAATAAATTGTTGATTAGTAACACTAACTCTAGAGGTCTACGGTTTGTCCGTTCCTTAGGACAGGAGCCAGCGAAGACTCCAGCAGAATGGATGGGAGAGGAATTTTAATGATGCATGATGATCTTGTGAAAACAAATTACTTTCCAGAGGTGTTCTTTAAGGACATCAGACAAGAACAGACACATTTTGCTTCTGGTTGCCAGGGGATACAATAGAAGGTTCTATCTGCCTTGCACATAGTGAATCATCACTGTATTTAAGAAAGGGCATTAGCAAGAATTTCTAGCACGGATAGGAGGATGAATCTCGTTGTCACCTTAGTGATTCTGCAATGATCTACAGCACTGACATAGGGTGAGATACTAGTTCTGTGGGTTTGGTTTATTTTCAATAATCGTCCTGTCCATGTGGCCGTTACAAAGTGCATATTGTCATTAATACATAGAAAAACTCGTAAGTATGATTCAAGGAGGGCGAAAGCCTGACAACGCTTTTTGGGAAYGGTAACATACTGTATAAACCCTACCTACTCAATTTTATAATAATGTATACATTCAGAGTAATACTTGGTATGACTAAAGCCTCATATGACATGATTTTCATGCAGTTAAATGAGAGCTGAAGACTTTGTAGACAATGAGGAAAAAGCAATGACACATGACTTAATCTACTGTAGCGGCTGCAATCAGCCTTCTGACGTGGGTTTTTGGAATTCAGCGTTTTGGAATTCAGAGGAAATCCACTTTAAGCCACGTATGAGAGCTGCCATAAGAAGAAACATCAGTTGCAGTTAATTTCCATTGAGCAATACAAATTTGGAGGAGGGAAGGAAAGCCTTCAAAAGATAATTGGTCTGGAATGAAAAGAACTATGCTACACAGAAAGCAATTTTTGTAGCTTATTAAAGGATGGGCTCAATAAAAGACAATTCCTGAAAAAAGTCACAGTGATCTATCAACAACAACAGTTTTGACACCTTACCTCCATTAATAATTCTGTAGATTTTGTATATTTCATTTTAAGAAAGAAGAATTAATTAGACTTAATGTAAACATTTACAAGATGGTCTTAATTATGGCCCCAGTTCAGCAAGCTGATACCTGAAGTGCTTGCTGTGATCAGATGTGCTCCTGAAATCAGGAGTCCCTTAGAACAACTTCAGACTAAGGTAACTAACTGGATTTTTTTGCTGAGAGGGTGAGAAATCAGCAAGCCAAATCCAATAGCATCCTAATGATGTAACCGATTCCAGAAGAAATTACAACAGTGCACACAATTTCAGAGGTATGTTACAAGATATAATAAGGCTGGATTAATAAAAGGAGAATAAACAACATTACATGTGACTATATGTGGGGTAGATCTCTGGACCCGCTCAGATTTAGTTTGAAGAAAACAGAACTGGTCTGGAGAAGATTATTAAAGCTCTGAGTTCACCTCATGTATGACAGAATAATATGTTCAATAAGATCATTCAAACAGGGTGTGAAGAATGAAAGAAGAAGAGAGAAAAATGCTTGACACAGCGCGCTCGTGGGAGAGTCAGGGGATTCCATACCAAAGAAACCACCAAAGAGTCAGAAGCAGACAAGCTGACTATTCGCCAATGCCACGAAGGACAATATCAGAAGAACATCTTGACGTGTGTGGTTGGCAGGTCTAAAATAATGAGAATGAAGTACTGACTCTTTCTTTTGACTGGGAAGTTAGCATTAGAGACTGAAGTTTCTTGAGTGGAGGAGATCAAGGACGCATTTGAGGACATCTAGGACTATTGGAACAGAAGAATTCTAAGCAGAAACTTTGAACAACATTCTCAGAAATAGCGTGAGAAAAGCGACTGAAGTGGTACCGAGGTTGTTGCCTTTTAAGACAGAAGACATTAAAGAGGGCTTTGTATTGTGGCAAGTAAGGCATGGAGGAGGTTGAAGAAACAAGGACGTGTGTGAGGGGAGTAGTTACATTCGGCTTTCTATCAAAAGCTAGATGAAATACAGTGGCTGACTGGGGCCAGTGGGGAGACTGGAGAGTGGCAACAAGTGAGGAACTTGACACGGGCTGCACAGACAGCAGAGTGGGAGCCTCAAAAGAAAGGAATTCTTTGGAAGAGGAAGCTAGTACTGTGGAGCTAGAAGGTGGTGTGCAATGTCTGCTCTCTGGAGGGAAAAGACAACAAGAAATAAAGCAACAGCCCAGCTTCATTTTTATGATGATTTGCTTCGTTTCAGAGATGGACATCTTCTGTTTCACAGCATGTTAGATAAATTGGAATTTAAGGGTAAAAAAGACCTGTGCCAGAAAGATAAAGTTCTTTCTTTTCCTGCTTAGATAACAGCAAGTTTCTCGTACAGTTCCATGGGTGTGCCCTAGCAATAGGGTGATTTGCATGTAACTGTGGTCCTGCTATACTTGACAATAAAATAAAATAAAAATGAAGAAGCATTGAAACCAGCCTCACACATCAGCTAATCCTAAAGATAAAATCATTTCTTGTGGTAGCAAGTTAACACAAAGTTAATACAGCAGTGATAAATCGTATCTGAGTAAACATCATAGAGAAAGCCAGATCAAACCAAATTAAACCAAACCATATTAATACAGGTAATTGCTGTTCTTTACCTAGACCACAAAATTTTGCTGCCTAAAAGAAAAACCTTATGGCACTCAGTATATACATGTATATACTCAAGTATATATGTTTCAGTACCCACTGCTGATAAACCAAAGCGAAACAAGTGTTTTCACTTTGCTGAAGAGCATTTATAAACACTTGATTCACAAATATGGTGCCTTGTGAGGCAGTTTACACTGCTGAGTGCAGTATATCGACAAACACAATTAACTAAACAATTATATATAAGTCTAATTTCCCAGCACAGCCCACTGTTTTGTTCCCTCTCAGTTAATGCATATTAAATGCAAACTGTTTAGTTTAAACTGTATCTGATTTTGGAAGACAACATTTTCTCCAAGGCCAAAAAGTTAATGATGAATCAATTTTGGACGAAAAACTGTATCAGAGAAAGTAACACAAAATACAAACCGTGATAATCATTTGACCAGGTATTGATGTGCTATGCAAAAATAACCCAATTTAAAGCATAAAACTAAAGAGCACAAGTGTTATGTAAAAGTGTTCTTCAATTTCTTGCTCTTCAGTACCTCAGCTATATTAGACCAGTGTCCCATATTTAATTTACATGGTTTTGTTCTAACAGCCGAAAGGAAACCTGTAAACTAAAGATCTTACAAATGCTAAAATATTTCAATTTGTCTTTTGATTTGGCAGGTACACAACTAAAATTACTCACATGTCTGCGCTTAATTGTTTGCAAGAGTAGGCCTCCGGGTACACGCACGACAGCTTGGAATGACACCTACCGGCAGGCTGCCTCATGTTTTTCATTATACAGAATTCTTGTGACCTTTTCCTCAAAGCTTTTATGCACACCCTCTTCTCTGCAGGTCTTTTATATTTAGTACAGAAATCATCCTTGAACTGAAGAAGTGACTTTTCTTTGTCTCAGGAAATCTTGCTGAGATATAAGCCATTTAAAAGCACAATTTCTCTTCACTTCTCTGCATTCTCCAGGAAAATGTGGACAGTCCACCAAAAACAGGAACCCACCAATGTAAAAAACTGTAAGACTTAGGCCACAGCACTGCTAAAGTACTAGTAGCTCCTCCTAACTCCACAGTATAGAATAGCTGTGAGCTGCCAGTGAAAGGAAAACGTTCATTTGCTGTGTGAGGACCATTTTTTAGAAAGACATGAAAAAAAACACAACCACAGGTATCACTAACACTGCCAAGATCATTTCATGATTTGAAAAATTACAAAAATGTTTAGAAACTCTGAGAAACTCTATGTAAAATATTGCATGTATATGTGCATATAAATATATAGATATGCAAGCACCATGTACACCCCCCACCCCAACTACATATCACTCTCTGTATTCAGTGAATATGTGTAGTTCTTCAAGGTATCAGCAGGCAGATGCATAGCATTTTCTGTCAGGATCTGTGCATCTCCACAATGCAAAATGATGAAGTACGCATTTGTTTTTAAACTAATAATTATAGTCGGCAAAACTTGAAATTAATAGTAGGATACTGCAAAGGTTCAGAAATACTGTCACCTTTTGAATTTGCTTGTTTTCATGCGCAATATTTGTCTTATTTCCCAATGTAAAAAAAGATTTTGCTGAAATTTCTTTTGTGTTTGAAAAAAGTGCAATTCCCAAAGCAAACAATCCTCTTTTTAGAGAGCAACTCCTAGGAGGCAACGATGATTTTAAAACACAAACAACCCACTCTTCTATATATACACTGATTACAGCTTCAACATCTGTACAGTTCCATATAAATGTTAACTCATGTATACAGATAAATACATGCCGAAGTTGTAAAATGACATAATTTTATATAATATATATTCTACCAGCAGATTCATAAATTGATCTGCTTAACGGTATGGCGCAATGACACAAAATAGTTTATACCAGGAAATAAAGATTTTTTCACCTGAACGGAACTATCAGGGGAAATTCATGGAGGCAGGAGAAAACTCCTTAAAATGTAATTGCACTGAAGATAACAGACCATGTGGACTGGCAGGTGACCTTTATTGCCTAGAAATCTAGGAGCATATGCCAGATGCAATACCTACTTACATGGAAAATATTCAGGTCTGGGTAGGACAGTTGTTCTGCAGTAAAAAAAACGGAAAAAAAACCCTGTTCAGGCTCTAACTGTGCTTGCCGACTGCTGATGTATCCGACTGTTGGTTATGAACATGTGGGCACCGGCCGTGAGAGAGCAAGCAGGGTACAGGAAAGCATGCAAATGCACTTCTGTGACTCACACACACGACCTGTACGAGGAGAAGGTTAGAAGCAAAAGTGAACTGTGTATCTGCCAGCAGAGCTCTCTGTCCTCAGGTGATGGGATATATAATGCCTTTTTTACGCATGTCTGGAAACTCCGGGAGAAATTCTCTGAAGACAAAGTGCTACGGCAGGTCCCGGTTGCCTGGTGTGGAAAGACACCAACGCTGCCTCCAACTAGGGGCCTCCCTGTGAAAGGCAGCACTGCGAAAAGCAGCAACATGCTGAAGCTCCCTTGTGCCTCGACGCTGGTGACTTTCAGATCAATAGCAACAAACAGAGCATTTCTGTCCTGCCCCTGCTCTTTTCCTCCACAGCAGCCATTCCATGAAAAAAGTGCCTGAAGCTTACACAGACACATTGCTCAGCTACCTGGGCAATGTTCCTTTAGGCTTCTCATCACACAACGTGGGAAAAATAAGTAGGACTAAGCATGAGAGATCTCACAAGAGATAGATAAATGTTGTGAAAGCATAAAAAACAACTATAAAGCTCTGTTATTATGGTTTAACATTATTCAGCACAGTCGTTAACAGGCTCGTTTATTCTGCACCATAAGTGTTCTTCCCTTGCTCTTCTAACACACAAAACAGATTGGTTATGACTCTTTTCAAGATGCGAGCAGTTATTATCCAGCCTTGTCTGGTGATCTGAAGCCAGATGGTGATATTGCAGGCTCAGGCTCTCAGGACTGTACCGGTCGGAAAGCTTCATCTGACCCCAAGATTTTTCATTCCCAAGTGACAAGCGTTTTGGAAACATCGTTGAGGCGAGGGGGAGACCCGGGGGCGAAGAAAGGCAGGGTACACGGGGAGGTAACGGAGGCTGCTGCAGACAGGCCCTAGCTGAAGGCTGCTTGCCTGCTTGCTTGCACAGACGGACATGACTCACAGCTTGGCAATACGCAGTCTGTTTGCTAGTGGTATGCTAAAGCCATGGTTTCTATATGTAACAGAAGAACCTAGAAATACTCATATCAGTACAGCCACAGCGACAGCATTTTCCATGATTAATGCTGCACGTTGCCTGCTCTGGCCACCATCCTCAACATTAACCTTCCTCCTGTTTATGCTACAAACAGCAGTGTGGCTCGCTGAAAGAAGGCAAAAACATAACTTTAGGTAGCATGGTAGAAATATTATATTTGTGTTTTCTTTCTTTAAAGCATAAACAAAAGTTATGCAAGTGCAAAATATTGTAATAGAGGATCTAATTCTCTTGTCCAGAAAGCAGCAGCTCTTCTCAGAAGTTTTACTAGCATCCTAAGAAAACCCTCCTCCAAAATTAGATATGCACCAGCAAATATGGAAATGCTTCTCAACAAAACATTTCTTCAGTTTTGCAAGTAGCAACATAAAGTAAACCAGAAGACAATGTAAATATTGCTTTGCAGCTTGCATATAAACTTTTTATGTTCTTTTAAAAATATTCCTCTCTCTCTCCTCCTTCTTTCCCCTAAGACATTGGCCATGGTATCTTTAGCATCTCCATGAAGCTAGAACACACCCTGTTTATGCATGGTCTTGCATATGTATTTTTAAGTGCAGATGTTTCTGTGAACAGGTATATAGCACAAATGTGTAGGATACTAATACACTGTTTTCAGTTAAGACRAAGTTTGTATTTGAATGCCTTGCAATGACTGTTCTACTTCAGCATAAAACATGCAAGACAAACTGCTCCCTCAGTGATAGCTATGGAGAATAAAAGGAACTGAGAAAGCATTACCAGCAGGCTGCAATCAAAATGAAAGTATATGTAGAATTTTTCCTGTAATTTTTTCCAGAAGACTATCCAGAAGTTACTATTCAGAACCATAAGAAGTCAAGAAAGGGGAGGGAAATCCCAGCTGATTCAGTAAATCTTCATAGCAAGCAGTCCCAAGTGAACACATGCCATAGGTCTTGGGGGCGGAGGGGAGATTGGTGCCCTACTGTTTTTACCCTGCAGCAATAGTGGGGAATAAACAATAATCTTGAAGAAGACAAGCATGGAAGCAAACAGAGGCCAAAGGACTGCAAGTCTTTCTACTCTGACTGATTCCTACAGTATGTTTGAGCAGCCCTTGAAATCTGTTAAATGAAGAGTTAGGCTTAAGTATCAATTAACATGGTGTAGATTCAAGCACTTTCTTGGCTGAGTGCTAGAGAAGCAAAGAGAGTATGCCAGACTCACTACCATCCTAGCCAATGCAGACCAACTCAAATATACTGAATAAAAGCTGCTTCTGCCAAAACTGAATTTAGTCATCACCATCAAACAACTGCTTAGCTAATTGGCACTTAATGGTTCTTGCCTGTAAGCATCTGAGAGCCTCGAAGCCAATAGCCCTTACCTTGCTTGCTATTCTATTGATTAAGATAGGGCCAACTATGGTATAACAAAAAAAAGATCATAAGCCTAGGACCAATTAATTAATTTTCACAACAATCTATGACACTAAGATGCAACGAGTAAATAAACAGTCCAAGAGTTAAAGGCTCCATGGCAGATCCAGGCACTTATGGCCTATTTGCCAGTGTCCCAAATTGGAGCTTTACCCACACAAACATTTTCCAGCCTGACCTACTTCAATCACTTGCCGGCAGACTGCTAATGAAAAGCTTACCAAAAAAAACTCAAATAAAAAGAGCAATGCTAATACACTGATGTAGTACAAAGACTTTCTCCCTGTCAACAACTTATCTCACATACATTGCAGGCCACATTAGTAAGCGATAAAGGAGAAGTAAAGCAAAATCTAATAGGCCAGGTGGAGAAAATGAGAGTCAGCAGCGGCCCACGATAACAACACAGTTATGCTGATAATATACTTTCATATCCTACTATCTCAGCTGGACATTAGAGTTTTCTGTGAGGTACTGGGATGTTTGGTATTGAATTTGGAAAAATTTAATGCAATAACTAAAGTAATTGTTGACACTGTGAGCAGACAGCATAAACTACTGAGATATCTATACTTGAATTGCTGGGGAGAAAAAAGAACCAAAGGCAAGTGTAATATAAAGCAGTATATCCCCTTCCTCTCTTGCTCTCAAATCAGTTTATTAGAAAAGTGGTTAGGGCAAGTTAATGGTATGTTACACTTTTCTGCAGTAAGTATGGCAAAAAAGTTTTAAGGAGAGCTACGTTTTGAGATCCCAACCTGAAAAATATAACCTACATGCAGCAAATGAGGACCATGCTGACGCTCGTCTCAGCAAATCCACGTACTTGTACAGGCAACCTAAAGTGTGCAACTGCAATTGTAAAGGGTGATCAGTGAGCTCAGGCGCTTCCCAGTTTGCTTCTGCCTAATAGCGCAAGCACGCTACTTTTCGAAGACGTTGGCTGCCCCCCGACGATCCACCCGGTTCCTCCCAGAGCCTGGCAGTCTTTCGCCAGCACCTGTTTCCTGTAAATTGTAAAGCTCCTGTTCGCCTCCTCTCCCTGCGGACAATTCCAACCACCTTCTACCTTGACAGCGCTCAGAGAAGGGCAAACGTTTGGATATATGGTATATCCAGAAGGAAGGGACTGAAGAAGGAAAAAAAACCCAAACCCACAGATATGCAGAACTACATTCCAGGCATCTTCGGTTATCCAGGTAGAAAAGCCTTTCCTCATATTTTGTCCTCACTCCCATCTGATTTGGATTAAGCTTTTCCTGCACCACCAGTGCTTCTTTCACCAAGATCTTTTAGTATAATTTTCCARCTGTGTCTCAGAAGCTTGTTCATATTCACCTTCGCTGAGACATACTTTAGACTACAGCTTTTCTCCTAAAGCCTCTATATGTACCTAATATATTTAAGAGAACTATCCTATTAAAATTGCTGTTTGCTTGGGCCAATTAATTACCACTAGATCTCTTCATTTTTGAACTATTAATTTGCTTCTTGTTTTATAATGTCTCTGGTCCAAGAATTAGGGTTATTTTTCACATTGGGAAATTGTCTTATATATATTTTCCAATAATAATAATAATAATAATATAATAAAATATTACGCTATTTAACAAATTACTGTTTACAAATCTGCATAAAAGAATTAATATTTGAAACTTCAGACTATTATTTTTTCTTCAGGTGATTCCACTGGAGTGTCTGAGGTAAGCAAGCCACCATCTAACATAAAAGTTGCAGATTACTGATAAAAAAAACTCTGATAAAAAAGTACTGATTTAAAGCAACAGGTCTGCACAAAGGGAACATGCCTGAATCTCACAAATGGACTTTTATGCCACCAAATCTCACTGTGTGTTTCTCCCTCCCCTGCCTTCTCACCCATTCCAACTTTTTTTTTTCCGTTTTAAACACTGTAATTAAGCCAAACATTTAGTAGCCCTGTTCTGGTTGAAAAAAACAAGCTTGTTGACAGTCACACTGTGTGTAACATCAATACCCACTCTCTTATTTTAAGAGTCAGCATGAAAGGGTGAGAATAATATTTTTAATTTTTTTTTCTAATTTATACACTAACAGTACTAAACCATGACAGCAGAACCTATTCAAAAAGACCAATTAAAAACATACTACGAATACACTACAGCATATAAAAACAAACTATAAATTCTATTGACTTCTTCACGTGATACAAGTAGGTATGAAAAATAAGTATTGACACAGAGGGGATAAAACACGAAAAGCTACATTACTGTAAGTAATGCTCTAGAGACTGTTTCCTCATCGCTTTCAATTGCTACTGCTTTTTTAGGCATGTATTAAAATTGCTGGAAATTTCAAAGATGGCCTGAGGTTTAGGTTTTAGGTATCTTTCACACAAATCAAAACCGCAGATATTTTAGTTAGGACAAATACTTTCAGTCAGAACTTTTTTTAAAAATGTATTTTAAATAACACCCTTTCTCAATAATGTCAAAGCCATTCAGAAACCTCCTTTTCATTAGAAAGCCCCAGTAAGCAGGTGGCACTAGCCACGTATCAGAAGCACAGCTAGGGCAACGCAGTATCTGTGAACGCACAAGGCGCGCCGCGCCAAGTCGTGCAGAACGCCCACCCACGAGTCCTTYGTCTGGGGCTCTGCCCACCTATTGCACCGTGAACTCGCGCCAGCGGCTACGGCCGAGGTCAAGAACAGTTCCTCTTTCCCTGCCATACAAATGGCTTCTGCACCCAYAGCCAGCTATACCAGACGAGCTTTACTAATGGTTCAAATGCTCACGTGACCACACCGATATTTGAAATATCAAGAAAAAGCCGGTAGGACATATTTAAAAAGCAAGTTGAACTTGAATGAGTTCTAGAACGCCCTACCTAGATTTGGCCCGAGGGGACACATGCCTTTTGCTCTTCCACTCCCARGTCCGACTGAAATCCCTAAATGTAAAACTTGATAATAAATCTATAAGGCAGAGGGGAAAGGGCTGTAAGAAAGGCAGAAGAAGGAATGGAAATCAAGTGCTAGAATTGTTATACCTCAAAGCAAAGTTCCTTATGAAGATAAAAGGCTTAAAAAATGGAGGAGAGCATTTATTCTTTTTAATTAAGCAACTCTGTCCCCGACAGTTGGTAGCTGTTAATATTGTTCTTAATACAGTATTTCCTTCTGTCGTACATACCCGAAAATCAGTATTAAGGACTTACAGAGAAGAAGAAATTCTGGTTTGTTCCATGTTTTGGAAAGATTGGAATAGACCCTCTTCCTTTGGATAGATCTTTGACAAAGTTGCATGTGACAGGTGTCTGCTTTCACCATCAGCTACCCAGTAGACAACAACAAAATATTATTTGAAAGGAACTATGCCCAAACCGGAGGCAATGGTGAGTAGTATTCCAAGGGAGAGCGTCTAGACAGATGGCCAGTTGTACTCTAACTGACAACATAAAATTGTGAAGAAGAGCATAGAAATAATATATATAAAATTCCAAAGACCTAAAATACTGTTCCTCATGAAAAATGAAATTTAAAGGCACTATTTAAGGAACATAATATGTGAAATAGAACATTAAAATGATGAAGTTTAAAGAAATCAAAGTACTAAAAAAGTGTATCTCCAGTAATTCATCATCTGAATCAAAACTGATTTTTACCAGAATACTCCAAGACAACACTCTATAACTAATTTTAGAATTAAGGGCCTCAAATGCATGTTGACGAGGTTCTGTTATTATCTGCACTGGAAGAGCACCAAGGACTGTATAGCGGACCATGACATTATTATATGAAGTCTATAAAAACAGAATGAAAAGATCAGGCCCTACAGCAGTCAGTCATAAACTTGTGCACACACAGATGGAAGAGGAATGAGGCTTTTTAACCCTGTCTTCTTTTGAAAATTCCTTTTTTTAATAAAGTGTGAAATAATCCTGCCCTTTCCACCTCAACTTTATTAGCAACTATTAATTTTTAAATTTTAGCTTATTTCACTGATAGAAGCCCAGGATCAATAAAAGCATTCTCAGATAACTGCAGCCAACGCAATTTATAGAATATATACCATACATACAGTCACTACAAAAATACATTATCAAAATGCATGGCAATGTGTAGTTACATGCTCTATAACTTTTATAACTCATATACCCAATGGGTAACAGGACTAAACTAATGTATAATGTGACGTTGCCTTGAGTCGGCCTTAAAAGAAAAATGAACAATCCAGCTCATTTTTCCTGTTACATAAGCACATTTACATTGCATTAATAATCTAACTTTTACATATAAATCTGTTATTGCCATACTTTTGCTACACACTGCATATCCTAGTATATCTAATCTACGATTATTACTTTTAATTGTTCAGTTCAAGTGCAGTACAGTCAGACTTCCCAAATTTTACCAGTTATAGAAATAGACCCAATTCCCAAGCAAGTCAGCTTTCAATTCTTTTAACTCTTGACCTGTCGTATGTAAAGCCTTGTAACGTTCTGGAAAGGAGAGTGTGGAGTGAATGATGTAATTGTAGTCAGACTTCATTTTTTTCATTCAGAAAGGGATCCAAATATGCTATAACTGTGTAACAATATAACTTTAACTGTGCAAACGCCACAAACCTCCCGTAATTCACTTTGAGAAAATGCCTTRTCTTCACAAGAATTCTCATTTGGAGAAAAGGCAGAGTTTTCCAACAGAGTAAAAACTAATTGTCATTCTCTCAGCAGCGTAAGTCTTTTTCAGTGGACACTTAACACTGCTTATTCATGTGAATCTTTGGTGATGGTGATAAACAGACTTCAAGACGGAGGTTGACCTTAACAGCTCTGAGCAATAACATAATACAACAATAGATAGCAGAGGGGAAAATGAGCAAATGCCTCCAGGTTATGGAACATAATAGTGGGGGAGGAAGGGAAGGAAGGAGAGAGGGTGGGAAGGAGGGAAGGAAGGAAGGAGGGAAGGAAGGAAGGAAGGAGGAAAGCTGCTGCCAGGGGCCTGGAAGAATATAAGAAAGCCAAGGAGCTTGAGCTTAAAATTTGTCTGCTTTACAATAAAAGGGGAAAATCAGTAAAAGTAAGAACAAATGCTTCTTAGAAGACACTTCTAGGAATTGTTGGTGATACAGGTTCCCTTGGCAGGGACACATTCAACTGGTAACAGGGAACCACACCACAGGATCTAGCAGAGGGCCATTCACACGCACCGGAGGCAGGCTGCGTGTGGAGGCTTTCTGCCTCTTTTCAGCTCTGTTTGATGCCAAATACTTCTAGAAATTCCACCGACAGCCCCTACTTCTACCGTTAATATATTGCAGGAGGTTTGCCACAGACAGTGCTGACAGCTTTAGCGTAACTTGTCCGCAGAACTAGCGTGTATTTGGGGAAGAGAGGGAAGGTGCTGTGGAGATTCACATTCAAGCGTAGGGAACCTCCCAGGAGACTGCGATGAGTAGAAAGAAGACGGCGAGAACTGATGCTAAAAATGCAAAGTTCCCCATACTTAAGATAAGCCAGATTCTCATTCTTCCTCGTGAGGGGAAATCAGGTCATTCTTTAATAAATTTGTGCATATACATTACTTTATCTTCCTACTTCAACTCAATTAAATTCTGGGTGCAATCTTAAGTCCTTTGGGTTGTCTGTTTCTTAAAACCTGTATATCATAGCTACACCAAAAATGAAGCCTGGGACAAAATCCCTGCTAGTTAGCATGGAAACTGCACATCATGAAATGTTTTCACTCCTTTAGGAAACTGGGATTTAATTTTAGCGACCAATTTAGTGCTTCAGACCACAAGTTAAATGCAGTGATTCTCCCAGAATTGATCAAACTGCCAAATGAATGAGCATATCAGCTAGAGACATTTGTCCTTAGGTGGAAGTTAATGAAGTCAAGATCCTGACTCAGGCATTTGACCATGTTCATAATACATGACCTGCAGTTTGTAAAGAGCCATGGGAAAACCAGAAGGCAAGACTGACCAAAGTAATATTTTTTAAGATGAACTAGCTTAGAAAAAAACAGGGAACGCTTAGAGTTGTTCTTCTAAGAATTGGATTTCTGATATTTTTTCTTTCTTTTGTTATTCATCTCTCTGGAAAAGATTAAGGCTTATTAACTTCCAATGCCAATATATTAACTTTTTACTTAATGCTAGCCATCTGCTTTCTATACTCRTTTAGCACAGTGATTCAAAATCATTTCTGCAATGTATCAAATCAGTTCTGTATTTTTATGGTAACTCTTTTTGATATGTTAGTCATTCCTAAGAATATAATTTAAATAAAAAGCACTGCATTAAATACAGTGATGGTCCTCGGATCAAGAATCAGAAACAATGACTTTTCCCCCAAGACAAGCGCTGAACAGTGATCAGTGCAAAATCATGCTCACCACCTAACGCTTGTTTTTTTAATCTCTATCTGAACCAACGAATCTTGAATTCTTTTCTGCACAGAGGAAAAACACTGAAGGGAGGAACGGATTCCCCTGCCACCTTCATGAACCGCGTACTCAGAATCGTCACATGTGGCTCTGAATTTCCTTGGGTACAAGAAGGAACCGATCCCAGGCCTCTAACACCCCTCTCACTCTGCTGTTGTGTAAAGACAGGCACCGCYGCTACCACCTTCTGGGGAGACTTACTAAAAAAAACACAAGTGGGTTTATTGAGGACACCCAGATTATTGGGGTTTGGCAAAGAGGACCATGGAAAACACGTATGGTACAGATGCCTGAGTAAAGTTAGATGAACAAATGCCTCATTTCTAAATCTTGATCTCATCCTTGCATGAGCAAGTGCAACGTTCTGGCAACTTCACGATGCGGTAGGGAAGATTTGCTATACTGCAACTTTGCCTTTCAGCAACAAAATTCCCAGGTCCCTCTTAAAGGATTTAAGGTTTTTTTTTTCARTCTGGACCATTAACTGCTCTGTATGATCAGGAAGAACTAGATTTATAAAAACAGAAGTGCTTACAACTATACAAACATATTTGCAAACAGTGACATATATATGTAAATATCTGTCAGTGCCTAATCAAACAAAGATTTTTGCTTTTCCACATGACTAGTAAAATTTACTAGCCATTTGGCAGGGCACAGGCCTAATTTGAAATATGCCTATATAATTCAAACTCAAGTATGCAACAAAAATAACAGTTTAGTAATATCCCCAGTTACAAAGTTCCCCCAATTAAAATGGGTATCTTTAAAGCCAAAATGAGCTTTTCTAAAACACCCATTWTGCCAGCAACAATATACATCCAGTCCTGTACTATATTTTGTAAGAATATGAGTAATTTTGCACACACACAGGTACATATCTATATCTCTATATATACATACACGCACACAGATGCACTTACTGGTTTCAAACAGTTGTTAATTCCTTTGAGATAGTCAGCATATATAAGCCAAACATTATTCCTTTATTTCAACTCAGTGAAGCACCCTGAAGATTTTAACCAACTACTTATTTTCAGTAAATATTTCCGCAGCAATGCATATGTCCTGAAGGTGATAAACTAACAGCCACTCTGAAACACACTATATAATTGGGATGAGTGGTGGGGAAATCTATAYGGACATTTTCCTTGAAGAGTCTCCTCTTTTCTTTTAATACATTTGTAAAATGATTTACACAGCTGGTGAACAATTACCTGAATTTTGGTACACCTCCAAATGGGTAGTGCTAGAATTACTATCAAATCTTTAGTGTTTCTTGTTTTTTAAATTAAACCTGATAACCTTGAATCAGCAGCTGGTTATTCTTACTGTCAACAACAGTTATGTAATCAGACTTCTTTGAATGGCATCCAATTGTAATTCAAAACAGATTAAAATTTTGTGCTTTGGATTTTAGGTTCAACTTAATAAAGTTTAGTTTTAGGTTCAACTTAATAAAGTTTAGATTAAAATAATTAATTGACAGGCCAGTAGGTGCTCCTACAAATAAGAAACCATCTACTTACACATCTGCAGCAAATTTCTGCCAATGCAGACATATTTTGATTTTACTCTTTCATTGACTAGTTAGCAATAGCTATGAGAAAAGATTTGAACCCCATATTCTTTGAAAACAAATAAAGAAATGAAGATAAATCTTCCCAATAATGGCTGATCACCACATCACCTTCATAYGATTCAGACACGCCACAACTAAAAACAACTTAATCGCAAAATCTCACAGTCCGGAAGGGGCATGCCAAGGCAACTCCACCTCCACGCCACCACTTGGCACCAGAGTGAGGAGGAGACCTCCTTGTTCAATGTGGCAAGCACAGCTGGGCTTGCTGGAAGCCCCCAATGCCCAGGACTGCCGCTACTTCGGCAGGGCAGAGCAGCTTGAAACTCATATCACATCACAGCTCAGCAGGAACCACTAAGCAGGCACTCCTCGGGCCCCAGAGTCGCCGGGGACGAGGGGCCTTCTCCAGGCTTCCTTAGCAGACTGATGCATTAAGCTCTGCCGAGACCCCAACAGCAAAAGCCCCTTTTACACAGTGGCTGGACAAAGAAAAAGGTCGCCAAAGCTACCTTCCTTTTTTGGCAGGGGAGTAGCATGACAGGTTTAAATTCCTGAAATAAGTAATAATTATTTGGCAAACAGAAATGAGGAGGATTTCAGGGCTTTTATTTCTAAAAAAAGAAATGGCCACCTTTACCCATAATATGAGCATCACATTCATAAATTCTTTTTATTGACTTCAAACATTAACTTCAGGATAGACAAGATAGAGTTTGCCTTTTTTCTTGTACATATTACTGCAAACAGGAACAGGGTAGGATAAATTTTCACTGATTCTTTGGTGGGTTTCATAACCCAAATGTAACTCCCTCCCTTCCAGGTAAACAGCTATCAGTTTAGAGTCAGTACTTCAAAGGTAACTCTTAATACTAACAAATACTGAATACTGACATGCAGTCACTGCTATGACTGCAACATTGTCGTATTTTGACATTTTCAAACAGCACTCTGAATTTCTGAGAGAAGGACAGATTTGCCTGTGCTAATGTATTTATCTTAATTTCAGACAATCTTTTGCAATAAAAAAAAAATGCTTCACTGACATTTCTGAACATTAAAAGAAGAGAAGGAACTTCTGTAAAAGAAAATCTTATTTGTGTTCCATAAACGCTTACAGGTTGAAAGTAAAACAAGATGCTGGCAGTATTAATCTCTGTATAAACAGATTGTTTGTGTCCCATTGACTTCCAAAAAATTTAAATGTGTGTTCACATGCTAGTTTAAATAAAGGCATTTTCCAGAATTACACAGAATTTACATGGGGATTTACACRGGTAATAGAGAGAACAAGTGCTTTAAAGAGAAATAGCATTTGTATTTTCAAGACAGGAAACCAGGTCCTTACGGTGCCTATGGGCTGAGCCCAAAGGCCACGTAGCTGGCAAAGGACATCTAACTGACTTCAGTAGATCAGGCTCTGAACAACTCCGTGAATTGTACAGCAGAAATCTGAAAATGAGCCAGAAGACTGAGAAGTGATTTCCAGCCTGGTGCGTTCTTTTACCATTTCTTTGACTCCCATTGCGAAAAGACAGAGAAACAGACTGTTTAAGTTAAATTCAGTATTACACTCAGCTCTGGCTAGCAGTAATCATACAAAAAAATAGGTCCTTGGGGTCTAAGGAAAGGCTTAATTCTCTAACAAATAGGCTTCATTTTCAAGAGACAATCAGAAATTTAAAAAGCATACCTTACTGTGACCTTCCTAATGCAGGAAGGCGAGCAATTAGATCAGGCATCACAAGCATAAGAGAAGTAGGTAAAATGAGTAACAACTAAATGTTTACACTGCTCAGAGAAGCTACTMAAAGATTTTGCTTCTGAACAATTTGACGGTCTGTCTTGGACCGTCTACTGCCATTAGCCAGTACACTACTCAACACTAATAGCATACATTTCTTCTAATGAACCGCGTGCCATCTGGCTGTTGGAACAACAGAGGTTAGGAGAGAGTAACACTGTTCACTACAAGCCGACACAAGAAGGAGGGGTGAGCTGGCACCCACGGCCCAGAGCCTGATCCAGCCCCCGCTCCCGCTCCCTCCTCCATGCAAGAGGTTGGCTCTCGCTTCAGAGGTGGAACATACCCTCAGCGAGGCTGAGCCAGCCACCRTTTTCAGATCGACATCCAAGCTACTGTACAATTTCAAGATTGGATTAGGGGACGGGTTTGGATTCAACTCTCAGAATAAACTTAATTTATTTATGTGCCCCAGTGCAACTTTCTTGCTTTATATTACTCATAGATAAATAAGCACCACAGTTTCTCAGAATTTCGGTAAAACTATTTTAATCAGAAAACAATCACGTACAATATTTAGAAAGATTATGAAAGCAGAGAGGTTTAAAAGACAGTGAGAGAGGAGAGGTACTTTGGGAGCTATGTGAGACAGACAACGTGAGTTTAGGGGCAGCTGTTGAGAGTCTGGCCCTACACGTCCCACAAACTAGCAAAAAGTTGGCACCTCCTCACAGACAGTAAATTTAAAACGCAACTGACTCAGGTTTGCTCTTTCAGAAACAAAATTTCAGACTCCTAAATGGCAGGACAAATTATAATTAACAAGACAACTCACATTTAAAGCTTTTTGAGCACAAAACCATTGACCATTATTTTAGAGTCTCTGTTGTCTTTGTTGGCATTTTTCTAAATGCTATTTTATGCCATTTTTCACTCAAAATGTGAGTTTCCCTTCTTGCTCTTTTAGTAATCTGAAGTGAATACTCACAGTCTCTGCTGTTTGCAAGATGAAAAGTGAAGGTATAAAATAAGTGACAGTTTCAGAACTCCTTCACAAGCGACACTAAAATCACGATTTCATAATTTTCCCATACTACAAATGGTGTAGGCAAAGCAGAAGAGAGCCAAGCTATTATTATGTCATGCTGAATGATAGCAAAGGGCACTCTGGCAAGCTGAGCACAAAATACATCCTTCATTTCAGCAGACAAGCCATATTTAGTAAAGGAGATGTGATATCCTAGCATAACACCAAAAAGGAATGAAAATGATGCTTATTTTTCAGCATCAGGAATAAAAGATGCCATCACAGAAACACAGCATCTTCTAATTTACAGTAATTTATACCATCCAGAGTAATTTATACCAAAGCATCCAGATGGAGGATAAAAAAGCTTTTCTATACAAATACACAGGGAAATGTCATTGCCGAATGCTTCGAATCTGACTTGACTTATGGGTAAACGTTCTATTAGCTTCCAGGAGTCACTATGCTGAAATACTCAAAAATGAATTGTTCAGAATACCCATCTTGCCTTCGTGGACAGTATGAGCTGTGAGAGATCTAGCTTTACAAACAAACAAACAAAAAAACACAAAAAAAGCCACTTTGGGGATCAGCCCTAATGAAGGTAAGACCCACAAGCTGCATCACTCCAGGAAGCAAAACCCCTCAGGCTGTTAGTTCTTCCCAGGCAGCCATCAGGCAGTGGGAAGGAGAACGGAAAGGAGGGGGAAGAAGGAAAATAAAAAAGGAAAATAGTTTGCTTGTGGTCTGCACTTGTTTCTTTTTTCTAAAATACGATGAAAACCAAGATACTTAAGCTAATTTCTTTTAATGTTTTAAAAACACTCTGAAAAATCATTGCCAAAAAATGATGTTTGTTGTGTTTACCAAGGAATAAGAGTGAGTGAGAGAGTATGTGTGGGTATGTTCATGTGCATGTATATACRCACGTAAGAGGAGATGCAGATTCACACTGTTTAATAATCTGTTTGTACGACATGAGTCCTGTTTTCCTAATTGTTGCAAGATACACAAAGCATTTTGAAAAAGTGAACTTTGCCAGGAGACAGAGCAGTCTTCAGACTCTTACAAATAATATATATGTCCTACTTCATGCCTGGATGCTTATTTGTTAGGCTGAGATACCTGGAGGATGGGAGGCTGCCCGTTGCCCACCCTGGCTGGAAGCAGCAGGCAGGAATATAAACCCACCCCAGCTAACAGGCAGCAGCTGGAATTCCCCTGCCTTTGCACAACCCAACTGGTCGGTTCGAAACCRCTTAAAAAAAGAAAGGAAGACAGACAGGTGCTTCAGAGGGTGCTGAGAGGCAGAGGGTGATCAAGCCAATTCCCTTCTTCACTAGCTTGGATTTTGTTCCGATTTATCAGTTAAAACTTGTGGCCTGCTTTCTGGCTCATACCCATGCTAGAGGCATATAAGGCATTTTAGACATAAAATTACTTTGCACTATAGGCAATTAGTGAGGCCRTGAGGCCGCTAGAAAGCTGCATATGATGAATATAATTGCTAGCAGGTAATTCTGGAGGGTTTTTGACCTTGTTGCTAAGAAATTTTCACTTTCCTTGGGAATACCCTGAAAAATCACACAGTTTGGACATTATTGTTTCTTCGGAAAAAAATGGTGAGGAAATTTACTCATTATGGAATTAATAGCTCAGAGCCTAAAGAGTTTATGAACATTAATATGTCCTATATCAAGCACTAAAAAAAATCTTAGCACCAATTCATAGGAAATTGTTAATAGCAATCTGTCTGAGTGAAAATTTACTAGTCCTTTGGAAATTCTTTTTTTTTTTTTTTCAAACGCTGACAGGGTTTTACAAAGATGTGGACCAATTTGAGGTAGAGAGCACCTGCACACTGTGAATAATACCATTCCACATTGATTAACATAACAGAAACAGCCCCGACGGATGTTGTAGAATTTGCTTTTATATCTCTTTCCAAAAATGGAAAGGGAAGGTTTTCAGCCAATATAGCACTGTAACCACACAAAAGATGACACTGAAATCACTGTTGCTCAGAAGACGCCCCCACCGCCAGCTTCCACCTAGCTAACGTGGGCACTGCCAGCGAGGCAGCTGCAGCAGCCTGCGTTTCACATCAGCGCTAAGGCTGCCTCTGAACATATTCAAAGTCTCAGGCAGCTTTTGAAGCTCATGTTGTGCTTAATGGTGTGGCAGCTACATTACTAGCTACTTCGAGTTTAAAGCAAGCTCCGTTGTGTCTACGCAAGCTGCAGTCACCACGCGGCAGCCACATCCTACGTCTGCTCTTTCCCGTGTTAATGTCGACAGTTCTTTCAGACAGGTTTGTATTTATTTGTATATAGACAGCAGCTCTGAAGCGATTATGTCTCCTTGTTTCCTACATGGAAAGGAGGATTAACTGGCTAAGAACAGAGCTCCTTCACTTGGCATACAGAGAAACTGATAAAAACAAGCGGTGGAGAAAAAGCACCCAAGCGTAACGGGAAACACAATAACGACATTCCTTGGGTGTCCACTAGGAACTGTCCAAGCTTCACTGGAGCTTATTACTGGAAACAGTGGCAAATGCGTATTCATGTAAATCATGATGACCACACCGATGGATAATATTTACTGCAGCTGCCGATTACACAGATAGTGCTTCAACGTCCATTTGCAGAGACTCAATAAAGGGAGCACCAAATGCAAGCTTTAATTTTTCATCRTTGTATGAACACTCCTATTCCCGCTCTTTGCAAAAGCAGGTGGATTGCGCAGTCAGAAAAACGCGGCAGACCTATGCCTCAGCATGAAATCAAACAGCTCACTAAATCCAAGAGACACTCTCGCTGAAATCTGAGTTTCAAAAGCACCAGCCCACAACTTCAAAGATTAAGCCTAGCAGAAAAGCACTGATGGTGCTGTTAGATGTACTATTTTAGTGCCATTCTTGCCTCACATGAAAAGTTTCTTCTGAAAGATACAGGYAAGCTGTGAGGGCTTGATACTGACATTAAGTCTTGTAACTGCAATACTTTACTGCATGCTTAGCAATGCTCAAAAATGGAAATGTAGGCTTTCTTGGCTAAAAGGTAAGGAGAATTGCACACAAAAAGCTGCGTTTGATTGTTTGTTTGTTCATTTTCTTTCTTTTTTTTAAATTTCTGTTCAAGATCTTCTCCTTAAAAAGAAAGACTACGATAAGGAAAGTAGCATTAGGGAAACCAATGCTGTCTTTTCTCTTTCATATATGTAAAACAGAATACAGACTTCCACAGGGGTAGCCTTCCAACAGCAAACACATTTGGAGCAAACATTACCCTAGCTTTACGCTCTGTCGCTGTCTACAGTGCCGTAAAAAATTTGAAATGCAGTTAGACTGCAGTTGTTTTGACCTGTTCAGTTTTTGATTTGAGATTGTAGGTGCAGTTCAGTTGCCTAAATATATATTTATCTTTGAGATGTCCTAGGGTATCTGAGTCATACAGGCAGGCTGGCAGATATGAAATAGGACCTACAGCAGACCCACTTGCCTCTTCAAGGACCACATCTAGAAGCCAGCTGGGATACCCTAGCACATATCAAATGGTATTCAACACTTACAATAAAGCAACTGAATCAAGCTCTTTCAGCCTTTAAAATACCTTAATTTATACCTTGACAGTGCATATAAATTCCAAGAGTGCAGTCTGTGATAAGGCAGAAATCTGCCAGAACCTTTGTAAGGAAGGCAGGGTTCTTCCCCTAAAACGCTCTGGACTCGGATGCTACAATCTTGCAGAGCGAGGTGCAGCCACCTCAGGAGGTGCACCAGAGAACCCCCCTTAAAAACTGAAACAACGTGGGAAACTATGATACAGGTGACCTTCAAGGGAAATCTTAAGAATAGTTAATCAAAAAGAATAATTCTTACTGAGGCTTTTATTGTATTATTCATCACATCTTTGTCTTCATGTATTCATTTTTTATTTTTCTTGCTGTGTATGGAATTATGAAAATAGAATAGAGAATTGCATCTCTCTCTCCTCCCTTCAATCTTTATGTACATATATACACACATAGGGTCCATGTTACATTCGAGAAGCTAGTGGAAGTTCTGGATTTCCAGAAGAAATTGAAACTGGTTGAATCATTTTAGTTTTTGTTCAAGCTTATATACTTACGGTTACAGCAAACCCGGGGAATTTGGCCCAAAACTGTCAGAGTTCTAGAATTAGCCACTGAAAACAGCACCAGAACAGAACTTCTCACAGATGAATGAACTCAACATGCCTTGGTCACTCAACCCTATGTAATTTTTTTATTTACAGAAATCACATGAAAAAGCTTGAGGCCTCACACTACCGTCTTTAGCACTGTGTTTCTCAGAGCTCAGTGTCTCTCATCTGAACATAAACAAAAAGCTCCATGAAAGCCCCTTAGTTATAAGTCCCTATTATACATTAATACTGCTTGAAAAATGTCTTTCAGCTTGTGTATACTCATTTCCTTCCCATGTACCTATTTGCAAACTCCTTCAGGAAGGACGGTTATCAGTCTACTCTTTATAGTCAGATAAGGATATAAAGGACAGATATATTTAATTTTCATTTTCCCACAGCTTACCACTCTACGGCTATATTAAAGCCTGTAACATTCTCTTTCACCACTCATATACTGAGGGATTTTCCTCTCCATTCTCTGACTACAGTCTTTCAAACTGAAAACCAAACCCAAATATCCCCACATCTAGAAGTCTCTTCTCAGTGAGGGAAGCAGCTATAAAAAGATCCTTTACTATTCTTGAACCTATCAWTAAAAACAGCCAAAGAAGATCTAATTTTATCCCTCTTTTAAAAAAAGTTTGTCTTCTATTTTCTACCACAATTTTGATTTAGCATCAAAATTAAATATCCTTTCAACAATCTCTCATATTGTCTGCCAGACAGCAGTACACATTAGCTATTCTCAATTCTCCCTCACTCTACTACTTTATTAATGTGAACTCAAGGTCTCCTGACCTCTTTCATAATTTCTAATTACCTATAGGCAATATTATAAGGAATGTCCATTAGCATAAAGATTATTTTTGGCAAGATAAGACACATTTTAAGGATATCAATCTTTCTCCTGACTGAAAGTGATATATTTTGCCACCTCTAAGTCTTTCATTAGAACTTTATGAAAATGGTATCCCATTCAAAGAGGTTAGTTCCACTATACTCTATTTTAATTTTATTCCTAGCTATTTTTATTCCACCAAGTTCCAATTTAAGTTGAAGTTTGCCATCATGTATAATGACTGACAGAAATTTAAAAAAGGATAATTTCATCTTTCTCTGTGTTCAGCAACAGTGTTTGGAGTTTGGTCTGTCATGCTGTGAAACTTTCCTGGCTCTGCAATCTGCAAATGTGCTCGTAAGCATCAGAAAACGTCTGTGTCAGCATCAGACAGGAAACATGTTCGCCATTTCAGAAGGCTTTTCATTTGGAAGTGTAAGTAGGACATATGTTCATGAATGCTGGCTCTCCTCGTAGGAAGAAAAGTCTAGTTAGTTGTCTGTTCTAGCTCGTGTATTCTTCAATATCTAAAGGTAAACGTGCATGTGACAAATCTGTGATCATCACTCCCACATACACTGGAAAAATACACAAGCACATTTGTATTATACATTCAAAGGCAACTTCAGAAAAACTCTCTTTTTTGCTCTGCATGTCTGCAAATGGCTTGCACGCTAGCATCTGTTGCCTAATTTGAATGTTACATGGAAATCTCAGAAGGTCAGATCTTGCTGGTGCATTCTCAGCCATGTAGAAGAACAAATGATTTCCTCCTACAAGCTTACTCGACCTACTCAGAAATTGTTCAGGTCTAATAACTCCCTTGGTGACTGCCCAGTGAAGTCTCCCTTCCTGCCAAATAGGTGTTGAAACTATATATCAAGAGAAGGCAGAGGTCTAGTTTCACCAACTTGCAGTCAGTGCAGGACAGGCACTGTGTAGGAAATAAGATTCCCTCCTTGAAGAACTGTAGTAGTTTGCTTCTCTTGTCTGGTCTTCCCCAGACCAAAGGAAGAGCGAGGCAGGAAATGCGACCACATTTCTTCCTTGGGCTGCTTCTAAGAAGTGCACTTACCAGCTACTCCACAAGTAGATGTGCTGAAAGGCTGACACTACCCCAGCTGATCTTCTGTAGTCTCAGTATTAAGCAGAACCGATTTTATATGAGAGAATGAGAAAGCGCTAGATGAACATCTCTTGGGTTTCTATCTTTTTCAGAGTGAAAAACTAAGGCTACAGGAAGCATTTGCTAGAATTTTTAAACAAAAAGGAGCAGCAGCTAACTAGAATAAATCACCAAGCTCTCACCACCCTGTATATTGTTTCCAAAATAGCTGCWTCTGCTCCCTGAAGGCACTTAACAGTGGACATAGTTTAACAGCTGTAAGCACGTAGAAGCGTCTACTTACAAATGCCTCTTGGAAGTTTTACACAACTTGTTCATCTCACACACAAACATATTTTATAAAAATCTATCCTCTCCAAGAAAGAAGCTCAGAAGGGATCTCAGGTAATCTCAAAAGCCTTTTGTTCTCTGCATGCTATAATTCTTATTTCCTTCTTTCCAAAGCTGTGTTTGCTTTTTCTTCCCAGGTCTATTTCTTCTTCTAATCAGCATCTGAGAAAACTGCTCTATTAAAAAACTACCCATACAGAAAGACAAAAAAACAACTGAAAATTTTCTGGTGGTGATCAGACACTCACTGAAAAAGATGGATATTAGAAAAAGTGATATGCATGCATACGTGGAGCAAGAGGCCAGTGATACATGGTAGTGGTAATTTTGCTATGAATTAATCACCTCTGGATGGAGCAAATTAAAATGATATCAGTATCTTGCAATGCTCACAATATGTTCATACATGTTCACAACACCTAGCAGTGYTCACGAAAGGAAGAGGAGGAATGTTTAAATCACAGATGAAAGATGCAGATCAAGACATCACCATCCATTTCTCTGACAGGAGACTTAATGGGCCTTTTGTCCAAAGTGAGACCTAAAATGCAACGGCACACTGGAAGTAAGTGTCAGAGCCACGCAGCCATCGTAACTTTATCTTTGCAGTCATCTAACTTCAGGAATTGATTTGGCTTGAGAAACTCTTAAAACTACATTAAAGCATGACAATAATTATTCTAGTTACTGGTGAAGATTATTTTTGTAAATAGAACTAGCTTGAGCAAATTCGTATTTTAATAGTTCTGTGCTATAATCAATCAAACCAGTCACAGCAACAACAAAGCTTTTTAATTTTCACAGGTAAGGATCTTTTCACGGTCAAGCCCAAAACAGAAAACAATTGTAATGGGCAGACTTTCAAAATAAAACTGATGATTGTTCCCTTCTCCATATGGCTGGATTTCACTGTGAGTAGGCAAAAGAACAGAGTTATAAACAAACTTCTGTGCTGAGAATGCAATAGTATCGCACACAGATATAAAAGGGTCTTAATGCCCATGAAGGCCTTGTATGTGGAAATTCGGTCAAACTGTGGAGATCTGAAACTCCTAGCCTTCCAAATTTGAACCATGTCTTCAGTACTTTTTGGATGTCTGATGGGGTGGGGAGAGAGGGAGAAAATGTTCAGTAGCAGAGCAGCTAAAGGAACGTAACTATAAATTCATAGTCATCGTTTGCTTTTGATCTACTACAGCAGAAGTTAAAGCACCATAATCACTGGTTTAAGTCCACTATTTAATGTTGCTTAAATCCAAGTTGTTTCAAAAACATTCTTTTCTGTACATTCGCCATTATCAGAATAGCTAGGTAGGCATTTGCTTCAGATACAAGAACGGAAGCAGGAGACATTGCCAGTAGAAGAGGCCATAGCGCAGAATCTCAGTTATTTTGTATGGCGATACAGCTTGGATAGTTGTTTCAGGTGGGCGCTATGGGCCCTTTCAGACGGCCAGAGCCTGAGGAGTGCCACCCGCTGTGTGCTGGCTGTTTTACAGCTTGCAAATTCAAGTTGCCAGATTGGCTTCAGCTTGGTTTCATGAAGGCCTCTACATCACGCTACAGCTGAGCTGCTATGTGTTGGACTCATGTAGAAAATTGGAAGTCAGGCATCCATGACAAAAACTGCAAAAGTGATTATTTGATTATTTAGGCTGTAAGATCAGTGCATGAAGCAGGCTACTATTTGAAGCTGAGAAGAACAGCAGACTTCAGATTTGTTTTCAGTGGAAATTAAGAGTTGTTCAAATGATTCAACATTAAATCAGATAAATACACAAAATGCTTGAGCTGTCTTAAAAATTAAGCCCTGTTTTCATTAATGTTATTTTAATTTCAGCTGTCTGTCAAGCATGGTGTGAAACTGAACACTGTACTTTGGTACAAGCAGTCACTTTGCTCATACCCAGTGGTGCACAACATCCTCTCCTCTATCTGCCAATGTTACGAGCTATCGATGTGTTCTGCTGGGCAGAAACTGCTCTAAGTAAAACTCAGCCTTAAAACCTAATATGGGAAGCGAAAAACACATCTTGCTTTAAGTTAACACTCACAATTTCATTACCAAGCAACCCTCAACTTAGAATAAATCCTGTACATTATATAATTATGAGCTTCTCTTCACAATATTTTCTTCTTTGCTCCTTCTACGATATTTTTTCCTTCAAAAAACAGTTGAGTGAACCTGTTACCTTATGGATGATGAACAAGAAGATTTATGAATAATGTCACTGGCTAAAGTGTACTTTTAGAATTCCGACTGTACATTTTCTCCTGTGACATGCACTTCATTTTTACAGGACATTACTATGCAGCGAATCTGACACGAATACTATAGTAAAAGTTTACTACAGTAAAAGATGTTACAAATTACAAAAGCTTTTTACTGTTAGAATTCAGACCATTATTGTAGGATGCCTAATAATCTGCATAAGGGCAGATTTTCAAGGCAGGCTATGTGATTCTTTTGTTTGCAATTGGGTTTCTTGGTTTGTTTTCTTAAGTACCTTGGCACACACAGGGCAGACTTGCACTGCATTCGAGTACTGCAGATTTTGATCACCCAATGGCTCGAGAAAATCTCTTACACATTAATTGCAAATCTGAAGATGAACTGCATAAATTATACATTACATTTTGCCAACATCAGTACATATCTCACTGAAAGCCAGTATTTTACAGTGGGTAATTTGAGAATTTCAGCATACAGCATATGAATACTTCAAGCTATTGCTTTATAACCCATTTGGAAGAACGGTTCTCGCAGACCATTGCCTTCCACCTTTCTGTTGGCATTGGAGTTCACATTCTTATATCAGGAGATAACAGTAAGTATAGATCTTGGGAGGCTAGAATGAGGAACGTTTTAATGCTAGCAGTATTTGGGACAACAGACCAGAGGTTCAACTCTCACAAGATGCAATGTTCCCTTGCCAAAACAAAAAAACAAAAAAAAACCATCACCAAACCTCAAGAAAGCAAAAAAGCTCAGTTACTAGATCTTATTACAAGAGTTCAGAAAATGCTTGCTGAAACACATACACCCACAAAACAAAGCAAGACCAGTAGGACAGATGACAAGAAGATCCAGAAACAAGAAATAAAGCATATTTGTCCTCAGAAGCAAGGGAGAAGTTGTTAATCTTAGTGAAATAGGATTCTTGCAGTACTGGCAAGGTTAGTGTCAGGATGAATTATTTGCTTTAGCAAGTAGCAAGTACAGAAGCAGCCCTGTCAGGGTGCCAGACTAGCTCAAACAACAGGCTTCCAGAGAAGCATTTCTATTGCACGCATTTAGTTCTTAATTCACCACTTTTCTCCTCTTCCAATTTCTGCACTTTTCTTTTTGCCCAGCTACATTTCAGAGCATGGCAGGAATTTGAAATTTAACATTAAAAACCAAAAGACGGATACATTGAAGGGTTCTTCTGGTGTAATTTACACAGAATGCCTTCTTGAATGACACACATGAATAAAGCTATTAATCATTCCTGGCACTGCATTTCCCAGAAAGAATGTATGAGTGAAAAAAAAAGTTTAGGGCCATGCAGATTTTGATTATTTGGACACACTGAAACAGCTCGAAAGGAATACACATTTTGATTATTTGGACACACTGAAACAGCTCGAAAGGAATACACATTTTCAGATCCCAGGACATTAAAAGGTTCATTTCCATGTCGATTCCGTAGCAAATGGAACAAAGATCTAAACTGTAGCCCTGGTACAGACAAAATAAGTGGGCTCTTAAAAGATAAAATTGAGCACAAGAAAATATTCCCTTGAAGATTCACCATACATCTATTTATATCCCAGTCCTGTTTAAAGATCAAATGAGAAGAACGTGAGTAAGTGTTGCCTTTGAAGACCTGGGGTGATTCCGCCACCAAATGACATGGTCAAGGTGCCTTCTCCAGCTCTGACAGAAAGATGCTCCATAAGACTCATACCCTATCAAACTGTCAAAATCTCAACTGTTTTCCAGCACAGTCTGTAGGACTATACTGCATTTTAGCTACCAGTACAGAGTTCTGAAAATCACTTATAAATAGTATCAATATAAACATTATGCAGAACATATTATTACGTTATTACAATATTATAGGACCAACGTTAATCCAAGTTTGCTGAAGTATACAAAAGAAACTTTGTGTTGACACAGCTTCATTTTTTTTATCTCTTAATGCTGTCAAGATATTAAAAATGTTTCTCTAAGTTCCTCTGCAGTATTCCTACAGAAAAAGATGTAACCCTTTGCCAGGGCAGGAAGCTGCATAATATCAAAATAATGAGAAGACTATTGTATACTAATTCTTAACTTTCTGGCCAATTCAGCAGTATGTAATGTAAGTCCCAAAGTGGCTAGAATACAGGGAAAATATCCAAATAATGCTACATAATTAAATTACAAGTAAATCTGGGATACAAACATTAAATGATCATACTTTGATCTACTAAATCGCCCAAGAAGCTGCCACAACATTTAGAATGAGCATGAGGTAAACTGATAGATACTGAAGGTGTGGAAAAATTACCAAATTATATGAATTTACGATAAAGCAACATCCAAATATTGCCTTGTACCAGAAAACTACACTATACAGTAAAATGTAATAGGCAAAACTGCGAGACAAAATATACAAATGAAATCTGCACTGTCAAAACATAATGATAGCTCAATAAAAAAGGCATAACTAAGAATGACATTCATCACAGAGGTCAGAACAAATATACAAAAGTTCACATTCATTGGGAAAGTCAGTCATGAAAGAATAGTCCAATGACAGATGGAATGACGTAGGAAAGGTCAATATCTAAAGAACAGTCTAAGAAATATAGGTTTTAAAAAATATTTTTTAAAGATTTAGAATTATATGACAAGTTTTTAGCATTGCCTGGGTTTTTAGCAGCAAATTCAATACCTCAAAAAAAAAGGATAGAGAAATTTTTTTACCACCATCACTTTAGTTACCGAGAGACAAGAGTGGGCTTGTTTTAGATATATTTGTAAGAACTGTACACATGTGTGCATACACATACACAGACACACATATCTTCATAATTAATTTGATTATTATAAAAGCGTCTACATAATATACAGCTATACAYTTGCATTTTACCCACAGAAACATACACACACACACACACACAGTCACGAAGAAAAAAGGCAGGCCAGCATCACCATTTGTGTTCAAATTATAATTGCAACCACATACAAACTGAAACTACGAATACAAATTCATTTTGATGTCACTGTATTATTCATTTAGGGAGTTATCCAAAGCTCGCTAACACCAATACACAGCTTTCCATTACTTCAATGAGTTCTCAATGAGATCTTTAATGAAAAAGAGAATTAGCCAATTTATACTTACGAGAGTTGACCAGTTTTACAAAGGTCAATGCGATTAACAGTATTTTCATTCTGGCTTATCTTAGATTTTACCTTGAACATTCAGCTTGAATAAGCTAAAGCAGCTAGCTTTCTGTTTAAATGTCAAAGTAGCCTACCCAGAACGAATACAAAGTTCTTCCTGCTGATGGAGCAAATCAGGAAAGGTCCCACATGAATAATACCAAATAATTAACAACTCTGATTTGTTTAGATTTTACCCGATGAATTTAATAAATCTTTTATCTATAATACAGTTAGACACACTAAGCATTCTCTTTCTACATACACCATGCTAGTCTGATTTTGAAAGCGTTCGCTGTTCCTTAGCACCGTGCATAAGCGATTGTGAAAATCGGACAGGCTAGGAGTACAGGGTTAAGAAATCATCTGATCCAGTGCTGCATCATGAGCTAAAGGTAGAGAAGATGGAAAGGAAGACAGCTAGGTCTCCTAACCTCCCAGGGTTTGAGCACTGAAGAGAGGGAGAAATATTCGTKCTTATAGCAAAAGGCTCACACAAAAAATGCTTGCTTTCCCTGTGCATTGACAAGAGCTTAATAGTAGCAGAGGTCTTATGCAGATGACTAGGTCTTGGATAGCTGTACACTGGAGATTCAAACATTCATTTCATCCCTGAGCTAAATTCGTAATATAGTTCAAACCCAAAGTGAAGAGCAGTTTTAGAAGAGAATTTGCATGGAGTGGCAAGCAGTAGAAACCTGATCCTCAGTTTTCCACAGTGACATTTTACAGCTGTGACCTGAGAGCCACACCTGTTTTCTTCATACTCAAAACGGGCAATAGTTTCACCAAAAGGAATAGCAAAAAGAGACCCATTTAAGGGGAAGAAAAATCCTAGGATATAAGTGATTGTGGCTTAGCCATTCATTCTAGTTATCTCTATCCTGCTTAAAAGAGATAAGAGAAGCAGTTGTCATCAAACTGCATCCTTGTTTAGCTGTTTTTTGATATGCTCAGTTTCTACTGAGGCAATGTCAGCTATTTCTGAGCATATCTTTGCTCTTAGATGAATTATCTTCATACAGATTTGATATGAGAACTGCTGATAAAAAGAAGAATCCTGTCTTTTAGGCTTATATATGAGGAGAATGCTTTCACCTGACAACTTCCCAAATATTTTTATTGAGTCCAGGAAAGAAAACAGATGAAGTTCAGTTTATATTTAAAGTTTCTGTTTCTATTTAAAAAATAATTGCAGGTGTGAGCTAACTTTGCATTATTCATTGATAAGCTCTTAATCACACAGATGATCAATGTTTCTATAAGGGGAACTCAGAGTGAACACGAAAAACTAAGTGAAAGGGAAGATGAAGAGAGTAGCTTTCTGAAAAGGTTCCAAGTACCAGCTGGATTAAAGGGACCTCTGCTTTCTCACATCCAGCTGAGGCTCTGACTGCAGGCAGAGAACTGCTGTATTTATAATAGCAAAATATATAAAGCAGAGAAATACAGAATACTGGACATATGCAGTATTTCTTCTATATACACCACATGTTCATAAAAACTACATGTTCCTACCAAAACCAGCTCTGGACAATTACAAAAACAGGTGTCGAAAACGTCCCAGATGTGTGACTCCTAGTGCAAAGGGGAGGATTTCTTTTTTGTCACTGGGAACCATCATTTTACCCTTCAAACAAATCACTTGATCTTCATGAATTAAAGGAGAGCCAGATTGCACAGAATCAAAGCATTATTTTGGCCAAATTCCTGAATTTATATAAGCGTGGCATCGCTACAGTTTTTGTGTCTTTTCTTTCTTCCACTACGAAAATGATCAGCACTATACTGATAATCTGGGCTACAAGCCATTCAGTGAATCTTTTCCCAAAGTAATGGTATGCACTGTGCACAGGAAACATTAAATACATCTGCAGCACAGAGCTATGCCAAGATCCATGTTATGAACTGTGAGAATCTCCCTTGTGATTACACTAGGGCTTATTCCATAAATTCTGGCTGAAGAAAGATAAGGGACAATTAATTAAGAGATTAAAGCTAGATTTTGCCAAAGCATCTATATGCTCATATACAAACACAAATATTTAAATGTGTAAGTACATGCTCAGCTGACCCTCCACTCTCTGAAAACTAGACCTACACTTTTACCTAACACATTTCCATTCGTCTTGTACATCCTGTACGGCAACAGTTGCATATAGTCAGTTTTACTGCTTTGTCTATACAACCAGTCATTTTTCTGAGGTCTCTGAAACCCATCATGATGGGAAAAAAAACCCTCTTAAAATGGCAGAAATATACAATTGTGAAATTTTGAACTGCCAAACTATTTAAATTAGGATAATTCTTGTTTTTAATCTACTGGACTTCAAGTTAAAGGCACTATCTGTAAGTCTCAGACTATATCCTTCTTTATAAATTGCAAAACTGTTTGACAGGTTGGTATTTTAATAACTACAATCCCGGTGAATTGGTAGGAAATCCAATTACAGTGCATCTTGGGTGCTGCACACTCATCTTCATCCCACTCCTATTTTCATTTCCTTTTTGTTAAAAGAACTGGATAACTCATAGGGAACCTTGTTAGATCTGGCAYTATGATTCGCTTTCTTATCAGAAGCTCTTCCATCTACCACCTGTACTGCACCATTTAGCTCAAAATCGCTCACAAGCTCTTTCTAACAATTGAGTACAATCAATTCCTTCGGCAGACTTCCATGCACCTTCTGAATTCCTTTCACTGCCTGCTCGTTATTTTGCAATGCACTTTTCAGTATTTGCAGACTTACCAGAAAAGGTAATTGGTGTGATCAGCTCCATTGCCRAGGAGGGTCAGGGGGGATTTAGCTGACTGACCTGCAGGAATTGATCAAATCCATGAAAGTACTAAACGGGGAAAATGGTTTCGTTTTTGTCGCTTTTATAATTTTATGGTCTTCGGCCACAAGTTAATCACAGACAATTGCACAGAACTGCTGATGTTGGGCCATTATATATTAATGGCGCTGCTATTTTTAATGCTTCTCAGCAAGGTGCTGTTAAGACTTGCCTGCTGAGGAGGCTGGGGCAGCATGCTAGGCAAATCTGCAGATCTGCAGCACACTGCAATGTCATATGAAAATGTTTCATTCAGGGAACCCTAGCAGAAGTTTAATGTCAAAACACAAGGAAGAAACTAATCAAATGCCAGCTGAATACATGGAGAAGGTACATACACCAATATGATCTCTACATGTAGGAGGACAAGCTGTTTCATGGTGAATCTGGCTTCAATACGACTGCAGGACACAGATGTAGCAAGTCTACAGAGATTAAGCCACTAGGTCAGTGGTGGAACAAATGGAATAAAAAGAGGGGAGAGAAATAGTCTCCCTTTATTTTTCAGTATTAAATATTAAGTGTATTCATTTGGGACAGATAATCTCAAAGTGTAGCTCAAAAAAGCTTTGAATGTGACCTGCAAAAGGACGTGGTGGTGGGCACAGGCAACCACATAACTGAGGTCGATCATTTCAGAGCAGCTTCTCACTGAGCTGAGATTAGTGTGATTATGCAAACACCAAGAGCAGCAGAGCTGTATGCCAATCACAGCTTGTAACCTCACACTCATTAGGTACTCAGGGAGTGTTAGCAGATGTGCACACCTTCAGGAGCACCTGCTGTTAAGTGTGAAGATACGTGCATCTCTCTCTTTTTTCTTTACCCTTCACCTAAAAACGGTGAAAAAAAAGGGATTTCTTGTACTTTGAGCATGTCTAACCAAATAACAAATGCTGGTTTTCCTTGTTACTATTAAATAACTTTTAATGGATTATCTTAGAATAAAACACCTGTGCTGCCGAAGAGACCATCTGATTACAGTCACAAACTCCTAATATTATCAGTTACCCTGAGAGGAGCTACTAGAAAACACACATAAACAGTGCCAGTGGAGTGTTCTGCTTTTTCTTTGCAAGCAGCTGAGCAAAGGTGTACCAATGCATATTTCCAAGTGAAAAAGTGATTTTAGGATAAAGTTAAATCCTATTACTAAATCTAGTACCTTTTTTATTAGTTATTTAAATTTATGGGTATATGCAGTGTCAACCCACCATGAAATGAAGGAATTACCAATTTCCAGCATGAATTACTTGATAAAACGAACTGCATTAAATGCAGAGCTGTTGAATAAATCAGTAATGCTACACTGGCTAATTACAAAGTTACTTAAAAAGAAGAAAAACCTGCAGTATTTTACAGTGTATTAAACTTGCAATTGCTTCTTAAGTGGCTAACAGACAAATGTTAGTAAACTCAATACATTTCACAGTGGACYGCAGGAAATACTTTAATGTCTTTAAAAAACATAGTTTAAAGTTATTGAATAGTTAAACTATTCAATATTGCTTCGTAATCAGGCTGCAAAATATTGCAAATGACACTTAGCTTTCTTTTAGTGCTTTCTATCAGTACATTGCAAGTACAGCATAAAAGATGACTCTATAATTATGCTCATTTTACTGATGAGGTGAAAGATGCATGGGGAGAAGTACTGTAGCCAGTGTCATTCAACAGGCTAATTGTGGAGCAAGTGGTCTGACTCTGTCCCCTAAGTCTCAAGCAACTATCATGGCCAGTCTCACAGTGATTTTGAGAAAATTTTCCAAGGTTCTCATTTTTTCTAACTCAATCTAAAAGCACTGTTTTGGAAACATTGAATTTTAATAGCAGTCACAGACAGCTGCGATTTCTCTCAGTAAAATAAATGATTAATTAGTAAAACACAGTATGTAATATATGTCCAGAGTGACTTATTCCTATTGCTATTTGTAGCAATTAGCTTAAATTTCTAAAGCTCTACAGCCTGCATGGTGTTTTGCAGGGTTGCAAAAGAAGCACGGGTACCACACTKAATAATTTATGCTCCAAATTACATAAACACATAGACAGCATATCTTAATTTGCTAGATTACCAGCTAGTAAGATCACTTTCAATAGGCTCATAAAAATATCTAAAAGCAGGAGAATTATCCAGTAGATAATATATATGCTTCATAAAGAATACAGGGAAAATGTGACCTGTGGAAAAAAGTCTAAAAGTAGGCAAGAGTTTCTTTATACTGGTACACTCTGCTTCAGCCCAAAATAACCAACAAGTCCTACTCCTACACTTGGAACAACAACCCCTTACCAATGACTAAATGGATTCTTTCCCAAATAGCTGTATTCTTTCTGTATGTTTATTTCAGCATAAAACCCCTCTCTTCCCAGGCACAAACCTGAAATATTTGTCCTCGCATGTATCTGCCTGAAATRTTCTACCAACGGTTTCAATAAAGGCAAAGCCCTTAAATGTTCTCTCAATTAGCCAGCCTTCAAATATTGTCTCAATTAGCTATAACTCAAACCATAAAGAAGTTATTAGAGAGAAATCATTTCAATCCCATCTGGAAGAGCACAGAAAGTCTATATATTGTTTGGGAAAGAGGCTTTATATATTCATTATTGTTGACAGCAATAAATGAGCAAGAAGCTACATTTTGATTTTTTAGAGGCTTTTGATGCTCACTGATCATATGCAACCAATTAGTGGCCAGAAATGTAATAAAACGTAGAAAGTACACGGAGGAGAAAAGATAATGACACAGACCCTGATTTGGAGGACCAGTTCAGAATGCAGATACCCATCTCAAACTGGAAGATAAGGACTCCATTTCTGAGGGCAGGATTTTTATCCATCCAACTCCCCATCCTTCTTTTCTGCTTTTTCGTATGAGGGTCAGCTAGTTATTACTGAACAAAGGTCAACACCAACTAGACCTTGAGAAACAAATGGTTCAATAAACAGCACTGTGGTGGAGAAAAGGGAGATCAAGAGCTACTTGTAAATCCCAGAAAGGCTACGAAACAGCCTATAATGTCTCATATTCTGAAATGGCTTTTATCAAGCTGCCTGTGCCGATCATCTCCGGCAATGTTTTTTCACTAAACTAACTTTGCCGGCCACAAGTCTCAGTTAGTCCATTTATGGCAGACCCGTCTGTCAGCAAGGGAACATCCATGAGAAAAAGCTGCCAGAGGGGATTCAGAAACACTTTCTGGGCCAGTTTCTGTGGGATCCCGGAGTTTCCTCATGCGCTAGGGTCCTCCAGATGATCTTCAGCTTTGTTCACTGAGCTTCTCAAAGCATTTGGGGACATCCTGCTTTATGAGACTTACATGGCTGAACTTACAAAGAATTATTAGCAGACATTTTCAATGCTTTTTCACTAAAAGTGAAATGGTAATTAATTCTTGTAATTGAATGAACATTCATTAGACTTCTACTAAATATATTACCTAATAACATTCTCAGTCTTGCCAGTTACTGCCATGTCTTCAATTTCCCTTTGCATGATAAGACTAATAAGCTAAACTCACAGCCTTATAAGCCCACGGCTCAGTATTGCATATATTATATGTAGTTTTTCCATATAAATTCTTCAATCACAAGCAATGCAACAAAAAATAGCATATTGTTCTAGCAGGTATTACATTTTGCCAGATCATAATTAAATTGTTTCTTAGACGTGGCACTTAGTGCTTAAGAAGAATCATTATATTGAATAACAGGGCTAATATTTTAACTCAATTAATATGTTATTGTTCAATAAAGAGGTATACACTACTGTAATTTCTTTTTCTATGGATAACATCAGCTATAAAACAGAAATACTGCAGCTTTTTCCTGATAATTCATGTGTAGATTTTTTTCCCATGTAGATTGCATGCTTTATATATTTTTTAAAGTGGATTAAAGTATGTGACATACTATTATTCTTCAGAACAAATATATTTATTTTATATTGTATTAGGCATAAAATATTTCACTTCTATACCATGTAAACCTGACAGAGACTATGTCTGAGTAGGCCTAAATGTGCATGAGAATTCCATGGCAAGGAAAGAATTTTTCTTTTACGTCTTTTAATTCTATACTGTTGTGAGTTTGATTTATAACACTGGTTGGGGCAGAAGTTTTTGGATGAAGAAATTACATCTAGTTACAATAAAAGTATGGTACCTTTTCCATGGAAACTGCCTACCAAATATGCTCAGATGACTTATTTGTCACATTCTTCTACTCAATATTTCAATTTGATTGAATTATATTTTTCCGGAATCTTTCACTAATAATTTAGAAGTGACATAAATGTACAAATGTCTGTATTTCTGAAGATAATCAAGTTGTGTAATTCCAGTATCAATTCGTAATATATTGCAAGGTCATTTTTTCTTTGGTTGTTCACACTGTTAAACTGGGATCCTAATGTTCTTTGCAATCGTATTCCATTCTTGGCTTATTTCCTACATATTTTAATGTGTTTTAAAGATGTTTGTAAGTATTTTATTTTATTGTTACTATTCTTTTAATCTGTTGCAGTTATACCATGGATGATGCCCACCGTATAATGGACAGGGTTTTTTTACTCTTTATGGAGATACGAAGACTGTGTAGTTTAAAAACGACCTTGAAAAATTATTTTTTGTTTTAAGAATTAGTGTTTGAATTTATATCAGTGTAACTGGAGTGTATTACATATCAAATAGCTATTTCTCATGTAGGGTTGCTAAAAAGTATACTCCATGTTCCATACCTTTTCTGTCACTGACACTATACAAGTCACTGATTAAACAAACAAAAAAAGATCTTAAAGGTGATGGAAAAACTAGGAGGTAAATCACAGCACATACACACCATATATAATATCCAACTGTAGCATTAGAAAAGACCATTTTTATTTCATGAGACAGGCAAGACAATCAGAAAAGAAAAAGAGCAGAATTACACTGTGTTACAGTCAGATGGGGAGTTGGAAGTTCCATGGTACAAAGAAAGGAGTAAAAAGGAGAAGGAATGAGTAAGAAGAAAAATGGATACAAGTTACCTAAGGAGGATTTAGTAACTGGCTCACATGAACTATCTTGTGTTCTTTTCATATAGATCACCTGGTGAATGCTTGTAGACGTGATGTACTATAGACTAYGGCATATCTCTATATAGAAAATCACAGTAGATCCATACCCACAGGTAGTGGAATTTGGTAAGTTAAAAATAAAATTCTCATCCTTACCTTTAGAGTGAGAAACACCTTTTTGAGCAAAACAGAAGTAGTCATACTAGAAGCAAGCTATCAATGGTACCAGCTGAAGCACAATTTATATGCCATGCGATATTATAATTTTTATTATTTATTTGCATTTACAATAGGGTTATAAATCCTGCACAATAAACAAGAACCCTTAAAGTCACTCTACTCCCTGATACTATATAAGCTCAAAGTTATGGAGAATTAATTATTTCAGTTCTGGATTCAGCAAAACAGAAGGTCATAAGGAAGTTCAACAGCTTAAAGCCTCTAGTGACTGAAGGAGACYGGAAGGCATGGGGCTGACCATCTGGCAAAAACATGCTATTGAGGAGGACTAATGGATAACTATCACAGTTAAACCTTTAATAAATCTTCTAGATAGGACAACAATTGGTTGACTCAGATACAGATGGTCAAGGAGTGACCAAAAAATGTTGCCAACGTCTTATTTTGGTGTTTAACTGTCTCAGTTAAATGAATAGCACTTCATCATAGTATGGAGTTGCAAAAAGGAAATTCTGATCAGATATTACAGAAACAAGTTTACAATGATACAGTCAAATATTGGAACAGGCTGCTCAAAGAGGCTGTGGAATTCCCATTAAGGTACCAAGACCTTAACTGGACGAGGCCCTCAGCAACCTGTTCTAACCTGGCCTTGCTTGAGCAGAGCGTTGGACCTCCAGAGAGTCCTCAGAACCTGAACTATTCTGTATTTCCAGGAACTGTACAACCAAAACAGCAAAAAAAGATCCTTCTTGTAGATCTCAAAGAACATCATTCTGTGGTACACTGACACAAAAATGAAAGCTTGTCATAAATTAATCTGTGTCATAGCACCACAGTTGGACAATGACAGAAAATACCAGTAATAATTTGGTTTCTTCTAAAATTCTAAAGGAAACTTAATGCAAAATAAAATTTTCAATATACTTCCACAGTTCATGAGGGAGGCTGGAGAATACAGCAGGAGTGAACAAGTCAGCATTCTCAAAATTGTTAGAATGGCCTGAGAAATCTAATTTCATCTGTCATTTATGAAACCTAAGCTAGTAACCTTTAACATTAATACTTCTAAAATACTCAGAAGAGCATTTTCTTTCCTTGTGCAACTCTCCTCTGAATTAATTGCATATAACCTCCTATTCAACAGCAAATGCAGAGAGAAAACTGAAAATCTCTAACATAGGAGAGGCAAACAATAGAACAATTTATTTTAATCTAAAGCAGCCCACCCATTCCATCCCCCCACCTTTTTGGTTAAGGCTTAAGAGGATTTTACTTCTCTGCACAGAGAGATGGCAGTATCAGTTAAATTCTGGTATCGTTATAAGCTTTCTGAACTTTACCACACTGAGGCACTATTTATCWCTATAGGTTGAAGATATAAAATACAATCTAGAAATAGACTTACACCAAATRGAACAATGAATAACAAAATAAAATAATGAACAAGATGTTCTGCTCCAATCTGATTCATAGCATGTCCCCCTTCCTTTTACACCAGTGGTCACTTGGAGTAGAACTTCTTAAGTTGTTGCAGGGTTTCAGACACTCAAAAGAAATACTTCTGTACCAATTCCATATATTGAAGACATATTAAAAGACATCAAGTCCATAATATTTTTCTGACCCCCTTCTGCTGCTTAGCTCAATAATCCTGCAAGCTATTAATTTAATTTAATAAATGAGTGATTACCTCCTGAAGAACCCTCTTCATTTTCAGCAGCAATGTCTTTACAGCTGTGCAGTCCTGCAACATCAGTCTGAAGGGCAAAGATTCAATGCCTCCCCCTTCTTCCAGACCAGTAAAAGGCCACTCCACCGACGGGCTGCCAGCCAGCTGGCTGACACGAGGGTACCTGGCTTCTCCTTGGTCCACCTCCTTTGATAACTTCAGGGATAGGTTCCTTACAAGAGAAAACAGAAAGATCAACRTTGAAATATGAAAAGGAAAAAGAACCAATGATTTTCAGCTTTTACTTCTGAGTTTAAAGAGGCATTACACATTCACTTTTTGAGACTGCTATCATGAATGGCCCTTATAAYGTACATATAACCATATGGTCTTAGCAATAAAATGTGCATTTAGAAAGTGTCATTTTCTAAAGGATTTGAAACCAAGCTCTCTCCCATGCCCTTCAGAAGAAAGCCATTTTCTTAAAACGAAATACCTTATGGGCCCGACTGCTATGGGTATAYTCTGCCTGAGTTCTGCTTTATGAGAAAATCAGTAATTGCGCAATCTGCATGCACTTTCGAAAGCTTAATCATGTTCTTCCATATGCTTTGACTCRGAAACTCAGAAAGAAAGAAAAAACAACAAAGAAAATATTCCCTTCTGGACTGGCCTAATGACCATGTTATTCTATAAGCTGGAATTTGAAATTTAATTAATCTTTACTCACCCTTAAGTTTAGTTACCATTGAAGCTATTTAAGCAGAACATGACATGAAACAAGATTAGGTTTTGGCTGAGAACCCATTAAAGACAATGGAAAGATCCTGACAAATCTTGATGGTCTTTGGAGGTAAAGGAATACCATTATTATGCTTTTTGCACCTGAAATCCTGTTCTACAGACATACTATCTTCCATTATTATCAGAGCAAGACATCTATAAGAAAGACTAATATACTGGAGCAAGGCTAATAAGAAYGTTATGGGGCTGGAGCACATGACATATGAGGAGAGCCTCAGAGAGTTGGGTTTGTTCAGTTTTCAGAAGAGAAGGCAGAAGGGATCTCATTGCTGTCTACAGCAATGTCTACAGTGGGAGGGTACAGAGGAGGTGGAGCCAGACTCTTCTCAGGGGTGCACAGCAACAGGACAAGAGACAACAGACACAAGCTACGATACAAAAAATTGAGACTAGCATAATAGGATTACAGACTTGATATAAGGATTTTTTTTTCTTTTTTACCATGAGGGAGGCCAAACACAGGAACAGGGGCCCAGAGAAATGCAGGACCTCCATCTGTGGAGATATTCACAACACAGCTGGACAAGGTCCTGAGCAAACTGCTCTAATTGAACCTGCTCCAAGCAGGAGCTTATAGCAGAGACCTGCACAGGTCCCTTCTCAACTGCATGGTTCTGTGGTCTAGAGGACTGTAAAAACTCAGCCAAAAGATTAATAATGGGGGACAATTTAAAAGTAGACAACTTGACATCTTGGTGGAACAGAAAATAAGTAAAAACACTACGGATATTTCTGGCATGAAAAGCATTCAAAACTTTCATGTTGCACCTATTTTCTCTTTGACCAGTGGGAGAAAGGACAAATGCTGAATGAAGAATAAATCTCAGAATGTGGTTGCACTGTGTAATAATGGYATATTAATTATTGCTAAATTACAAAAGGATTGTAACAGCAATGCATATGACACCCATATTCATACTAATTTAATTCACTATAATTAAAGATGTTAGCATAGGTGSTGAAGAAAATTAATATTATTCATTTAATGTATAGTTCAAATTTTCTGTTCCATTTGAAATTTCATGCAACACAAAACTTTGAATCTGAATTTTAAGTATTGCCATCTTTTGAAAGAACAAAGGATGTTTTTCCACGTGCATTTTACTTTAAAGTTAACCTTGGTTCTATAAGAACCATGTGCATAAACAGGATTAATAAGATTTTTTAAGACAAAAAATTCCTAGTGCCATACAAATAAATGGTAAATGAGACTACTAGAATTATCTTATATGGATGGATCCTTTTTATACGTCACAAACTATGTAATGTGCAGTATGGACAATGCATTAGATCAAGGAATGCACTAAAACAGATCACTGATCTGGACAGATGATCATAATGGACAACAGAAAGAGAATTTTCTAATCCAGGCTTTTGAAAAGTTTTAGTGAAGAATTAAATTAATCTGTTTTTAATTTTTTAAATACACTKAAACAACTTTGTGAATGGAATATTTTGTGTCCTTTAAAATGTAATCTGAGGTGGATGGTAAAAGTGCATGAGCCTGAAGGACGTTAAGTTATTGCTGGTTCATGGCCTTTTTTAAAGCAGCAGGTATAAATCACGCAGAGGAAAAAAACAGCCCTTAACAGAAGTTTTGTAACATAAGCCACTTTTAAGGGTTTATTAAAAAAGCCATATTCAAACTATGGGAATCTATACTTCAGTAAGATTTATGTAGCCAAAATACATTATTTAACTTGAGTAAGGCAAAACAGAACTAGGTCTCTCTCTTTCCTGCCTGATGCCTGCAGGCTGGGAGATAAAATATTGCTTAGAATGTTCCCCATCTTCACATTGCGAGTGCCAGCAGAAGTTGCATCTTCCTCATGCTCCTGAAGAGATGTCTTGTGTGGATAACATCCTGACACCGAGAAATAACCCACTGAGATGTAACACCTCCTGGAAGGAGTCTTTCACAGTGCATTTTTTCAGGGAGAAGAACCTGGCATCAACAGCAATAGCCTGCTGCCCTTGTGACTAGAGAAACCATCAGTACACTTGGAGAACCATCATCCTCTGCTAGATGGAACAGATGTAGTATTTATGTATGAACTATAAATGCACTGAAAATTCAGCAAATCTTGATTTCAGTTGAAGGAAATACTTTCAATGACTTCAGTGAGTTTTACATTGACATCACACTGCTGAACACACGAAATTATTGTCTTTATAAATACAGAATCTTATACTAAGGTATGAAAAGGACCATAATACATCAAAACTCACAGTCATAAAGAGTTAAAAATCTAACTTGGTTGCTACTAGATAAACTAATGTCTACTTACAGTTGGCATACATGAGTGCATAGATCATATGGTATCTCTGAAGTATCTGAATAGAATATAACTGATCTATGACAGAAAAATTCTTCACTATTTGATACAACTGCTTCTACTTGCTGCAGGAAAAAGCTAATTTGAAATTCATTCCACAACTGATTTTTCATCAATTTATCATTAACAATGTCTAGATTGTCTATTATGGTATTATTATGGTAAACCACTGCAATTCATTTCAAAGCAGCAGTAAGGATTTAGCAGAAGAAAAGTTCTTACTAAAATTACGAGTTTTCCCTTACTAATAGAACATCTCTTTGCCTTTGAATTTGGAGAAGGAGCAAGTTCCTTGACCATCAGYGGCAGGAGCCGCTTACAGATGGTCAACCCCCTCTACCTTCCAAAGAAGTATTTACTGTAATCAAAACATTTCACAGGCATGTGTTAACTGTGACAAACTTTCTGAATTGTGGATGAAAAACCTCAAAAGGTCTATTTTAATGATTGAAGACAAGGTACTTCATTTAAATGACAATACTAATTCCTTAATATTATCAAAATAAAACATTTCAAAAAAGCAATTTAGTCACATTTGAATATATGGCTCCTATCTGAGYTCTAAATTTGTCTGTCATATGCACACACTTAGGCTATGTCCATACTACTTACTTAAACCATTCCAGAATATCTTCCTCAGAGCTGAAAGTCAACAGTACTGTTAGTGTTAGGGTGATTCCTGAAATGGCTTGATCCATCCCAACTATCACTCTTTCAAATGATTTCCAGGCAAGGTTTGGTTGTCAGCACAGGAGGTTTGGATGTGGCCACTCCATTCTGGAGGTAAGAGTTAGYGGTGCGGATGGAGCCATTTCATGCTATTTGGGCCAGTGCTGAAGAACAATCCCACGCGCATTTGCTAGTGTAGTTGTCACCTCAGATTCCTGATCCCAGCTGCAGGACTCCTCACGCTGAAGGCTTGAAACCCAGCTAGACTAGTAGGCCAGAGAAGAGGCAGCCTGTTCTGGCAAGCCTTGGTATGAACTGTGGATGCAGTGGCAAATCACAGCTGAGATCAGTGGGTAGGAAGCTGCTCTTCATGTCTTCCCAGGTGTTAGACTTCACTTTTCAGACAACACATGAGACAACCTCCATGAATAGTCCCTTCATCGTTCCATTCCTTGGCGTGGCTCTCACCAGTCTCCCCATTCTGCCAGCTGTGTGTAATCTAGCCATCAGGCGGATCATTTTGTCAAGAGCTGAGGCATAACAATCATGCCCTACTAGATAACTTCAAAAGCAAACTCTCTGTGTATGTTAAAAAATTCTACCTGCAAATGCAAAGAGCAGCATTTGAAAYCTATGATTCCGGTATTTCATTTGATGAACACCAGGCAAAGTCTGACAGAAGGTACACTTAAAACTGCCCACTCCTCTAGATCAGTGTCATAGGATCATAGGATATTCAGGTTGGAAGGGACTTCAGGTGGTCACCTAGTCCAAACTCCTGCTCAAAGCAGGGTCAACCTAAAACCTGTGCCTACAGCTGCGTATTACATCTAAGCGATTTGCAAATGGTAAATGAGAAAAGTAAACAATGTCAGCAGAGCTAATGTCATCATGAGGTCTGAAAATTTACAGAAAATTTGTTACAAATTTCTAAATGTAGAAAAGTGTGAAAACCTGTGCAATTTGATGGTACTTTGGGCCTATTGGCTTTTTTCTATTTTATCTGGACACATCTGCTAAATATCATAAATATATTTCCTCATTTCAAGCTACAATATCCACATTCAGCAAAGTGATAATGCCACTAAGGCAAAGTAGCTCTATTTCAAAAGCAAATTTTATTGAAATAGTGAGATCGCATAAAAATTACCAGAGAAGCTTAGCATTTTTAATAGCCTCCATAAATCCAGTGCAACTGCATGTTAAATAACTGAGGAAGAGACACAATTGTGCAGCTCCTGTCAAAGCTTCTTTCACATACAAAACTAAAACAAGAACAAATTTCTTATTCCAAAGCATCTTTAAAGGGTTCTACTGTAAGGGAAAAACCCAAAGATTTACAACTTGAGCTAGTTGGAGCTGTTTTCTTCTTTCTTACTGATCCTCGAATCAATAATTTGAAGACTATGGTAATTTGAACTTCACTTACACAAAGATCCCCAGATTAYGTGAAGGTTAATCTTCTTAGTTTTCCTCAACAGTGCTCAAGACGCCGGCGTAACAGAATTAGCCCGRACTAATACAATTGTCCCATAGAGCCTGCACCTCTGGGTACCAGCATAGCAGAAGAGAGGCATCTAGCACTGCGTGCATCAGGAAAGCTCTACGAGCAGCGCAAACGACCCCAGACTCTAAGAGAAGAACTGAACAAACCTTCCCCGTTCCCTGAGGGCATATCTCATAAAGCAGGGGCTTCRATAAAGCTTTCAATCACTTCTTYTAAGTGTTTGTGTGTGCATCTGAGYGTGCATATGCATTCATGTATATACATATAATCACATAAGTATAGCTATAAAATACGTACGCAATCACAAACACACACACTCATAAACTTACATGAGTAATACATGCATATATAAAAATTCATATATATTCAATCTTTGGGAACATTTCAGCAAAAACAACCTCTTATTTGTTCTTAACCTGGCCCAYAAGGAAGCATATTTCCTTTTATATCAGAAAAATGTTATTAGCTCAATATAGAGATAACATCAGAAAGGATCCTGAAATCCTTTTTCATACAAATCTGGAGAGCCTTCAATACCTAGTTTTCCACTCATATAGAATTTTATTTTATTTTTTCTCACCAACAGCTGAAAGGGAGCCCCTTTTAGAAAAAATTCACTATTATTCCAAGAAAGAACCCTCAGTTAGACCATGTAAGAGCAATTACATCCGATTTTTAGAGAAAAATCTGCCTACCTCAAATGGCTCCAAAATTCAGTTCAAAGCACTCTATGGCCCTCTTGCAATGATATATGCTACTGTCGACTCCTACAGTCACTCCAGACTGGACCTTAATCTCTAGATTAATCTAGAGTAATCTCTTGCTAATCTCACTTAGTAAGCAATGTTCTTTTTCCCATCCGATTACAATTCAAATTTATGGAAAAATGTTGGAAAAAAGAAAGGCCTTTCTGCACATTTAGCAGAACACAGACTTTTAAGGCACATGCCTAACTGTTCCAAAAGGCATATCACATTTACTATTAAGTGTCTAAATAATTTTCAAACTCTGGTCAAGAAGGACAGAAATTCCTAAACTCCACACTCAGTTCTGAAAATGGGTTTCAGGCTTTGCAATATYGAGAAGATAAATAGGTAAACCAAACAAACACTTGGCTAATTACCCCTACTGGCATTTTTTGGCATCAAATCTTTATGACTTTCTGTCCACCCTCTTCACACAATTTYTCAATGTTACTTCTGTTCTAACAGAGAATGCTTCAAAAGTTACAGGGATGACATCTTAGAAAATAAAGCTGCGTTGTGTCATAGGTATATACTGTTTGACATTTTACAGCTTTTAGAACTATGTATCATTTTTCGGTACTCTGATGATGAGATTTTTCAAGGTCAGCCTTTTGGAAAAATGATGTTCAGTATCTGTCATTACCAAACTATGCACACACGCACACACAAATGTGCACACATCCTATAATGGCTAGTGTTGCTATAAGTCAAGAGACTGTCAGCCTTTTCCATTATAACCCCTCTTTTTTCAAAGGTTTATATCTCAGCCATAAAGATTTCCTTTGGGCTAGAACTTGGCAATCAAGAAATATGGAATCAAATTTAAAAAAAAAAAAGCCCTCCATTTTTCAGCTACTGCTCAAGTACAGCTGCTAAGGGCATGTCTAACATTTCTTTTCTTTCTCTAAATTCTACAGGAGTCAAGAGTTCCCCTTATATTCCCTTGATCTAGCACACAAAAACACAAAACTTGAGATTTTGATCGTCTTCTYCCTCCAGGAATCTATTATGACATTTTAAATATGATACAAATAAGATAATGTAATACAATACAGTAATCGGATAACATCCCAGAAAATAGCTACTTGGAAAAGACCAGTGGGGCTTATTCAATTTCAAGCGGTAACTGCGTGGTAGCAAATAAACCATTACAGACAAACCCCAAAAAGGAAATGAGGCTGCCTGTGTGCCGAGAGTTCTGAAGAATCTGATTCTTTTTAAAAAAAWTTTTAACAATTCAGCAGATGATCATTATTTCAACTATTTTACAACTAGTCTACAAAATACAAAGTACAGCTTAATTACGCACAAAATGAAGAAGTAAGTAACATTTTCTCTCTATTTGCGGTATAAACAAAAGAAGGTTTACTTTTTATCTGGATAAGGATAAGTCTACGTGCAATCATTGCAGCCTTTGTAAAAGCCAGGTACTTCCRACTGGACACTGTCTTGGCATAGCTAAAGCTAAAGGTGCCCAGTGTCTTCTCCAAACTTACTCCACATGTGCCCCACATAACTGTCTTAGTTCAGGTGACCCAGGACTAGAAAAACAAAATTTCAACTAATCTAGAGAAGAAGACAGGTATACAAGTGTGCTGAGCAAACTTTTATAATGTTGAGGAAAAGGAGAAAAGTGWATCTGTTTTGCCACTGTTACCTTCTAGATCAAAACACCATTTCTCATCAGCTTTGCTCTCTGCTGTAAATGGTTGGGTCTCGCTCTGAGAACTTCTGCAAATAGGATGGAAAACTTTTCTGTTCTCAGGAGGTTAAAACATGTAAAAACAAGCTGGAAAATTAAGGCAGATATTGGACTTGCTGCCTGCCTTCCAAGAAGCATAAGAAGTGCAGTCCATTCATTCAGTTACCAAACTAGGTCCCCTGAATTAAAAAYAAAATGCTAATTACTTTCTTCTATAGGTCAGCATTTTTTCCTACCAAGGCTTTTCRAAAATCTGTTCAAAATGATTTATATTTCATACATAAAAAAGATTTAAAAAATTGTCTGCAAGAAGCTGCAACAATCCTATAGTTAAGAGGTTCATGTGAGATACGTTTGAAGGATTTAATTAATATTTAATAAAATACTCCAAGTGGGATACCTGACACATTCCACTTGCTTTCCTCACGTCCCACCCCCCAGGCACCTTCATCCTGGGCAGCCARTTCAGGGACTTCTTCCTTCTTCCTGGACTGGGCCCAAACACAGCTGTCTGCGTGAAGAAAATATTCTATACTCTTTAATGAAATCAACACAATGCACCTTCCTTTTAGTGAAAATACATGATTAAACAAATGTATCCCTGATAGTTCTCATTGCTGTCTCTCACAGTTTAAGAATAATGAGTTAAAAAGAGTTGTGTTTAAGTGCGGAGGYTACCTTCCATCTACTTTATGTAGGGAATTTGATTAATATGTCAGGAGGAAACTGCAACTTTTAAAGCCATCCTATTTCATTATCACATAAAATAGTTAGAACCTAGTGTTATTCTTAAAAGAGCTTTTACGTTAAATCCCCTTTTATGACCAATAAATGAAAGCATATAATGAATTTAGGGACATAATTTATAAGGAAATCCAGAATATGCATGTCGCTGTATATTCATTCTTGAAAAACTGCAATCTACAGAGTGTTTAAAARGAAATTAATCCTTAAATTGGATTCATCTGTAAGGTTTTTAGGAAACRTTAGGAAATTAAGCTGTCACAAAAGTTCCAATTCCACTGACAAACTTCTGCACAGCCACAGTGATTGTAAAAGCCTGATTAAAGCAAAGGAACATAACATGAGAAATCCAGCATCAATGTTAACTATAAACACACCASGTATTTGGTAAAGTTTGCTAACAAGAAATTTAATGCAGTTTTGGGCACAGTGGCTGCAGACACCAACGTGGAACTATGACAAGGGAAGTAAATAGCTCTCATCTGTGTGTAATCACCTTAAAAGGTACCTAAGATACTGTGAGCTTCCCAAGCACAATGACATTGCAGCAACCACTTGCCTTCGGGGGGCACAAAGCCTCCATTTGTCCCCCGACCACTACGTAACCGGCCAACACAACCAGTTCCCAGCCGCACGCGGGAAGAAAGCTTGTAAGCGGTGGGAGCTTTGGGGCATTATTTCCATGTGAAAGTGTCCTACCAAGCTGCTAGAGGGCTTACATTCGTTCCGCGAGGTGTCACTTGCAAGGCAGGCGTTGCCATGCGTGCACTCAGATTTTAATTAGTGAAATTAAACCCCTCCAGAAGAACATGCTCAATTTTTTAACCAAGATGTTAGGGACCAAACAWAAAGAAAGCAATAAACTAATTAATGTGTAAATTAACCTAATTGTGTTGTTCTTACTTGACATAATCAATTACTCAGTGCCTCAGCAGAAACAGGTTATTTTATCATATGGTGAAACTAGTCTGTCTACAAGAAAATTCTCCAGCCTTTTCCAGTATGGCCTTGAATGTTTTTCTTTTTGATTCAGTTCAAAGAATAATCAGAATATTTAGTTTAATTTGACCAAAATACTGCAGTAGTATTTTTATACTGCCTTCTTACAGAGGAAGCCTTTCCACCCTCCCCCAGTTTTACCTTCTATGCCACAGTAAATCTAAAATCTTGGCAAATTAAGGCCAGAAGCAGATGAAAAAGAAACGTTCAGGTTGGTTGACTATGGAGGCCCAAAGTTCAGCTCTCTGAATCATATTTCAATACCTCTAAATATTTATTTGGAGTCCAGTACACAGAAAGAAGTAGCATGAAAAAATTTAATAGCAGCACTGAGCTGTTTGCTGTTTACTGTATTTTTGTTTTGATGCTCATCTCTCTTTAACTACAAGGGACGTTAGATCCTCTGTCTCTTACCTTTGGTTTTTAGATTGTCCACATTAAGATTAACTGTTTATTTCAGTGTTTTACTCTCTGGYTGCTACGTTCTCTACTTTAGGGACTCTGCCTGAGTTACCAGRCTATCTGGAGGCTCTGTAATTGCTTCGAGGGTTGCACTGGCAGCCATGCTTAAGGCTGAGAACAACAGGGAGAGCAGCACTGGGCAAAAAGATACAAGCTTAGAAAAGGTGCGTCTCGTTGAAACCTCACAGCCCATCATTTCACATTTACGTCCGAAGTCTGAACTCTTTTTGGCCGCACGTAGTTGAATTTTGAGCAATTACAATTTAGTAGAATTACTAATTTGTAGTAGAATTCATAGCATTTCCTCTGAGAAATATTAAACATATATCACATAAAAGAGTAATTTATATTTTTATTTACTTATTTTGCAAACTCTTTGTCACAACAGCATTAGTAACAGGCAGCCCTAACAATTTTTGGAGCGTGTATTAAAACTCACTGTCCAAAGCCCTATCTAAATCAAGATTAAAACTGGACTTGCCAACTCTCATTAATTTTCAAGGAACTTAGTATCATTGCTCCAGTTTTTGGAATACATTGGATTTTTCAATAGAGATAATTGTTGCATGAAAAGCCAATTTCCAGCCTGCACTGTTGCCATATACAGCTTGAAATTTTGATTTAAGCACACCTTTTKGAAAGCAGAAGATAAAGAAGTCAAAACATATGCCTGTGTACATCTATACATTGTACAATCTTTGAATTTTGGTATGGCCTGACTTATGACTCTGAATATTTTGAGCTGATAATGCAAAGCCATCCTCCTTCCTTGCTTGCAAGGATGTAAAATCCATCAGACACATCCATTAACATTCATATTAAGCTAGCTGTCTAGCTAGGCTGTCATTCTCCAAGTCTGACACACAAAAACTTAGCAACACTTCAGGGATTTATGGGCATCACTAGAGAAGAGGTCCAGCAAGTATGCATGGGACACCGGCAGAAGAGAAAAGAAGGGAGAAGAGAGAAGAGGTTATTTAGGAGGGGATGACTGAATGAGGAACAGCAAGACATTTGCCTGCTATTACCAGAACAATTCTATTCCTTACTGGTTGGGTTTTTTTCCCCCTCATTTTTTGACTTAAGTGGTTTTTTTGGGGGGGGGGGTTGTTTGTTTGTTTTTTAAGAATTATGTCTTCTCATGCGTTTGAACAAGCAACAAGACATTTGGAGATCAACTGTAATAAAAAGAGAAGCAGATAACAACATGCCTAGGAATACAGGGGCTTCGTCTAGGCATAAACATGTAATTAGTCTGGGGTGMCTCAACTTCAAGAATAACGTCACAGCTTCAGCCCAAGGTACACCAGAACAGGCCGTGTTCAGAAGGGCGCTCCGCGGGCCAGCCGGGGAGGCGTCCTTTCCAAGGCTTGCAAAGAGGGTGCAAATACCTACCTCCTGGTGCCATAGCCCTGCTTCCAACTCGGGCCGGCTCGAATGTTATCACATCTTCTCTGCTGTGCACACCGAAGAGTGCTTGACATTTAAAACCAGATAACACTGGCTGGTAGCAAAGGGGAAGGTTTCTATTCACACTAAGCGGCATAAACACCGATCACTATCTTTGTTCAGTTGTGCTTGAAACAAAGCCCAGGATGCAAACGACTGCTCTGTGCAGAGCGAGGAAAAATGATAAAAGTTTTCCTTTCTGCTGTGACCTCTCCCAGGAGAGACAACCTCATTCTGATGAATATAGTGCAGGGCACTTGTCACAAAAGGATAAAGTTCAATTTTTTCTGACGGAACTGACAATATTATAATGCTGTTTTTCACCTGCTTTGTGGGGAGATGATAGAGAAAGATGAGACAGATATCAAATTAACTCCTAAAAAAAATCTTGATGTCACAAAACCCTAGGGAAGCTAGCAGTATTCACTTTAAAACCACAGTTCTCAGTCCCAAAAAATTGGAACGTTGTGCCTTTGAGTCTGCATTTAGCACTTTATGGAGATTTACACCTACCTAGTAAAAAGGATATTTTATTGGTTAAAACATCAAGTTGATAGAAAGTCTGGGCAAAGCTTAAGAGAGGGAAGAGGGTACAAAAGACCTATGACATGCAGAAACCGTATTATTACTTGCTTCCCAGGATGGCCAGGAGTTGTTAACACCCCTTTCACTTAGCTTCCTTGTTTCTCACAAGGAGACCAAGCCTCAAAGAGGTATAGTGTCCAGATTGTATTCATCTAAGGATCACTTAAGAAACTTCAGTCACAGATCTCTGGGTCCTGACAGCTGAGATTTCAAATTTCAAACAAAAGAAGTTTTACTTAACAACTTTGGCCTAATTAAAAGCATGTGAATGATATCTGAGAACTTCTGGATTTCTAGTGTGTTGGGGGCAGGTAGTAAAAGGATCTACTCCTTCAAGTTTTATGGAACCACTTAAATTCATGCCAAATCTACAAAAAGAATCATTCTCAAAATGTTTGCTCAATGGCATCATCACTTTTGAGTACATTGTGCAAAATACCCAAAGTTTGGGAAATATTTCTGGGAAATGACAAGGCAGGAAGGAGAATCTGCCTGAATCACTTTCCTGAAGACAAAGGGAGACTACTGGTCCCAATCCTAAAATTGCAAAACTGGACGTGTCAACTATAAATATTTCAGCTGGTTATAAATAATTCAGCACTGTTAGGTATAGTTTGCAAAGAAATTTAGAGGAGTTTTGGATACCTCTCCTTGGAATTTTTGGCTCTGTCTCACTTTTTTGGTCTCATGACATCCCTTCTCCTGCAACCTGTGAACCTCCATCGCCTCCTGGCAGCAATCTGTCACAACTACAGAGGTGATCCCAGAAAGAAAGGAAATTCTCTCTTTCCCTACACACACCCAGACCCCCAACAAGCCACTACCTTTCTTCCAGTGGAAGCCTACATGCAGCCAGCATAATAAACTGGTATAATTAAGCACAGTTAAGCTAAACTGACATTAGGTTGATCTAGTAGATCCTTTACTAGTCACAGGTGTGACAGTTCCAATAAAACTCCAAGCATAACCTACAAGATTTTCTCCTTCCCCGAAAAAACATTGTCTATCCAGCCCTGAATGAAATTGTCAGCTTCTGTTGGCCAGAGTTGTACAGTAAAACACAATGTTTGCCAGCAAAATCTGGCAGCAGGCAATTAATAAAACAAGTTTTTCTTTAGAGACGTTTTTATTAGTTCTAGAAGCAGCACTGACTTTTTTTTTTAACACAGCACCATTTGTCAAGCTTTTTGTTTAATTTTCAACAAAGAACACAATGTTGGAAAACAGAAATGCCTAGATCAGAGCACAGTTTAAGCAAAAGTCACTTCTAAATCATTTTATACGTACTTTGATACTATGAATTATTTTTAGGGAACATAAAATAAAGTAAGAATTCATTAAGCTAATTCAGATGGTTTTTCCCTCATCCCATCACTCCTGAATAAAGCCAACCCTGGGAATAACTCTAAGGGACAAATGCAGCAACTCACTTGAATGACAGTGAAAACTGTACCGGATGGTAAAATCCTTATGCATGTGTCAGAAAACAGGGAAGAATCAACCCAAACCTACCGGACCTCTGGTTTGCACTTGCAAAGCTTTCCAAGACACATGATGAAAGGTAGGTGACCTTTACTCTTCCTCCTCAGAATAAGCCAGTAAGAATTTTTGGCATGCAGAACTTAGATGTCACAAGTCATGTTCTCGCCACAGCAACAATAAAGAGAAGAAAATGCTTGGAAATGTAAAGCGGAAGATACAGGAGTATTAATTTCTGCATTTTAAGCAAATTAAGTGAGGATAATCAAAGAAATAATTCCACTTCTCACACCTTTCAGTGGAAGAATAGAAGCCTGCTTTTTACAAATAGCAACTGGTTCACTACCAACAGAGAGAAACCCTATGGATCCTACAGGGACGATTAAGCAACACAAGGATAAATGATCATCCCTTCAGAGCACTAACCAGAGACTGCAAGACAAAATAATTCTGAGGCAGTCACTGACAAAAACAAAAGTTTTATGGAAGAAAGTTTAAGATGCTATATCTTTATTAGTCTCTACTATTCTTTCCTTTTATCCTGCTTGGATGATTAAGGGATAACCAGTAATTTTACTTATGTAGATGGTATTTTTCCCCACGGTATAATTTAAAAGAACAGGGCGAGTGTTCTAGCCTTAATTACTTTATTTCCAATTTCATATATGCTGAACCATTTTCTGAAAAGTTAGGTATTCTAATCAGCATTAAATTCTCATACTTGAAGACACAGAGTGGTAACTATAGTTGAAAATGGCATGGAATAGCCAAGGTAATGAGATAGCAGTTCTGCACCTTGATTTATATATTTGTGCCTATCTCTCTGTGTATCTCTCTATACTTATCTCCAAAAATAGTGAAAGCAGAGAAAGACTGGAAAATATATAAATATTTTTTAAGCCACAAGAGTCCTGGAAGTTAACGAGATTAAACTAAAGTGTTATTGTTTTTAGGACTATAAGGTTATCAGTACAAACAGGTGCAAGGCGAATATTAGAAATGTGTAGTAGACCGGGGTTTTGTGTCATTTTGTGAGTATCTGCTATATAACCTCACTTTTATTCCTGAAATCAGCAGTGCAAACAATCAGAACTTTGGATAGGTGCACTATTAATTACAGTACACACAATTTAAACAAAACACATAAGCCTGCTTACTGCTAAAATGCAAACTTCTCTTTGTAAACTAGCAAAAATCTCTGCAAGTTTTTGAACTCTACATTGTCCAATTTAAGAGCAGAAATTTAGAAACATACTTCTCAATTACAACTACAACTAATAGCTGGAGTTACCATTCCTAAATGAGAAAGATTTGGGCTTTTAATAACTTAATATAGGCAGGAATTCTACCTTATATCCCAGTTCGGAATGGCACATTTTATCATCACACTAACGACTGTTGAAATATGAAATGAAAGTACTGAGCCTCTCATAAGCACTACTGGCTACAGGAGCAGGAACTTTCATGGTAGTCATAGGTCCAAATATTGGTCATAACACGTAAAATATGTCTCGAGATTTTAGAGAGCAAGGGAAAGAATGAAGAACAGTAGCGCATGGAAATGCAGTTTAAGGACATCATCTTCCCAGCCCAAGGGACACTGCTTCACCTCTGTTCCAGCAGTTTATCTCTGTGCAGATTCATTCATGTTCCAACTCAGAAGCAGATCAAAAGCAATTTCGTATTCTGCTGAGGCACCGCAGAGCTTATCACTCTCCCTGTGTACCTTCAACTCTGGTGTCTCCGGACTCTCCACTGAATTTAGAATTTCAACATCTAAGTGGAAAAATTCCATTTTCAGTTAGCTTTCCATAAATTTAAATGTTTTGAAGTCACAAAGCAAAGTTAAAGACAGGGACTTTTTAAGAAAGAGAAATCTTTTTCTACTAAAAAAACTGAAGAGTGGAGGCAGCTCTTATGTTGGGGATTGTGGGGTCCATCCCCACCACAGGTTGTGCTAATCACAGACAGCAGCAATAAACATGCCAGCGCCAAAGGCAACACCAGAGCACTCCAGCCCCTGCAGTATATTGTGGCTGCACAGTAGCCTCGGGGCAGGAGGATGCAGGGAAAGGCTGAGTCCTTCCCCGATAAGAAGCATTAGAGCAGCTCCTGCTATAGGGGCAAATTAATCTTGATGTATTTTTGAACAGTTACTCTGTAGCTTTAGAAGACTATTTTTGCTAAGTGCTTTTATTTCCTCCCGTTTTATTTCCTCCTCATTTCATGGTTGCAGAAATTTTGATCAAAATTTAGATGCATAAGAGAAGGAGCTTCATGTGACAGACTGCTGGATCTATTCGATGTGACAAAGGCTACTGCTCATGCAGGTACCTTTTTAGGGGAAAAATATCTTCAAGTTTCACTTATATTAAGGCGTGCTTTTTACCTCATACCACAGCACCATCTCAACATACTGTATTTATTGCATGAAACCATTATCAGTGTTTTGTGACCAAAGATTCTTGTCTATCACACAGGCTCAAATTGAACTTAGGTGGCTGAGAGCAGTAAGAAGCTGTCAGCCACCCACAGGAACAACACGAGAGACCAGGCAAAAACCTGCAGAACAAAAGAACGGCCGTACAATCAAAAAATACACCCTTCTCTTAAGGACTTCTGTGTGCAGGCAGAGGGTATAGAAAAGAAGTCAGCACCTTGTTTTGCCCTCAGAATTCCCGAAACTGTCTTTCCAAACCCATCCTATTTAACTGCAGAGGGACGGAAAAGAGCATTTTCTGTGGTTCTAGGCTAATATATGCTGGCTAACGGCCTTTCTCTTCACTTGCTTCCTCGATCCTTTCCAAAGACATTCAAGAGCTGTTTGCCTTACTGGTGTTTTCTGGCATTTATGCACACTGTCCCCATTGCACTTGTTCTCCACAGAGACAAAACTTTGTAAATGAACAAACGTGATGGGTACAGGCTTCCACATCAGCGCTTATTGGGGCAATACAGTCAATACACTCATAACAAAATATAAATATTACTTTAAGATATGACTTCTCTTCCTGCTCCGTAGGCAGAACTTCTTAGAAGCAAAGGACACAACAATAAAGTTGATTCTTTACTGTCTCTGAATGTAAAAAAATAGGAAATAATTCTTCTGTTTTGGATATTCTTTCCAAATTGACGATAGCAAGACCTGTTACTGCTATGCTTAGAAAATCCTACCAACTGCCAAAATGCCAAGAGCCACACCACATCGCCAACTCACTACTCCCAGCTGCTTCCTAGGAGAATTAAAGACTGGAAAGACAAATAAACATCAAGAGAGGCATCTCATAAGGAAATGGAGCATAGAGGCTGAAATAAAAACTCTCACTGAAGCACTCAAAACAAATAAGTGACAACTCAATCATGGGGAAAAAAAATCAGTAATAGAGAAATGAAATTTACAGTAGAAGTAATTTGACTGTGTCTAACACAGAGAATGACAGCTCTGAAGCGAGAAACTGTAAATACGTGCAGTACACAGAGTACCCAGTGATGCGAGGGACCTGGACAGATGCTCCTCTTTATGCCTTGCTCTATCACTCATGACCATACAAAATCCACGAAAAGAGAACGATGACCCAGCTTTACGAGCTGCACGTCCTGGTCCTGAAGTGCGAGCGCAAGTATCTGTAGGGACAGGATAAAGCAGACTAACTGTAGGTATTTTAGGCTGAACTCCAGCTACTAGAGTAGCTCCAAGCAGCCCAACTGAGAACCTACAGCACAAGCTAAGTTTCCGGCTGGAGGCAAGTGCTGACTGACAGCTTACAAGCTAACTAGGAGAAAAAGGAAAGCAGTACAGAAATGGTGTATTATCGTCACCTGCGTACAGATGGAAAAGCACAGACAGATTATGTTGCTTGTCGAAGCTGACTCGAACAAGACGTTTGGTGCCAGACACTGAAATCGAAACCAAAGCACCACAATGAGGGAAGCAAGCAATGAACGAAAACGGGGTCACAGCTTTCTGTGTGTGCTGGTACTGGAAAACAAACAAGAGGGCAAAAAAGAGTTTGACTAGAAATTTTTCTCCGCAGTTTTAACTCAAAATACTCACTAGTATAGTGTGAAACTATACTAGCTTCATGGAGTTCACTGAGACCTGAACAGTAAAGAAAAATATCTTCTAGAGTTAAGAATCAAGCAATTGTGTTTTTTCTGCGTTGGGTTTTTTTGGTTAATTGATTAGTTTTAATTTTTTGCACAGAGTGCTACCAAATGTCTTCACTTCGCACTGATTTGTCCTAGTCCTTCTGATCTCTTTTATACAACAGTGTAGCGGTAAAGAAATGCAAGAAAAACAGACTCGGGCCATGAAAAGAATGAGCTCGACTGTTGTTTTAAATACATTTTCATTCCTTAAAAAAAAGGAGGCATTCCAGGCAAGAATTCTGAATTTTCTTCAGCACTCATTTATCTGGATTTTTGCTTCTGTGAAACCACTATGCTCAGGTTTACATGAGCTCACTTTAGATACTAGAGAAGTTTACAAAATAAATAAGTTTTAGTCTAGAAAAACAAAGTTTCTTGAAAACATGATTGGGAACTGTATTAAAAAAGACAAGCATGAAATAGGAAAATGCAGCTTTTAACCATACTAGGAATTAGCCCCTTTACCAAGCTGCCCATAAAGGTTTTTCTACAGTCTCTCTTCTGCAGCTAAGGACCCCTGTGATGCACTCGTGCCTCCGTGAAGCCGCCTTTGGGAAGGGACAAAGTTTTATTTCAATCAAGCTGCAAGTTTATCTAAGCTGCAGTGTTTGAAAATGACTCCGGGAACCAGAGCCTGAAACTCTCACCCTTCCTGCTAATTAATTTAGCAAAATTTATATGCTTAGGTCTCACTCTTTGCAAGAATGTGAATACTAAGCTCATTCTCCTGCCTGTGAAGTTAATTAAAATCTCTCAGACTCCCTCTTTCTAAGCTTCCTAATAACTTGCGACTTACATATTATAAATAGTAGTATATATACAACTGTTACATAGGTCTCAATTTGAGACACAAAACATATAAAAACTAGAATACTGACTTAACATGTGGCATGCGTAGTTCCTTCCCTAGCCTTCGTTATCATTTGTCTAAATGACAGCCACCACACTAATCATCTAAGTATGCTGCAATATTTTAAATACATATCCAGAAAGATTCAGCCATATATTAGCTTATTTTCCTTGAAAACCCTTTCGTACAGCAGAAACAAAGAGACGGAATACAAGTTCCACAACATTCTTGTATGGGCAAAATGGGAAAAAGTAGCCAAGCAGACTTTTTCATCCAACAGCAATATAACGGGAAGGGAGAGATATATACAATTATAATCTTTGAAATGTTATTAAACAGCTACCATTCCTAATTGTGTTGTTGTAAATATTTTCATTTGCTGAATAAATAAATGAAAGGCCTTATGTTCACGGTGTCTCTTCCCAGAAATGCAATTTGCACTTGTCTTCTTAAATTCTTGTAGGGAAGATTATTACATAATAGCAATACGTGATATCAGCCACACTATACAATCTCATTCTGAATAAAATCTAATGATTTTATTTTTCACTTAATGTGAAAATCTTTTTTAACTGTTAAATGTTTTCATGAAGACTTCAGTATTCACAGTCAGAAAAATTTAAACCCCAGAGAAAACTTCTGAAGCATAATCAGGATTAAGATTTCTTGATGCTTTTTATATAACACATTTCATACTCCTAAGATGAAAAATTTCAGTGTATGAAGAGTTCCCATAAGTCTTTTCTATGCAGATGCTTTTCTGTTTTACCCCAAAGCACAAATGTAGTATAAATAGCCACGACAGAGCTTCAGCCTTCATAATTCTAGCTTATAAAATAAATACTAAGGATCACATAAAGGCCCACTTCCCATCAGAATAATGTACAGCAGACAGAAGCCTTTGGTTCACTCTCTATGGCAAATGTGCCAAACATGCTCTTCTGTATGAAGCCCATAGCTGAGAAATTCAAACCGTGACCCCTTTGCTCTCCTGCACGCAGGCTGCCAGCTCAGTATCGGGCGCCAGAGGGGCTGCCAAGGCCAAAACGCAAGCAGGCAGGAGGAGAAAGAACCGGCAGGACGTGGGACGTGAGCCTGGTGTCACTCTAGAACGCACGCACTACAGATTTACCACATGAAAATCGATGAGGCAAAGTACCGGATAAGCGACTGCTGTAGCTAATGCTCCTGCAGCCAGCACTACTGCGACAGGTATGATGTGACAGGTATCTCTGGAAGTTAGAGCTGCACAGAAACCAAGCTTGTGTTTATACATTCAATTCTAGGAAAAACAGTTTTTCCTCCTGCTGCCAACATCACGGCTGCGTATTTTTGACAGCAAAGGCACTGAAAGCAGCTGCAAGGCAAGCCGCAGCAAGGGCAATGGGAGCCGTGACACAAGGCACTACAAACGCAGTTTAAGTATGCGAACTAAGTTTTTGTTTGCTTGGATTAACAGACTAGTGTAAGGCCCCTGGAGCAAGCAGGGAACTCGCTTCAGAGCTTTGCTGAAGTTGTGAAGCTGAACTCTTTGCAGCTTTGCTTCACGCTCTTTACAAAAACGGAGATTGAGGTTTCTTTCCTGGACAAACGCGTGGACGTTTTCTGAATCGAAAGGTGTCTTCTTGACTGTACAAACATTTTTAGAGGCTGTTTTCCATTGCAAGGTCTACATTTTAGTCAATGGCATGTAAACCCTACCAGAACCAGAGGCACAGACACTCACAAGTTTTGCTCTAGTAGTTTACACTCTGCTGCTCTTGGAGGCTTCAGGATTTTTAAGAGCTTTTGAAAGGTGTACATTGCATTGGAGTTATTTTTCTTTTCTAAACACTGCTTTTCTGTGTGCAATTTCCTAGAATTTTAAGAAATGTCGTATAAAGAAAAGAGTAGATCAGTAGATGGATGACAGACATAATCTGAAATCAATTGAGAAGCAGGAAACAGGCTGGCAAGAACAGAGTCTGTATCCGTGTTTCTCAGTTTCAGCAGTTATTCATTCAGCACACAGAAAAACAAAAACAGGGAAAAAAAAGCCCACTGAGCAATAGCCACTGGCCACACAGGATGGCTTCATGTACTGTAGAATTCAAGACAGTTTTACAGGGAAAGACAAAGCTAAAATTGTATTTGATCACAGAATTCGCTGAATAAACTCAAATGACGTTTCTTCACCCATGAAAACTGCTTGTGAATTCACACCCTAAGCTATGTAGCTGCTTATTGTATATACAGGGAATGACTGACTGAAACCTATGTGCTGCACAGTAGAATATATGCATCTTCTCCTAAATAAAAGACCTTATAAAGCCACTTGAGATATACACATCGCATGCCCCTGGACATATGCCCAAATCAAATTTTATAATGCAAAAAGTAAACTTCTCGCAAAGCTTTATGTATATCAAAATTGCTAACAATAAAGTGGTTGATGTTCAAGATTTTCCAATCCAAACATATTTGCCTGAGGAAAGAACGCCAGCACTGCTACTTCTGTGTTATGCCTAAGTTTATCCATTTGAGTTGTACATTAACCCTCATGTCTTCAGATGCCCTGTCCTATTCCTGAATAGAGAAATGCATACACCAGTGATCATCATTACCTCTGGGAGACATCATAATTTCAGGAAATGAACCACCAAATTAGAATTTTTTTTACCCATTTTTTTGCAACATTTCCATGCAGCTGGTTTGATGTGAAATGATGCATAATGCTCCAAGAATAAAAGTAATAAGAATCCATTTATACTACATATCAGGAAGGGTAATTTGCTCAAATTCGTAACAGTGAAAAAGTAAGAAACTGAACATTTACTCAAACACAGGCAGAATGACAGATTGTGCAACAATATATCCAAAAGAAAAGAGATAAAGATGACTTACTAACACTGTAGATGTTTGAACTATTCTTCTACATACGAGGATATTTAAATGTAAGAGTACAGTGCATGCAAATTCTGCAGTCCACAAGCTTTTTTTTTCAACCACTGAGAACGTTTTAAAACCTTGATTTAGTGCACAGGAATAAAATATAAAGAAGATCAGAAAGTAAGGACTGATCTTGTGGTCCATACTACATTCATAGCAGCTTTCTTCAGAAGTAACATCTGTAAGCAATTACAGAATTAGTTTGTGGAGGAAAAAGAGTTCTCTTAAAAAAAAAAAAAAGACAACAGGAGCTTTCTTTTATATGGGTGAATTCAAATGAAAATGTTCAAATGGAAAATTTGGAGCTTTTTTTCTTTGCTTTTAATTAACAAGACATAGCAACAGCTTCAAAATTACTACAGTTTTTCTTCCCTTTGAGGAAATTCTGTTTTTCTTCACAGGAGGTAGGATACCCTGGTTTGAAAGAAATCCTGGAAAGCGCATCATGGCAGCAGGTAGCTGAAATGAGCCTAGTGAGAGGCAGCAAATCACTCACATCCCATTTGCCATTTTGAGGCTTCTGAGAAAGGAGGGAAGATGAATGCGTGTCAGGGAAGAGGTTAATCCTTAACCTTATGTCTCCAAGTTTAAAATCTATTCTTAGGCTTAGTTGCTCAGTTTTTGATTAATCACTTCTGCTTTAAAACATTTTTTGTATCTTTATTTCACTGATACCCTTTACTTCTACTAATTCTACGCTCTCTGCTTTCATCTACATCCTTTCAACTTCTCCCTTCACTTTCCTTGCCCATTTCTGCCTCCTCAAACTTAGCACTGTCCCTTGCTTTGCCAACCTTTACCTTTTGCCATCTGGCATCTTTCAGGAAAAACATACAGCCACCCGAGTGTCTCCCATTGGTCTTGCTTTCAGACTTGCTACCAAATCTCCTTGACATTATCCTGGRCCAGAGTGTATCTGCAACACCAGTAATTTTATGACCTTTCATTGCACTTTCATCTGCTCTTCTCTCAAATCAAGAGCTTTATGTTTTCAAGTGTAGAGATGCCTCTTGGTTATAACTGGAATCCTCTCCTTTCGGCATTGCACCCCACTCCAACCAGTATCGTATCCTCTCTTTCGTTCTACCAAATCCTCCTTATCAAAGTCTTGCATGAGGAGCTTTCTTTCCTAGATGGCAACCATATTCATCACAAGCAGTTATCTTCCCCAAAATATGCCAGCTTTCAAGCCTAGAGACTACACTTCCCCCTTAAACTGCCGCATTTTTTAACATGGAAGCTTTGGCCAGGACTCCTTAGGGAGATAAGTGTTTTGTGATCAATTTAGATGAACAGTTCTATATTAATTTTAAATAATTACTTTTATCAGAGGCTAATTTGTCTAACTGGATTAAAAAAGAACTTCAATTTAAGACTGATTTGTGACTGTCATGCTTCATGCATCAGTGTTCACCTATGAGCTGTTTTCAGAGAAAAGAGAAAGACCGCTCGTTGTGGTCCAACACAGTTCACAACTCTTAGCTTCGACACTTAATGCTACGTTCAGCTGATTTGTAGCTTCTTGCCTTTGTCTTCATAAAGTCTTCTTACTTTTCTGGTTTATATATTGATAATATCAATGACATCACAGGGGAGAGCATCAATAAAAATGCTTTCTTCCATTACCTTGCAATTTCACACTTCAAAAAATCAGCAATGTATCTTTAAAGAGAAAACCTAATCTAAACAAGGAAACAAAAACCTACAAAGAAAGCTATTAAGAAAGGCCTACAACAGTACAGTTTAAAAAAAAAAAAAAGCTACGAATAGAATGCTTTTTCAGAATGCTTTTCCTACCGATGTCTTAAAGGCCTCTAAATGCCATGGATTATAGCTATATTATTAACGTAATAATAACACTTAAAATTTACATAGCTACTTCCACCCCAGGAGAAAAAGCGTTTTGCCAATGTTCAGTTTCAAGTTTTGAATCACCAGTCTTGCAGTAAAGAACTTATCTGTAATTAAGCAATGGGGACACTGGGTGGGTACAAAGCATGGGGCAAACCGACTAATTGCTTAAGGTCAGTTTTGCAGGAATCTTCTAACAGAGTCATTAAAAAAACCACCCTCAAGCCGTCTTCCTTTCCAAGAGGGTTTCCATCCCCAACTGGAAGACTGGGAGGAATTCCAGGCCATATTCCCACAGCAGCACTCATTTAGCTATTCGTTACGGATTCTTTTCTGATTCTTGCTCGTTCTTCCCTTCTTTCTCCCATATCTTTCCCATGCCACCATTTGAAACAAGCATCAGATGTTTCCCTTCGTAGGCATTGTTAAAAAAATAAAATTGAACCATGACTTGCCATTCGCTTCTCTTATTTTTCGCCCTGTCATGAGCTAGAGGAGTACAAAACATAGTAAAGAAAGAAATACTGCGAGTGAAACAATTCTGCACTAGCATTATCACACTTCTTCTGCCATTCACCTCATAATTATTTTGATTTTCTCTTTTAATGTCATCAGTATTTATTATTTCTTCTCTGGTAGCTCTATGACTTGTCAACTGCGATCAAGAAACTCCCAAACTCCAAAACATAGAGTCCCTTAGTTTTAAATTAAGGAATATCAACAGATCTTTGTTCATTCAACCTGTTTCACAGAACAGAGTGATAGTTTATTTTCTTAACATTTTCATTTTAACATTTAACATTTCTTTTGACATTTTCGGCTCTTCTCACTATAAAATTCACTATCACCACCAAATGTTGAATCCTTTCAAGGGTAATATTACTCAGGAGAAACACAAGAGGGAGAAGACTGCATCAACAGGGATGCTCAGAGGCATGATTTGGGTAAGTGAGGAAGCTACGAACTGGAGTCCCCGTTGGATTGTGGAGAACAGCCACTTGTAGGTGAACCGGAATAAAAGTAGCAAAGATAGGTGACAAGTGTTACAGAAAAAGTCAAATCATCTGGGACGCCAGCGGTTTTAAACACTTTTAAAGCCCAGCTATCGTTGCATTTCTCTCATAATTTCACTGTCAATACAAAAGGGAAAGGTTTGCAAAGGCTGCAACTAATTCTCATTAAAAATGGAAATTAGTTATACAACTGTCTTTGAAATTTTCTTCTAGACACCAGTGTTGTACAGGACTTTGGAGTAGTGGAAAATGTTTTATATCTGTTTTACACTGCAAACAGCAAACCAACATTTTACAGGAAGCCAATTTGAAAGTTAGGGTCATGGAAGGAATCACTACTGTTGTTTCCAAGTTGTTTTGAAATCAGTTTTTGCCTTTGGATTTCTAGGTTCTTAAAGGCACTGCTCTGGATATTGTAAATTGCTCTTCTTCACTGAAAACCAAAACCATACAGAAACATGCTCCTTATCAGTAATTTGTACCAGTCAGTTTTTCTTGCTTTGTTTTTTAATACCTGCCAACAGGCGGATGGATCTTATCACAGTGAACTATGAATCTGCTCCACCTTTTGTAGAAATTTGACAACAGCCCTGGAGCCTGCAGGACAGATTAGGGATAACTTCTGTCAAGAACCAACTTCATGTAGCAAAGTCAATCACATTATAGCTTCTCGTGTTACTGCCTCAAAGCAGCAATGCTCAGTTGGCTTTTGTGACAACTCAGGACTCTCAGGACGACTGACAGAACCGTTAAGTCTTTGGGGCGATCGCAGGGATCTGAACCGAATCCCTTGTACGATTCCTTTTTGATCTGACACATTAGCACCTCTGCAGGTCTGCACAGAAGAAACTTGGCTAACTTTCACATTGTTGATTTAAAACAGCTACAAGAGGTTAAAAAGTTGGCTCTTAAAACATGCAATCGCAGATTATATAACCTTATGATTACAAACCTAATCAACCTGTTTCTGGCGCTGCACCTGTTTTTACTTATCTGTCCACATGAGATTAATTCTTTTACTCTTCATTTGTATTGTGGCACATTCAGAATCATGCCTAATATTGGATGAACTTCAGTCGGTAGTAATTTCACTGAGGTCTAACTAGACAGATACTCAAAACACTATTGACATGAAAGAAAAATTCTGTATCTCACCTGTAAAGCCAGGTTTTCCCCTTCTTTCTGGGTTATAGTACTGGTCTTTTAGTGCCTGAAGGTGTTAGTCATTATTCTCTAATCTGATTTACAGAATAACCTGACCTTTTTTCTATAGAAACGAGTGCTGGAAACAGTTATTGCTAAATCCTTATTAATTGCCTCAATTAACAGTCCTAACCTTGGCTAAGTCATTCATCCCCCATGCTCCCAGGCAACAGCTTAGAGAAGGAACCACAATCCTAGAACATCTGGCACCATTTTATAAATGTCACCTTGGCTTTCCCTGAACTTTTACAGTCCAACAAATATTTATTACTAGCGCCACCTGAGAATGCACCAATTTCTGTTTGCACAGATCCCGCACTACTTCCCTGCTGGACTTGGACAAAAAAGGCAAATGAACCAAAAGAAGTTTCAGACAGTCACTTGGGCTTGGGTCTGATTCCCAAAATATGCACACAGCTCAGCTTCTCAGGTCTGCTGTGCTTCTGCCATGCAATTTGAAGCTATAGAGCTCTACCACTTAGAAAGAATTACCTCAAACAACGCAAGAGTATTACACATTTTCTAGATGTATCCTTGTAAACTGGCAGTAGATTCTGTCCTATATATTTTAAATTGACTGGGGAGAGTAAGTACGGTAAGTGTCTTGCCACGGCTCTGTAAAGGCTTAAGGGATAGATGCCACAGCCCATGGTGGTCAGAATGGACACACCTGGAAAAGCGTGAAAACACCCTGAAGGCCTATGAAGTGGTGGAAAGACAAATCTTCAGCATCACGTCTTTCAGGGAGAGGGCTCAGAAATCACCTAGAACAGTCAAGTAGACATAATTAGGAAATCTCCATTCAATGTAGTAGAACTAAACCTTAGAGAGGGATACTACACACAGCTGAAGTCCCAGAAAAATCAAAATATTACAAACACAATCTTTCCTTTTTAAAATAACACTGTGCTGCAACTTATCATAAACATCACGCCAAAGTAATCTTAGAAAAGGACTTTGATCAGAGCAATGGAGAAACAGTATCTATTATATACAGAGGAAGGAAAATGAAGAGGCTTACTCTTCCCAACCAAAGGCTTCAATCTGATAAATCTGACAGGTTCTGTTGTGAAAGCATCTCTCTGAGCAATGCTCTAAAGTATTATAACTCTCTTACTTCCCACTGTAGCATCTGTTAAAGCATTTAAGGCAAGCAACACTGATTATTGTTAATTTTGGGTGTTAACAATTTCATACCCATAAAACCACTGAAAGCAACAGTAGTGCTGAGATGCACCTCCCTTCTTGGAAATTCAGGTATGGAGAACAGGGACGGTGTAGACCAAGGAAGCAACTCCAACTCCTTTAGTTTAAAATCAAAATATTGTGTTTCTTTCTGAGCACAGTTTTCACGTAGCAGCGCTTTCAGCCTTGGTAATTTACAATTCAATCCAACCCTGGGCAAATAGCGATGCTCACGTAGCCGTGCCAGCCATATCTGCTTTTACCAGCTCGTGTAAGTCAGTGAATGCTCACACTCACAAACCTGAGGAAGGGGCAGCCGTAATGCAGAATCAGGAAGGAAAATTTGAAATTTATGTCTGATGTTATTGGCTCCAGTAACATTTTTAATCCAAATACTTGTATTCATTTAAAAATAATAATAATAAAAAATATTTGAACTGTAACATTACAGAGAGCATGTGTGCATATTTAGAGAGACAGAGGATGGGAGGCAGATGGAAAGACATGCTAATTTTATTATTAATGTACCCCATATAAAGACCTATGATTAACTATCAATTTATAGGAAAAACCTGTGTTTCAGGTGTTTATAATTTTTCCAGATTTTCTCTACCAACAGGCCTGAAATTTTTCAGGTAAGGCTGAACACTTTAAAAACAAACAAACAAAAAAAAACAAAAAAAAACCAGTCATGTCTATAATACACATCTTAAGTATCCCATCACACAGTAGTTGCTTTTCAAAATTGTCACTTTGCCCTCTTTCTTTAACTAACAAAAGCAACGATTCCACTGTATGCACGTCCTGTTAAGGCTGCGCATACTGGAGAACGCAGAAGTGGCAGAAGGCCGCTAGCTGCACAGCTCAGGCCTCTGCTCCACCTGGCGAGCCGAGCACAGAGCAGAGAACAACCGCAGTAAGCAGGAGGCAAAGGCCGAATTTTAACAACACCCAGGCTGCTCTGCAATTAAGGTTTTGCTGTGCTGGGTTCTGTAGTTCTTCGTCTGGGTTCCAAAATTACTGAAATGGCACGGTGCATTATTTTAAGATTATCTTTACCTGAAGATTACCTTAAAATTATCTTTCAGTGAGGCACACTTCAATTAAGAGGCATAGCTCAAAATATGCGACCCAGAAAACTCCTCCATTATGGATGATCAGAGCAATCTCTTCCCTATCAAATCCCTCAAACCCAATCAAGAGACTGGGTCATCACAAAAAGACCTGCAGACAGTATTTATTTTTGCATATGTAAAGTGGGCTTATCAAAGTCTAAGGCTTAGGTTGSCGGGCACATATTTATTTTCTGTGAAACACTCATCCTGGCTGAAGTGGGCACGCACCCTTGCCAAGCTGGACACTGTTTCCAATAGCATAAGTGCAACTGTAAGGATTATGTATAATGCGATTCACAGGTATGCAGCCACGCCAGTATGGTATGTAATGTTCTCAAGCTTTAGGAAAGGGTTTTCGCTGGCGATTGCGGGGG
>NW_020450905.1:350188-395814 GCF_003343035.1 Apteryx rowi | reverse complement strand
GGGTGTTGTTTCCCTTTGTTTTCTAGACATGAAAGAACAAGGAAAAAAGGTTGGTTCGTGCACCGATTGCCCACTTACCAACCTAAAGAGAGAAAATGGAAAAGGTTTACTAGTCACTAGCACAGAGAATAAAATTCAGCTACAGCAAATTCATGACACAAAACCTGACAGGGGAAAAACAAAATTAAACCAAAAAAGGTTTGGCAAGAGAGCCCAATTTTGCTTTTAAGTGTCATATTGTGCAACAAGTACTTTCTTTGCAGATCTCTGCTGGTTTCTTAGACAGCATCAAGTGCCTTTCTACAAAGAAAAGCAATGAAACAGCTATCAGTCCCCAAAGGAGCGCAGAGCGTGTTGTATCAACACTTTGTGAGAAAACTGCACTGCAAAGGAACGTGAGAACGAACGTTATGCTAGCAGCTCAAGATACAAAAATGTGAACTAAATTGCCTAACAACCTATTTCTGACTCAAGCCTGTACAAACACAAAACCAAAAACCCTTTAAAAAACAAACTTAATACCCATCTAATCTAGCCTATTTTTTTCATACTCTTATACAAACAACAGTAATTAAAGCAAATGGTTGAATCATGTTTCACTGTTGTTTAAAAAAATCTTCATGTAAACGATGTTATAAAGCCAAATGCTTCACAGTTAGAAATTTATGATGGCATATCATTTTATTGGCACAGTAAAAGGCTACAGTCATGTTAACATCTCTCTGTATAAAACGGTGATCTGTTTTTTAATGTCCATTCTTCCCCATCCTCCCCCCCCTTTTTTTTTGAGAACCATAAAAATCACTCTTTTGCTAGTTTTCAGACAATCATTGGCTTTCTTTAGTCAAAAAACTTTGATTTACTTGCCTTTACTGCCCATTTGGTGCCAGCCATAAAAAGTACAGGAGCGGTTATAGTGTAGCACTTGAAGGACTACGGAGACTATTTATTCGCTCACCTCGGCACTCGCTTCTAAGCCTCCGCAAAATTTGTCTGCTGTTACTGAGAAGCTATCAAGGAGGGAGAGAGGTGGGAGCAAAACCGAGCAGGGCAGCAACAAGCCTCTCAAGTGTTTGGGGCAGAACGAGGGGAAGAGCTTACGCTGCTCAAGTGACTCGCCTCTTGCTGCTTCTCACCAGCACTTTGCTCTTCTCTCCTTCGGCTGTGGCCGCAGCACGCGCCCTGCGAGGTGCCTTCAGCCACCACGACAGCGCTCCGGCAGACAGGACTCCCCCGCACTGGAGCAGCATTTACCAGAAGTCACTACACTACGCCTCTGCTAAACCGTCCTGTCTTTTAGCTCTGGCAGTCCGGGTTTATGAACTAAGGAGGWTTAGACTTCATCTGATCTATAGCCACAAGATACCCTATAGCTTTGGGCCCTGAAGCTTCAGGAGAGCTTCTGCAGCCACTGGGAGCATGTAGCCAACTAGCCCTTCCAGCCCCTTCRTAAGGGGCTCGGCGCAACTCCCTCCGTCGCGGGGAAATGAAACAGTGACTGCAATGGCCATGAGAGAACGAAGGGTATGAGAAAGGGCTGATACCCCAGGCAGCAGCACCGCAACCTACTGGGGGGAAGGTATCGCACTCCAACTCCCGTGGGATCAACTAAAAAGGTCAGAAAATGCAATGCTAAAATTACGCAGCAACTTGCGGCTGCTATTAGTAAAATTATTGCTTTTGAAAAATACCTAAGAAACAGACATTCAAAGAAATTATGAAAAATGATGGCTTTGCAAAGCTGGAATTCACTCGCCTCCACCCATCCTAGGGTGAATCAAAAGAGGACACATCTTACTTCCCAAGTCCAAAGTAGTAACAGGCTAGAAAAGACCATATGGATGCCCGTCATATGGGCATTTCTTAATTAAAAAAAAGTAAAGAAAAAAGAAAAGTCAGGTGTATGAATTATTACAAACAGGCTGAGTTTTCTTATTGTGAAAAAATTGCTCTACATGACTGAAAACCTTGATTAAAATAGCAACAGTTGTAGTATGTCACAGTTACTCTGAAACTGTGTCCCAAAACCCCACAAATCTTTCTGCTACAWGTTTGTTTTAATTGGTGTAAAAACTATTCAATTTGCAACAAAAATGGCAATTGCAAGGAAAAATCTGCCAATTTTAATATTCAAAGGATAAATGATTTCTTCAACAAAAAATAAAGACAAACATAATGAACTTCAAAACTGTAAATGCCTAAATATCATACAAACAGAGACTGAATATYAAAGGCTGAAACACCAAGAACAGAAGCAAAATGATTTAGAAATGAARATTAAGGAAATGTAGCAAAAAGAAGCAATAATTTTGGTTTGTGAATAAAATTTCTTTTTTAGGTAGTAAGAAAAATGCAAAAATGATGGCAATATTCAAACTCGTAACCGCTTCCTCTTTCTTTCTCTTTTTTTCTTCTCAAAAAGACCCTGAAGTTAGTAAGATGTACAATTTCTGGYCCAGTGCGCCTCTTAAAAAAGTGAAGTGGAATGTAGTAAATGATGTTTAAAGCAATTCCTATAAYGTATTATAATAGATGCCATTACATTCTGTACTCAATTAGAAAAGGCACTTTGCTTTATTACCATTATTTATTATTTATGGAGAAAGCTGAAATTTGGAAGAAAACCATGCCTGGTCCCATAAACGTATGTAAAAATGAGTGCAAATTCTACCCGTAACAACAATATCCATGCTGAAAGTACTAAAGTCTCATATACTTGGCATACTTTTATTTTGGCATTCTGCAATAAGTGACACTTCCTCAGACATAACTGCCTTTTAAAAATGGAGGAGAATTTTAACTTTTTTTTTTTTTAATCTCAATGCAAAAGCACATCTTTTATCAGCGTTGGTATTGGTGTCAGAGATGATAATCATACCACAGAGTCAGTTATTTCTGCAGCTTAAGGAGTTGAGTATTTCTTAGAGTTGTTTAGCAATGCACAACACTGATGTCAGGCTGCCTAACCTCTTCACAAAGGGAGATTAAGCACAGTTGCATGATCGTAAGTATTAATGTGAAACAATTTATATGTAAAAGTAAAACGATAGACCAACTCATTCATTCCTGTTCATTAAAGATAATTACGTTATTGGCATCCTCATGCATTTCCAACAGTTCATATTTTCTGCTGCTAGCTTTCCTTGCCCCAAGACAGCACACCAGCACAGCAAAATGAATACCAGAGCAAGCATTATTATTCATTTTGTTTCCAAATAATTTTGCTAATCTAGAGGAGGCTTGTTATAAAATAGTTTTGAGAATGAAGTATGGTATACGCTGCCTCGGAGAGCTAACTAGACAATAAAATCTGGGCTAAAGCAAAAARGAGAAAAGAAAAGCTAAGTGTCACATATTTTCACTTTAGACTGACATCAGCTTTTGGAGCAAGATATTAAAATAATAATTTAATAAGGAAATCTGTTCTTAACTGAATTTGAACTAACAAAGCCCATTTCTAATGCCATCAGATTTACTATGTACCACAAAGGTGAATTGTAATAACRTAAACTAGTTTCTTTTTTCTTCCTGTTCTTCTTTAAAAAACAAGCAAACAAAAAAAAACCTTGGAGCTAAGACAACAGCTGGGTCTTCTAAATAACCTGTTAACATTTTCCTAAATTGACCACTTTGGCCAGAGCCATGTCTTTAGTTTGGAAGTGACATAAAGAAAAATTGGATTCTTCTCCTTACAATGGCTGCACCATCAACCTTTACTTAGTGGTAAATATCAGACAGAGTTGAAATTAAAACTTCTTCAGCTAATCCAGGCTTTGGATCTATTTTCATATATCACACATAATGCATGGAAGTTCAGATAAAATCATGATGAAGCCATGAGAGACAGAGAAAGGAAATGCTATTTGGTTGGAAGAGTCTAACAGTCTTATTTTGCTTTCCTAACTCTTTTCACTTATCCCTACCAGCATTACTAAGGCTCACATCCACTTGCCTTACCCATGCTAGACATCCCAAAAGAAGAGATTACACAATGCACAAAGCAACGGAGATTAGGGATAGAAGTACTGTCAACAAGCTGGTGAAATTGTAACCCCATCGTGCCCTTTAATCCACAGAAGATATCAACAACACAAGCACTTAAAATACTTGAGGCAYGTACAACAATTCCTTCAGATGATCTGAGAGCGCTTATGATGCGGGAACTAAAGAGACAGAGTTGGTGGAAGATTTGTTCATTGTCATCATGAAGTCAGAAGTAATTTCTGACACCAAAACACAACTTCAGTGACACAAATTCCAGTTTTCACCTACAATCTACAGAGTGAGARCTTGAGCTGGCCTGTGCGTTGGGGATTTTTCTGCTGCAACACCCACGTGACATATATCGGACAATTAATTATTCGAGGATTATGAATCCTCAACATACAAAGAAAWAAGAGTAGAATATAAGACTAGGATTTTTGTACGTTTCCTTTTTCTGGCAATAAACTGACAGGATTTTAGCCAGTTCAAACCAGCATCAGGTAGTGTTAGCTGCTTTAAATCAGGCTTTTCTGACTACCTAGGGATACTTCCTATCTCCTAGCAAAAACTCGTCCTAGTGGCTTGCATAAAAAATAACATATGTAAGTTTATGCATGCATTTAAGCAAACCTGGCTCCGAGTACAACTTAATGGGACTTAACCCTTGCCATGTTATAAGGACAACGGAGACAGGTGCAAAAACACCACTTCATTTTGATACTTTTAGCGCTCTCTCCTCTGTTGTCACTATTGTAAATGCTCATTTCACATAAAAGCTCATTGGGRAGGTGGCTGGTTCATATTTTCGTTTCACTATATTATTCCAGGATGAATCACTTTGATCTGACACATCTGAAGAGAGAAAAGAAATTCCTACACATTTACTGCCATGGAGACTGCTGACACTTGGGTCTCTGTTTATTACAAACATTAAACCTCATCGTCCATTCAGTCATAATTTGCTTTGATGACACATGATTACCTGAACAGTCCCATTCTGAGTTACTGACTATGACAAAAAATTCACTTAAGACCTTTAAGATCTAATGCTACATCCTGCATAAATCAATGATGTCCCACTGAAATCAATTTACACTAGAAAAGACTCTGGGTGCTCAGTTTCTACTTGTTATTCATATTTGAATTAATCTTATCCTCGCTGCTTAGAAGTGCTCAGACTCTCAGGAATGGTAGTAAATCTAAGACTATTAGGTAAAAATACTTGACGGGATGGAATTCTATTAATGTAAATAAAAAGTCTCAAAAGCTCTCAGACCGTCGCAGTGCCGGCTGAGACGGTGTGCACCGTTCAAGAGCTGGTATCCCAGCGCGGTGACGAGGGGGCAGCCTGGGGGCTGGAGAAAAGGCAAGGCCCAACTCTGTTGCTTCCCCCTCCTCGTCCGGAGTTCATCTCTAGGAGCGGGACACCCAGATGCACCGTGCACTGCGCTTCTGCCCAACTGCATCTCCTTATGCAGCGGGTGTAAAACAGGCCCTCTGTACAAGCGCTGAGACTATACCAAAGAGAAATTCAACAGTAGGCATACTGCTGCATAAAATGTAATTCGCTTTATTTTTATTAATCTTTAACTAATAATAAGAAGATGCCTAGGGTACTCAGTACCTTCGAACAACAATTATCATACACTCAGCAGAATCAAAATAATGAATTCATTACCAATTTTGCCACCACAAAACTCACTTTATATCACATCACAGTAATTGGAAGTACATTTTCAGTTCAGTGAAATCCACCAAGCAGGTGGCTTTTGCAAATTGTATGGGCCATCACTAAATCTGGAATATTATGGCCCAAGGAACAGTAAGAAATTTCAGAATAATGATATCATTAGATGGTTACTTTGCCAATAGCTCCGTGACTGTTTCAAAGAGCAGACGCAGTTTAGTTACAATCAAATGCAAATGGAGGAGGGTCTCAAGCCCGTTTAGGCCTCTAAGTCATCAGCAAGTCTTTCAGTTCTACCCAGACATCAGTGGGAAATCAGTCACGCAATATGATTGTACCAAAGTCGCTCTAGAAACTGTAGTTTGGAATTTTTTTTTTATTGTTTTGTAACAATTCGACATGATGCTGCAAGAACAAAGAGTAACTTGGGCATTTGTGATCCACTTTTTATTACTACTTTTATTTTTACTTAAAAAGAGCCATTTAATTACGGTACACTGAACTCCACAGAACAGAAACTCAGTAACATCGTCACTGTAGACCTCTAAGGTTCACATGGTCATCTTCTTGGCTTTCTGCTGATTTCAGCTGAAGCTCTTCAGATTATCTTTGATACCAACAGATTTCTCAGAGTGAATGAAGTTTAATACAGAGAGAGACATTTTTCTTCACATGCAAATATTCTTCATATTTTGCTGCCTCAGAAAAGCAAATGTGGAGGCAAAATAGCATATATTATGATTGACCTCAGCAGGAATGACTTATGCTCCTGGCCTCTCTGTGTGTATAGCCGGGGGGGCTGTCCAACTATATGAATTTTTATACATCTTTCAGCTAATTTAGAGATCCAGAGATCAAGTACTCAAGGACATCATAAATATTTGTGGCACTCTGAAGAACTTTGGGTTCATAAACCAACGAATGGATCCATACACTGATCCATAAAAGTCTTTCTCTTCATCTTGGACAGATACGATCTTAATTTTATTGAAGTGCTTCAGCACACCATAAGAGAGGACAGCTCAAGCCGTGTTTCATGCTATGAAATACGGGCATCTCGGTGAAACAAAAGGTAAGCCACAGGCTAATCTTTTTTAAGACACGTGAAACAATATGTAAAGACAGCAAAACAGTGGGAGCATATATTACTTGTGATCCACCATAATTATCAGGAACTTTTATCTACATTACAGCATCTGGTCTTATCTTTTTTCAACTTTTCACCTTCCAGCAACTTCTGTGTATCTTAACAATCACTAATGTATCCATTTTATAAACAATGAAGGGCATCTTGGAAAATAGGGTAGAATCCCTACATGGTTTTACTAAACTCCATTAATTTAGAGAAGGCTGATTTGCATTACCAGAATTTGGCCATTCGCTTCAAAACAGTTACAGCGTGACAAAAAAGATCCAAACACTTTCGATATAGGTACATTGCTGAAAGAAACTTGCCCACATATGGCTGACACAAATTCTGTTTTCTGACATCTTTGGGCAGAGAACCCCATAATCTGCCGATTAGGGGAACAATCCTGAAAGGAGCCAAATTCAGCACTAAACATTAATAAAGAGAATTTGAATGGACATGCTGAAAGTCCAGTCTAGGTTAAAGGAAGTTCCAGGTACTGAAACTACCTCCAAAATTTCCTTACTAAATTGTGTAATTTAAATAAAATTAGTTTTCCTCTAGTTTGTTATTTCAGTCCTATTCCTCCTTCCTATTTTTTGAGTAACTTACCAGATGCTAGATTTAATTTACTTAGGAATTTACAAAGGAAACCAATGATGCTAGGTACACAGCAAGTATCTAACAAACACACAATTAAAAATTAAAAAAAATATAATCCTCTTCTGTTTTCTTTTGCAGTGCATTTAAAAATTACCTGTAATCATATGAGGTCAAAAACTTTCAGAAAAATTATAATTTTAAACTGCCCCATAAAAAAAAATTGAAATAAAAAATCCTCAACAGTTTAGATTTTTGTTGATTCTGCTGCTGGTAGTGTTTTCTTAAAACTTTGAAATGAATATTATTTCTATCAGTTTTAACACCCATGTTTTAGCAGTTTCACAGACATTCCCCTCCTCCTACACTGTCTGTCTAGTGGAGCAGAATACACCAGTGTTGCAGAAATAAGAAACAGTTAATTTTAAACTGAATTTTACCAGCTGAGAAATGTGGGAAAGTGTCACCCAACCACCACCCCAATCACCACATTAGATTAGCAGGGCAATGCAATGACAGTCCACATTCATTTCATAGTTGCAGTATAATTACACAACATTCCTGAAAGGTCCCACAAAAGGCCACATTACTGGAGCCAAGGTTGTTACAAGAAATAGCAGCGTGTGGTTGCGGGAATGTAAGGTGAAACAAGTTAATAGCTTCCTATTATCTCCTGGTAAAGCTGCTACCTCCATATGCGGAAATAAATGACACGAGAAAAAAGCTAAATTAAACAACCGGTAATTTATGTGAGGTAGCAAAAGAGTACAGACAGCAATCCTAAACTGCACATATCATGGTAACAACAAAAATCGCCCCCTTCTATTTGGAAAATACTCATTTAAATAGCTTTTTCAGGGAAATGCATGCTAAGGTAGAAAAAACTTGAAACAATTACAGTAACATTATGGTAAATATTCCTACACATTAGCTGGGAGGAAATCTATGATGTACTAAGCCTCTCTGCTCAGGAGCCTAAAAATAAGAACTTACAATGAACATTTAGAAGTCCTGGATTCAAAWTCCTCCTCCACCTGTGGGAATTTTGACCTACATGTTTTGACTCCTCCTCATGCYTCAGCTACTCAGCTACAGGGAATTTTTTTTAAAGGGTTTAATGCTCCACTGATTATCTGACCATTTTAAACAGAAGAGCTTCAACAGAAGGGACTAAAACAACCTCAGAATGCTAAGCTAAGTCTAGAAGCTCTCCTTGGAAGTCAGGCTTCATGTTCTCTAAGCCAGAGGCAGGACTGACATGGGGATTTCCCATTTGCGGGTCTTTGATGCACTGAAAAGCAGAAGCCTGGGGTTCATCTTTTGCTAAGTTTTCTGCCAGGTCAGTTATGGCCTTTTTTTTCTAGTAGAAGCCCAGTATGTACAAGCACAGAAATATTTCGAGACTAACAAAACACYGAACAAAGAAACCAATAGAAATACTTCTCTCAAGCCTAACGCGCTTCTAACAAGAAAGAGAGTCAACAAAAATTGAAACTGCTCTGTAGTATTGCCTCAGTGGCTCTTTGAAAGCACACTTTTAGCACTTTTCTGTCATCCAGTTCCACAAGTGAGGTAGTTGGCGCAGTGCCTATTCTGGGAATCCCAACGGAGCCAAAAAACGAGCCAGATGCAGAGCAGCCCATGTGAAGATACTACGGCTTTGAGTATGCCCAGAGGTATAAACCTGGGCACCACAAGTGAGACAAATATTTTGTCAATACTGGAAGTGCCTGAAAGTTCAATTTCCATTTAAAAAAAAGTRTTTAGATACCTACATCCCTCTAGTCACTCTACCTCAAAGAGGTTAACAGAGYGGATTTCCTCCTATACATTTTTTTCTGAGCCTGCTATCATGAATAACACTCTTTATTCCGTTCTTCGGGTGCTCTGTCAATTCTATAGAAAGGTCATAGTTCTCTGCTAAGTTCTGTAGGAGTTTACAGAAAAGGATGCACTCAAATGTAAGAGTTGTTAATAAGCATTCTTTAAACCCAGAAAAACATTAGCGGTAGATTTGCAATGTTTTTACTAAATAATTTATCAAATACTGTGCTAACACCTCCAGACTTCACAGTTCAAAGCCTGAAGAGACTGCAATTCATCTCGTCTCCACTGTAATGTTGGCCAGTCTAGAACAGATTCATTCTGTTAGTACTAGGTTGAAAAAATGACTTGTCTTTGAAGCAGCGCAGCATGAATATATCGCAATATCCCTCCACAAATAACACCAATTGTTTCATGAGAGATTCCTGTACACAAATGTACAATGAAATAATTGCATGTTGGTTATGTATACATAAGCCAGGTTTAAACTAGCTGGGTTAAGGATAGCGTTATATAGAGCAGAGCATGGGCTGCTAACACAACTGAGTAAATACCTAGGGAATTATCTTTAACAGGGAATGAACTGCAGAAAGTAACAGAAAACAGACCATGCAGATAACAGCAGATGGAGCTAATACAGAAGCCATATCCCTTCCTCCTAACATAAATCTCCAGGTGTGGTAGCTGCACAGCTAGCAGTCACTTAGCTGAGTGGTTTACAGCTACCSCAGAACACCTGCATGAACTGCAGTCACAGAATACAGACATCTCTCGTGTTGCAAACTCTGTAAATGTGAAGTGCCCCATCTTAATCTTGCGTGTTCGTTTGATCCCAGAACAGCTGGGTCCTCATCTCTGATAGAGAGCTCTGTGTATGGCTTGTTATGCTACAAGGACAACAAAAACTGTCCTCAAACAGACCGTAAGAATTATAAATCATCATTTACGAGTGACAGCAGCAGCAGAGATGTTGTATCTGCTCTGCAGGAGCACAGAAAACTCAAAAAGTCAATCTTCAAATTCAGGAACTCATATCCTATGCAAAAAAAGCTCCCACTCCATAAGCAGTATTATATGATACTATAGATATCAATACTTATATAAATGGTGTGTTATCATTATATCAGCCATTAAGTATTCTGGAAATCAACTGGTAAGGTTAAGAGAAACCTAAACATCTTACTGGATAAGCATTTCTCATTTAAACAAGCACAAACAGGTATTATCATTTTCCCTAAAATCCATGAAAAAGATGAGTACAGAAAAAGTAACTGGCTTGTTGAGAGGCACTGAGAAAGTTGGTTTGAAAATAAGGGTCACAACCTTTGCCTGCTGCTTCCACTAATGGCTAGAACATTCCATGTGAATAACCAAGCTGAGCATTTTTATCTCTGTCCAAAAATTATTACTGATCTAATGGTTTACACAGTGTTTTCCGCAAAGGCTTTCACATCACTTAAAGAAGGGGAAAATATCTACTAAAATCAATAGAGTTCAACATCTTCTTCAAGAAAATAGTTTAGATTCCTGTTGCACGAGCAAGTTCATAATGTATCTGTTCCAACTTAGCTCTTCTAGTCCAAAATTTAAATATTTATATATTTGTTCGTTTATATCAACTTTGTTCCTTCCTTCATAACTTGCCCTAATGCCAAATGACTAGGTCAGAGAGACTACAAAATAATCTAGCACTGAGAGAACTGTGTTAAAACCCGATCGCCTATAGTGTGGAAATTTTCTGGGAAGCTGCTGGGAGCATCTGTTAGAAAAGCTGCTCTAGATTTTCCATTCCAAGCTGAATTTTATATGCCAAGCTTTTTGAACCCTACAGCTGACAACTACCAAATGAGTTGTCAAGATCCAAAAGAAATTTTCAAAGGCACTCAGAAAATACTGTGCTCATAAAAGAGTTGTTTCCTGCATTCAGAAAAACCATAGCATTTACTAATTCACTCCATCACAAAATTTTTCCATCTCCTTTCTGTATTAAGTACCAAATATTTCTCCCTCTTATCTTCTTCAGATGCCAAGTTCCTGTTCTCAAAAAGGAAGTAATATATAAAATATATAAAATAAATACCAATCATATCAGGCTTAAAAAATACTACTAAAAAAAGCCAATAAACAACAAGTAATATCCTGATTTTACCTATCTCCATTGCTTTCTATTGTCTATTGTCTATTGTCCTAGTYGCATATAAATAATGAAGCTAAGAATGATCTGAATAATCTTACTTTCCTAATTTTATTCCCTGCTTACTCCTCTGATTCTACGTTCTTTGTCTTGTGGAAATAGTAAAAGAGAAATCAGAAATTCTGGTAACATTTCATGTCAAACACAGGGGGACACTCTGCACATCGCTAGAACTCGTGGACRCAGATTCTTCTTACAGAACTTACTTGCTGCATGATTTTGGAGAAATGACTTACTGAGCTTCTCTGTATCACTATGTTCATTTAAAAAATAACTATCAGTTCCTATCTAATGGTACCTGGGAAAGTATAACGACAAACTGAGCTAAACCTCATTGCAACTCTATAGAAGCTGCTGAATTTACTAGGGTTGAGTGTGATCCAATTTTGCTACATGGATTTCTTTGCTGGAGCACTGTGTCCTTCCAGAGCTTGAGATCAGTAACTCGAGATTACCGTACCATTTACAGAGGAAGGAAGTGTCGAGAAGTGGTCTCAGATACCTAGAATTCTCTTTTAATTATCACTCGGTTCACAATACGCAGATATCAAGCAAATAATGAAACAAAATGGAACAGAAAAATAGGAATCATGAAAATTCATACTAGAAAACATTGTCTCTCATTGAAAATGCAGCAACACACTGAAATTATTTTTGTGGTTTCTTTTTCCTGGACTAATGACACTTTAGCACCATATTCTGCATTGCTGGGAATGGGTGGCATGTGCAAGAGGACACCGCCACAATTCAAATTCATGTTACCTAATGAAGTGGCAGCCTTACTTTTTAAATTGTTCCCTCATGTGCTCCCAGATTTTCATCAGCATTTTTAAAGGCTAAGTCCTTTCTAAAGGAAAACCGCCACCTTCTCTTTGGCTGCAGGAGCTAGCTGAAACCTGATGTAAACTTGATGTAGCATGCCTACTCTGCGTTCAATAGCCAGACCTTTCAACAGTTGACAGCAGTATAGGACTATACAATAAAAATGTTTTACTGGTAAAAATGATTACTAGTTGTGAACAAAACCACTCTGTAACACCTTGTGATTGGTGTCCTGACATTTCCCAAATCACTACTCTCCATAAGCTCCAAATGATTCACAAAAATCAATGTTTCCTGGCAGGAAAACACTTTACAAAGGTGACAGGCAACAGGCAGTGTAATGATATCCTTTTTAACCTGTGTGGCAGTATAGATGATATTATTGTTGTATTTTTAGACATACATGGCTCTTAATACATATAAATGCACAGGGAATCATACAGGTAAATAAATAACACAGATGTTGGATCAAGGAGATTAGAGACTCAGTGCATATATACCACAGAGGGGTAAAAACATGGAAAATATGGTTGAGGCTGGAGAAAATAGGAGTTACTCAAATATATGATCACATCATCACTTCGTAATGTGTTCTTTTTCCCAAAGGAAAAAAGCCACACATGGTTTTCATACACATATGGATATTTTCATATGAATATTTGCTTACATATTAAAAAAGATTTTAATATACTTTTTCATGTAATCATATCCTGCCAAGAAATCTAACATCTATCAAGAAAAGCAAGGACTACTTCACAGAGCATCCTCTGATAACAGCTAAACTCCTGCTCCATGGTATTTATAAATATACCCTTTTAGACCTTTATCTTCGTAGTAAATAATTCAACTGTATTATTTGTCAGGAATATAGACTAGAACAGGTAGGAATGAATTGCAGTTAAAAAAAAGAAATATACAGCTTATTGGAGAACAGCAGTGAGACATGAAAACAGTAATTTGGCGGTAATTGAAGAAAAATTGGTAAGATGAAGAACAGGATAGAGTAAGCTAAAAGACTAGCTGGCAGTAACAACTCATAATGGAGCACCAAAGTACAATTCACAGTTTCTGATTTTCCAGGATTCTGCATGCAGCTTCTACTGTCATTCACTTGGAGTTGAATCCCCTTATCGCAGCTAAAATATTGATCATATAGTACCAAAATAATTTCCAAATGTGAACGGAAGTATATCTGAACTAAACAGCTAAACAGTTCTTGCTGCTTCCTATACTTCCAAGGCATCTGTCAGCATGGTGAACAAGTTCTAGTTAGCAGCAGCATTTTGAAAAATACAGACTGATAAAAGACATGTATTTGGTAAATCGATCACTGATATAGGAGAGAATGAGTCTATGCTGACAAGTCTTCAGCATTCTTAGAGCTGAACACAAAGGAGAGTAACTGAGAGCAGCCAAGGGTTTTCTGAATGTCACTGACACAGGGAGGCAGCCTAAGCCCGGTGATTTTGAGTCAGAAATACATTTACAGGGTGACTGAGTTTTGGAAATAATTACAGAAATAGAAAGGCTACAGAGATATTTTTTGTATGATGGCGTTCTCTCCTTTGTTTACTTTTTGTTTTCCACAGGATGCAGGTTTTCTTTGGTTTTGATCAGCTCTGAAAAGAGAACATTATATGCCTTTAATATCCTCAAGCTCCAAATAGTTTTTCTTAGGAAAGCAGTCCAAAACTTTAATAGATATTATGCTGAGATCAACAGGGACCAGGTAGTTCAGCAAAAAACTGGAACTCTATAAAGGCAATAAATGAAAGACTCGGCATATAAAAATACTTGGATAAATTCTGAAAATATTCCCCAGGTCATCTGGGAAATTATATCCTCTTCTGGTTTTGAAATCATCTATAGCTGGAGCTAGTGCCTTAAACACTTCAGTTGTCTGCAAAGTATTGGAGTATCTGTATTGACATAGCCACATATAATTCAGGTAATTAACCTTGYTGTTGGAACTCTTCATATATTTGTTAGCCGTAGCAACATTTATAGTATCATGAAACCTTGCAGTTATCTTCCCAACACAAGCGAAACCAGAAATGCATCAGAAGTCCATCTCTCTGTTCCATAAATTTGTAATATTCTAATCAAGGAAACACTATTTCAGTTGTAGGGTTTCAAACACGGTGTGTGAAGGCTGCACGTGTGAAAGAAATTGATGCTGAAAATGAAATAAGTGAAATAATTTTATATAAGCCAATTGTTATCTGTCCCCTGAAGATAAATTCAGATAATCCACCTCAGATTCAAATTCAAAGAGGACCACTAATCCACAGCAGCCATTCGGTGCCCAGACTCCAGAAAGAGCCTTCTCCAGCCTTTGCTTTGGGGTAGGTGGAAAACGGGATAAAGGGAGGTCTGGGTGAGACAGGCTGAAAATAGAATATCAGGGAGCATCTGCTAAACCCACAGGGTTCAAGCCAAAAATGAAATAATAATAAAGCCTCATACATATGGAAGTTCCTCCATTCACAGCATTCAAAAACAAGGCACCAAAAGGCAAAGGAATGGTGAAGAACCTCTGCCCATATGCATTTTGCTTCCATGCAGTCCCCCTGGTCTTTCTATTTTCTCTAGTACTACATCTAAATGAAAGAGAGCAAAAGGTGAAAGCGCATCTTGCTCCATGAAATGGAGAAGTATGGGGAGCAGCGAGGAGTTCAGAAAGATCTCCTATGCCAAAACCACTACAATAAAACTGAAAAGCACTGCTGCTCTGCAGCCTTTTCATTAAAAGCACACAAAATATAGGATCTGACCGTTGTGATCTTCCAAAATTCACAGGGCACAGGCTGCAAGAAATTAGGGGTAAACTTTAGAAGGTTCCTTAAGTAATTAAGGATTCTATATTCTATAATTTAAAAAACCTAAATGTTTATCCTAAATCTCATTAAGGGTTTATTGCTTCTAAAACTATTAAATGCATAAGCTACTTCTGAAACTAGGATTTTTACTCAGAAGTGCTTGAGAAAGATTTTGAAATGTTGACCCTTGATGCTGATATTAGCATTCTGTGACCTCTGCCAGCACCTTCTTCATTAATGGAGTATGCTAATTATCTTACTATGTATCCTTAAGCCCTTCTTAGTGTAAATTTTACACCAGATACAGTCTAAGCTTCTTGACTGCTGAAATAAACTCTTACCTGTTTCATATAAGGCTTCATTACATAAGGAAAATGATCTGATACACTTTGATTAAAGTAGGAGCTCCACTGAAGTTAGTTATACGTACACATAGCTATAATATTCTCAGTAAATGAGTAATTGAATGAAATTCTTGGGCTTATTTTAAGGAAGAGGTCAGACATGATGACCTGCTGATCCCAGCTGGCTAGTAGAATCTATGAATTATTTAATATCTTTACTGTATGATCAGAATGTATAGTTTGAAATGACTTGTGCTGGTGTCTTTGGCTTACTTTTGCCAAATCAATGAAATTCAACATAGGAGGTTTTCTATTGGCATGATCAGTTACAGAATAAAACAAAGATCAGTGAACTGGAAGAAAAAAGAGGTTGGAAGTCAGGTTTCTGGTCAGGAATGAAATTCTGCCAGATTTTGAGATCGTAACCCATAATATAAAACCTCATAAATATTCAGCAATCTTGTGTATGCACACAGGAAAAAAATATGATCTTTGAAACTGCTTAATCTATTCAAGATTTTTCTATTCTGTTTTACTGAAACAGAGAACAAGGATAACATTAAAAAGAAACAGAAAATCTACCTCTTAACCTATAAGCTCTATCCAACCCTCTTGATTGAAAATGATGTGTGCTTTGATTCATTCAGACAGTGAAATCCCTGTCAAATTTCATAAAACAAAGTTCTTATTTGCAGATAAGATGCAGAAATTTAAACAGTAAGTGTGTCATGCTATTGACATTTAGCTAGAGATCCAGCTATTATGAGGAAGAAAATAGTAGGGAAAGTTCTTTCTCCTCACAATTTTCTTCTGAAACATACTCATTAAGAATATTTGACTGAATCCCAATACGTCCAGTGCTTGCAGCCCTCACTGACAACTGCAAAAGGCTACAGACCTTAAATACTTAAGTAATTTGTAACAGAACTCATTTGCAATTTTGGCAAATTCCCTTCAAGCCAATGACACACATTTGCATTTGGTCTTACTCAAGGGCATTGGGAAGTTCATATTCTGGCTTGTATTTAAGGACTGTCTCTCATAATTCAGATAAAAGCAAAGTGACAAGCACAACTATGAACCTAAAGTTTTAATTCCTTGCTGTACAACCAAAGCCTCCAGGGCTTAGTCTTCAACAACGGGAGCCGGGAGCTGCACGCGAAGCGGATTGGAACTTCCTAGTACCACAAGTGGTAGGGATCATCGAGCCCTCAGCGGCCTGCAATAATAATTTCCTCTATCTTTGAATTTAAAAATATTTACAAAACGGTTTGGTTCTATAATGACCAAAATATTCATGTTGTTAATGTACACTGCTAAAAATAAAAAAGGGGTATAATTTTTATAATTTCTTTTTTTTTTTTTTTAATTTTACTGCTTCCTTGGGCCTTGGCTGATATAAGTTCAGTTTACCCAACTATCTCACTTCAAGACCCACTACATTTAGCAAATAAAGTAGAACTACTTTGCAAAGTTATCTTTTTCATAGAAAATCAATACCCTTTTACAATTATTAGACTGATTTAGTTGCTTCTACATTCAAGTACCATCTATATTACTTTATTTACATAATCCATTACAGCACTGAACTTTCCTCATTTCAAGCAGCGTACTGCCTATATAAACACCCTGCTCTTTCTAGTCATTTCAAGCATGTCTACTATTATTTCATCAACAGTGGGTGATTCATCATTTCTAGCTTAGGGAAAGCACTGTGTTTAATACGGTATGTCAGAGTAAGCTCTGTTCTGCATGCCATTACTTTCAAATATTTTTCCCATCTCTTTTACAAGTCGGTCATAATAGGTTTTCCTGCTTCTGTTTCACTTTTATATTATTACTTTCTGCTTTTTTTCTGCGTGGGTAACTTCAATATTCCAAGAGAATGACTTATTTCCCCCACCCTTAGAGTGGTACTTAAGTCATACTCATTCTCCTATGTTTTCTCAGCCAGATTGGCTTTTCTTTTGAGTTATCTTTTTGTTCAACATTTACCTGTGAAGCATCATGCCCAATAAAACCTTTATGCCAAATAAAAAATAGGGCTTTATATATTAATTTATGCAGCTGTAGCCCAATGCATCTTATATCTCACAATGCTTCTTTTTCTCATATGATTTAATAACAGAAGAATGAATGTTGAAAAAAACTTCCAATTAATTTAATTGGAGCCCTGCCCTTCACATAAATATAACAAATAACTACTTATCAAATAGCATTTGCCTAGGTTGACAAAGATAAATATTGATACTTTTTAGCAAACTGCAGATTCTTTAAATATAAATTTAACAGCATCTAATGAAAGACTCAGGACAAGAGGGGGAGCGAGGGGAGAGACCACATCACCATGTGTACACACATATGTCAACATGTCCTTTCCAGGAGATATTACTTTTACACTTTTAGTAAATTATCCTCTCAGTGAGGTTGTTTGAATTCCTTCTAGGTTCAGACATTTATGATCTATAAACTGCACTCCTTTTCCCCTCTAATTTGCCTCCTTGTAACCGTTGGACAGGACAGTGCAAATGTGGAATTCCACCGAAGCAACAACACTGCACTGAAAAGATTCCTTACTAAACAAAGCAACGCTACTGTTGGCAGCGTGTCAAAGAAAAGATTGCCATGGCTGATCACAGCACACACGGGGACCATCCTTGCTTGCTTCAAGGAGATTACAGTATCTGCTGTAATAATAAACGAACATTGATAATAATAACTGAAGCTCTAGGAAAGAAAAAGGAGCTAACTTGGTGTCTTCTTTGTCCCTCTTAATATGAAACAGGTGAAGGCATTTGCCGACAGTGGTTCATGGGTGGTGGATCAAGCAGCACCAACTCTTCTGCGGAATAGTTCTCATGAGGATTTTCCTGGTTGGCTGTTGGCCAAACACTAGACCTCTGTGCCAAGAATGGGGGTGGGTATTTCAGAAATCCTGGACACAGTTTCAGGAAAAGGACCAAAAGCTATTTCTGTGACATCACTCAGCAGGCTGTAAGGGAAATTCATAAGCACTTTAACATATAACATTTAGTTAACAAATATATATATGGCAATTACAAATCTATTACATTGAATACAAGCCAAGAATTTCACTCAGAAGTTTTTGGAAGTCTGACCCGATTGAGGACAGTTTGTGTTTGCCATTATCTCTAGGRAATTCAGGATTCCCAACAGCTATTTTTACAAATGTTAGAACATTTTCCTCTGTGGTCTATTCAAGGCTTCAGTCATAACCTTCATGGATTTTCTTTGTATTTCCAACTGTAACTGCATATATGGCCTTATATTAAACCTAGACAAAGATCAGTGTAACTAAATGGAATTATTAATGTGTGTCTTAGTAAACACAGCTCACAGGATCAGTGCCTGAAAGTATTTTTAAACTGTGAGACACAAAGTAACTGCAGTCCTAGCGCTGGATTTACCCATTTATCTTTTAAATGACCAGCGTGAGTAGCAGGGTAGCAGAGATTCCAGGGTGTACRTTACCCATCTTTTGGGTACATCTCTCTGTGGAAGAGACATCCACTGACACACATGCTTCATACTGGCATCCTGTGGAAGGTACCTTTCTTTCATACTTTCTTCTTTTTTTTCACACACTATAGTAAGAGTTTCCAATGACAGAGAAACATGTCTAGGGAATGTTAACACTGCTTTCAAACATTTTTGCTACTTTCTTCCTCCTTCATCCTGTATTTTCAGTGTGCTTTTAACCTCTTTTCCATTGCATGTTTGGCTTTTCCTTAGCAATTACAATCTTTTTATTATTCTAAAAATTCTGTTTCCTAATTAATCAAATGTATTTTTCCTCCCAAATATAGAAATACAAAAAGACTGGCAAGAYTGTGAAGAAATAGAAAAGCTGGCCAAGAAGTTCCCATCCAGACTTCCTCAAAGCTATCTAGCTCAGGCATTTAATGAGCAAATAATTTATTTATTAAGCTTCATGAACAAACCTATTACATACAGCAGAAAGTTACCTTCCCTTTAATCCAAAATATCCTAACATTAAAGTATTATTACTCTGCTGCAGCTTCATTTCCCCCGCTTATACTATCCTTATTCTTCACCTGTTTGTTTATTGGCCTAAAACAAGTAGTAAACTTGTTCTTCTAAATATTACTGTGGTTTCTAAACTGACTTGCCAAAACCACACAATCAATCACTTCAGWAACTTTTTGGTCTGAAATGTTAGTGTGCTCAGACTCAGCACCACAAGCATCACTGTTGAAAATCTAAGGTAAAATAAGCCAAATTGCTAAAAAACAACTTTACTGATAAAATTATTCAGGCTAAAAATAACAGTCAAAGTGAATTTTTAAAATGCACCATCTTTTTTTTTTTTAATTTAAACAAATCTGTTTGTTCAAGATAAATAAATGTATAAGACATTCTACGCTTACAGTTGGTTTTGATCTGCCTGACTGTGATTTTATTTTAAAGAAAAAGAAGTAGGCAAATCTCAGATCGAAGGGACCCCCAGCCATGGTAGTCTAAGCACAAGAAATGGAGTTACAAGAAAATACCAGTATAAAGTAAAACCAGTAAAACGCTCTGAAAAAAAGGAATCCTTCACTTACAAGAAATGGATAAGGGAAGTTACAGTCAGAAACCATCAAATTACAATGAGTGGGTGAACCTTTTAGGACAGAGTCTTAATGCTGAAATCCTAGACTGTGACTGAACACTCCTGGGATCTATTCCTATCTCCACCACACCCTGAGTGTGACCTTGGGCAACTCAGTCGACTCCTTAGCGTCTCTCCTGTAAAGATACGCTGACGATGCTTCTTTTCTTATTCCCTGTCTTTTCTACCTACCACAGGCAGGCACTTCATCAGAAAAAACGCCAGACCAACACGTCCGGAGGTGCCTGTAAGAGTGGTTAGCAGAGGTAACCACGTGGAATTCAAAGCGTGCTTTTGACAGGGATCAGAGGGGGTCTTCCTACACGCAAGAAAGTTAGCTGGACACCACTGCCATCTGAATAAAGCAACTGTATAGGAAAAAGAGTTAGGTGCATTGCCTGAATTTTAACTTTTCTAGTGTTGAGGGGGATATACTCTAGGTTTAAACCTTCCTTATTTAAGCTATGAGGATGTTTTATTACTTATTTCAGCGGTTTCAGAATCATGTTCTTTGAAAACTCAGGGATTGTTCAGATTGGGAGCCTGAAAACAGGAGCGCTAAAATCTGTAACTTTCTATGTTAATTGCCAAATTTACTGACTTCTTTTTTGCACTTCGCAGAAAAAAACATACTGCCTGAGTAAAAACCCATTACTTGAACAACACTGGCTAACTGCAGCTTTTTTGACGCTTAGGAAATTAGTCTTTATTTCCTACAATATAATTCTAGTCTTTACTTATTTTAACAAGGGAGTTGCTTCCGAAAGAGCTTACTCATAGCACACTAGATAACAAATTTGGATCCATACTATTGTAATGGCAAAGTGTCAAATCAAATTTGGTCCCAAATTTAAATTCAGTAAATTTAGTCTGGTAATAAATCTAAGATGAACTGACAGAAGTTTCGCCCTCAAAATGCAGAATCTAAGATTTTCTGCTCCATCCTTTGTAGTGTTGTTGCTTTTTTGTTATCAAGTCCCTGGACCCAAACTTCTAGTATGACTGAGGAGATAACAGAGAATTCCTTAAGGGGGGTTGGATTGAAATAGAAATATGGCCTCACKACTACCTAATCATAGAAAGTAACATCCTCACATGGCTTAGATGCGTATTCTTAGCAACTATAAATCAGATGAAAAGCACAGCAACACTTCTCCCTCTCTCCCTTTTGCAGTTTATGGGCATGCATGACATTTTGCATCAGTCTTCAGCTSTTTTGAAGATCTTGAAGTGAGGAGGCCCTGCTAGGCTTGAAAACAAGGAAATCTGGGAAGTTAGGAAATCCATAATAAGAGTGAAAGTACACAGAAAGTGTCCCTTAAATCACAATTCCTACCAAAGATCGATTGCCAAATGAGTTCCCTGACAACCTTCATATTTTCAATTCAGAACTGGAGTATTCACAGACCTCCAATTCTAGTAACTATGCTATGAAACCTGGCTGACTTCAGTGAATGAAGTAATGGTCATAAGCTTGCTCATCATCTGGAGTTTATAGAGCAGAGAGCATGAGCTGCGTTAGTAATAGCTCAGATATGGATCCTTGCCCACAAAGGGAAAGAAGGCATTAGAAATTTTCCTGTCACATTACCTGACATTTTATCTGCAGCTATACAAGAAAAATAAGAGGTTTTGGTGTATTTTAAGGAAACATTCAAAGCTTGCAAGATAACATAATGCAACAAGCMCAGAAGGCTCCTGGTTTTTCTCCTGAGCACTCTTTGTCCTACAGAGAGATTTACTGGGGGGTGGGAGGACCTACAAACTTTTGAATTGTGTTATTGCAGCAAWTAAAACAATCTATATTATTAAAGTGTTCTGATTTTTATAGTGTCTGACAACCATTATATTAACAGTTATTATATTCCGCTGAATTATGCTATTTATTTTCAATAAGCCAGAGAAAGCAAAAGAATGAAAATATTGTTGAATTGTAATGAAAGTTTAAGATAGACTGAATGCAAAGGTCTACTTAAAACCKTCTTTGCCTGAGACTGCAATTACTGAAGTCATTTTCCCATGAGCTACAGATTGGGGCTATTTCTGAATTCTCATCCACAGATACATTGAATAATATACATTCAAACCAGCTGCCTGACAGGCATATGAGAGTGCCATGGTTGACTGCAACAGCAGACAGCGTATTGTACTCCTCTCCGAGCAGAATCAAGCCATTAATCTTTATTAGGCAAACAATCTCTCAAAAAACGGCACTCTTTGTGCTCATTAGAAAACTTACAGATTTTAAGATAAACACAGCAGTGCCTCACGATCATTTCTAATGACTTTAAGGCTCATTTTACTTTATTGAACAAAACTGTGCATAACTTGCACTAGTTTCAAAGGGGAAGAGCAGTGGCAGAGGGAAAAAGAAACCAGGCAGTCGGTTCTGCTTCCCATATGGTACATCAGCCCATCCTGACCAGGCACACAGGCCCRTTTTTCTTACAGAAAATGTTATCTGCAGGTGTAAAAGGGGGGTTGGCAGAACAAGGGAATGCGGCYGGGATTTCTGGACATTTGACAGAAATAAATCGGTATATGTGGACCCCCAAAACATTCAGAGGTGTGGGATATACTGCACATGTACTTACATAGGAGAGCCTATGTCCTTCTGCATTAGCCAGCAGAGTTTAGGGGTGGAGAAGGTACGCTTTCAGAAGGTGTGTGTTGGTAACTGCAGCCTCTGAAACAAAGGTTTTCAAATCTCCTACTGCTACTGAACCATCATTTTTTACACAGAGAACCTGTGATTTAACATGAAAATCAGTAATTATTTTAATCCAGATTTTAAAATTATTAACGCATGTTAGTTACAGAAAAATAGATAATATATATGCCAGTATATTCACACAAAAGTGAAAATTTGAAGTAATAAGTAAGTTTCATTTTCTCTTATTCCTCTCTTTTTTTTTTTTTTTAAACAAATGGTCTTGTATATTTTAGATGCTGTAAATAAAAATTTGTGTTTGATTTTACACTTATGTGAATTAAAGGTTTCAAGCTATCTTGCTAATATCAAGCATTTCACATGTACAGACATGGCAATATTGAAAATGAGTATAATTCTTCAGAAGCTACATGATATTGAAAGGGAAGAAGAGTTCTGGAGTGAACAGTGGAAGCTAGGAAAGCTCTCCGGCATTGAACAAGATAACAAGAAGCTTGCTTGAGCTCTGATAGAACTTGTGAAATCATCTCACCTTGATTTTCTATCAGTTTTTATCTAGAGGTTCCTTACAGGTCAAAGCAACTGTTTGTGGCTTATCATCTTTATCGAGCTGATAGCACAGGACTCTCAGTCCTCATATCTAACTCCTGCAATTATACCGTGGTTCTTATGAATGTTATCTGCATACCTACCTTCTTTTAACAATGACAATAGAAAGAGAGAAGGGCAACATTCATTTTGGCTCCCTGAAGATCCACAAGAGTGCGATTACAGCTGATAGGCTTACTAAATGTTACCTGGGAGAAACGGCCACCTGCTACACCAGGAACATAGCCAGTCACCAGGAAAGCAGAAAACACAGAAGATGATAGATCAGCTTGGAATTATCCCGAAATATTTCGTGAGATTCTTCCTGAAAGGTCAATCCCCAAATTACTGTGTAGTCATTTCCCAGCTTCGTAAATAAAAGGATGGGTCGGTAAACGATATACGGTGTTCAAAATTTAAAAACTCTYCTTTTGTATAAAAGCTATTCGCAGTTTCCCTGAACAAGAGAAAAGATGTAATAAGGAGCATAGCTGGTGCAGCTCTAGCAGCCCAGGAGCACGCAACAATTTCTTGCATCGTTATCCTAACAGCGACATACATGCGTGTCTAATGGCACGAGAGAAGGCAATCCGCTTCTTGTCCAAGCAGGCAGACTCACTATCAGAGCCAGATTCACGCTGCCTTTCCTTGGAGATAACTCCAACCCAAATTAGCAAGTTACTAGTAACTAAAGTAATAATAATACTATGCATGTAGTATCTCAAATGAATCTTCCAGAGATGTAGAAAAAAAAAAGTCTGAAAATCACTAATCAAATTTCTGCACCTTCTTGAGATTAATGTTTAACTCATGTCCAAAGTTGTCAACTCTCTTGAGGTGTCTTAAGACTCAAAATTTTAAGCAGCTGTTACGGGACCTCCAAACAGACTCCAGCCTCTTCTATACAAATATCAGAAACGGAGCGACTGCTGCGGCCGAAGGAGAGCGCTGTGCCTTAGACCCTTCGCAGCTTTTCAGTGATGAGGCAGCCAGCTGAACGGACGAACGGCGCACAGAGCAAGGGGAGCGCTCTGCGGACAGGCACTCACGAAAAARCTCCGGGAAGCAGCGCAGTTCCTGTGAAGGAAGGATCTCACCAAATATACTTACATATGTGGACACCCACACATACCTTCCAACCTTGAATGTACAATCTCGGTACTTTAAATGTGCATTTTGGTTCTCTGCTGCAAGTTTTTAAATCCAAATCTATTGCAATGCAGGCAGTTGTTTGTCTACACAATTCATCCCCTCAGTTCTCATTAAAGAAAGTTAAAAGGCCAAAATAATCTGATCTTGCTTTACTTGAATGTAAAACAAATTCAATAAAATGAAAAAATACAACCATGAGTCAATTTCACTGGATCTCTCCTTTACAAAAAATAGAAATAGCTAGTTTTGTAGTTTTATATAATTTCCGTTTGAAGTAATTCTTGTTATTAAAATCACATTTTATTTTTAAGAACCATTACTAGCTTGAAACATAAGCAAAATATTTTGAGCATACCCACACTTTTATTTCTAAATCTGACAATAAAAGCTTTAAATCCAAATTGGAAAAAAATATTTTTAAATTGCCAATGAACTAAAGCATAACAATGTGCTCATTTTATACCCAAGCTTTCTGAATTGTTTATTCATAAGCTGTAAGCTGACTATAAAGAATGTTGAGTGTTAATATTGCAGCAAATGTCGAGAGCTAGGTAACTTGGGTAAATTGGCATTCTTACTGTGTAAATAAAATTGATATCAATCCACAAATAACATGATACATCAGCTTAAAATACAGACGTTATAAAATTATTTTAGAGGAAATCTCCAGTTATGCGCTCTCAGTTTCAGTATACATAATTATGTGCATTTCTCAGAAAAGCAAATGCAAAAGCAAATGGATGATCTTCTTATATGTGGAGCAGATCCAGAAAAAGAACTAAATACCCTAGCTGCCAGTTCACTGCTCTAAATCCAGAATATTCAGTCCTAACGTAATGTAATGTCCCCCTCACATTTGTCTTTATCTCAGCCTTGTCCACTCAGTCCTTTCTACTTTTAAAACTGATAAGCACTAAGTAGTGGTGAATGATGTTATCTTTGTCAGCGAGAAAGTAAAATGTGAAGTTTCTCAATATTAATTGGACCAGGGATTTAAGGAAAAGTGATTCTGCCCTTTCCAAAATCTCCCAAGCTGTTTCCTAGAAAACAGACTTGATTAGAGGGCCAGCTGGTGTCCGGTGGGATACCATCTTCCGTAAAACCTCACCAGCCGCACGCTGGAATCTTGAGGTGAAAAAGCAGAAGTTTAAGCACTGCTAGCAAGACACAGAAACATTTCTTTCCATGCTCAGTAAACAAACTCATTTAGCAGCGTGAAGGTCCTCAGTGTTGCCAACACAGACCTTAACTCTGTGAGGCTGGTGACAGAAGGTGACAGAACCAATTTACTATTCTCAGGCTCTTTTTTCAACCTAATTAAAAAATACCACCCACTAAGGGCTTGAAATGTTTATTTTCATCGATGACTGGATTTTCCACACCTATTCTCTGTCCAAAACTTCTAATAGCCAAGAGTCAGCACAGCAATTCAGCATTATATTAGCACTGGCGACCTGTACACATAAGGCCAGCATTTGTATTCTCTAAAAGTGTAGAATGAGATGCCTGAGCCCATTACAGTCTCCCAGGTAGAAATGAAACATTACACAAACATGACTATGAAAAATGAAAGATTAGATTTAAATGGGTGTGAAGCAGCAATGTGCTAGAGGAGAAACACTTGGAAGCTTCTTGTTAAAATTGTGCCGACAGTTAGAAGGTTATTTTCCTGCCTCCGGTGAAGTTCATTGTCTTTTAGATATTGTTAAAACCATCTTTGTCAGACATGATAATCCCACAGGCAGTAAGTATTATAAAATTTGTAAAGGACCTGGCTGTGCCAACTAGCAGGTATTTTCCCTGTGTTCCCAGACTCTCTGTCAAGGCAATATCTCTCCCCATGGCCCAGCTGATTTGTTTGCTGGAACCACATTTTAGTACTTAGTTTCTGTCCAAAGTGACAGAAACTGTTCATCACAACGCTGTTAAGGCAAATGTTTTTAGGAAACATTCAAATCTCTCAGGTAAAGAGAGATCTGTGCATGAATATGCCACCAAGCTGTACAAATCCACGCTTAAGGAGGATCACACAGAGGACACGACTTGCCTTCACAGGAAACGCCCCTGAGGAGCTATGGGGGTGTTCTGCCAGGGGTCTGTGTTTCATTTATAGGATCTCAGTATACCTGGCTATCCTGAAGCATCTCAAGTTTCATTCAGTGATAGCTCTCCTGTTATTGATGAAACCGCTTTAAGCRGTGGGGAGAGAAAAGGAGGCAGAGGGGACAGAGGAAGAGAATGGGTGAGAGCAGGGACAACGTCTGCAAGCCTGACTGACATAAACGCACTTCTCTCTCTTTCTGTTGTGTGAAGACTTGTTTTCATCTAAACTACAGAATATTTCAGAGCGCCTAATGTGGTCTGACAGTCAATCTTCAATTGTGTCATTATATATAAAAGAAAAAAAACACCCTACAAAAACCTGTGTTACCTATCACACTTTTCAGGAAGTTGTATTTTTCCCCTCTTCTTTTCAAATCTAATATATAACAGAAGCATTCACTGAAAAGAATACCTAATATTTCCTATGTTGCCTCTGGTTCTTTCTTGAAATCTGCCCTTTATTAATGGTAATGGGTAATTCCATAATTCTGAAGCATTGTAATGCATGGTATTATTTTATAAGAAGTGATCCTTTTGGATAGAGATGATGATGATGATGACAATGATAGTGATTATTATTTAGTTTACAAAACATATTGCCACAGTCTCTGGTAAGTGACACAGCTAAAACACAACCAGATGCAAAAGATGGTTGAGGCCCCTTTCCCATTTTGTAGAGCTTATTCAGAGACAACCGTCTTGCCATCACAAGAAATAATCACTCAAAACATTCCGTAAAATGCCTTACAAATGCCTGCAAGCACTATGCCCCGCAGCTTGCTGCACTTACTTTCTCGTGAACTGCCTCGAGGGAGAATGATTTCGTAAGCCAAGGAGCTCTCCTGAACATGTCCTGCCTTCAGCGCTTCAGGATTTTATTTTCAGCATCAAACAAAAGCACTCCAAGTGATGTGGAGCACGGTGACAGACACAGCTTCTCTTGAGCGCTGCACCTGTAAACGCGCACTGTTCAAGAGCAAAGTTGGACAAGCGGCTGAGAAAAATAGTTGATTAAGTCTCCTGTGACTTATGACAACCTTTGAAAAATATTTTGGTGCCTAAAGACGACAGGTCCCAGGTCAAAACCAAAAAATTATCCTCGCTCCTTGCCACCACCAATAAGAGGCAGAATTTTTACAATCCTATTGTTTAAAAGCTGGCTTTTTTTATGGATCTAAATTCCATGAACATGAGACTGACCAGACAGACAAATGTTTAAAATGTGAAGGATTGAGACTGATGTGTACGTCTGTTTCCAGAAGTAATTAAGCAGGAGAGTCGATGGGATTTAGGTGCCCAGAAGTTTGGATGCTTTTGTAACCTCCCATTCCCCAAGACACACAGGCAGCTAAGTATTGCTGAATATCTCAACCACATGCTCTAAAGTTTCTAACTTCACTGGCGTCGAGGATAGGTCTACACTGTACGCTGCAGTGTGTGCAAAGAAACCTAGGCTGGAGTAACACAGTTCAAGTATTTGGAACAGAAAAGTATAACAAGGTGGCCCTTAGGACATATTACTTTACTGTTCCTTGTACTTCTATGCATCTCTGAAAAGATTACTTCTAGCAACAAAATGTTTTAGCATTTAATTTTAATATATGATTTTAAAAGTATTTTGGAAAATGACAGCATTTTTACATCAGAACTTTTGAAAGAGATTTTGCAAGCAGGCAATTCTCTTTTGACAGAAAATGCTACTTCACATTCAAGCAACAGAATGAGGCGAGTAACAAAATTCATAAGTTTCTCACATACCTGCACATCATGTACCTCTGAAGCCAGACTGAGAATGAGGAAGAGAACTACTAATTAAAAATCATTTTCACTAATATTGCATTACAAATAGCCTATCATGAACAGTCCTTTTTTCCTAGGGTAATTATTCATCAAAATATCCTCTTCAGATAGTCAGTTTTGAACACTGTTTGTTCTGAAGATCCATTTCACTTAATGCCAAGTACTGTTAAGGGCTGTCACAACATAATATACTAACTCCATAAATTCTGTTGTTCCTAAGGAACTACTGGAGGTCTTAYTGTTTACTCAAATTTTGTTAGAAAATCTACAGCACAAAATACAGCCTGTTTTTGCAGAGGGCAACGGGCCTGTTGTGAATGCACTTCAGCATTCAAGTTGAAGGTGAGATATTTTGCCTGTTTGCCAGCTTAATCTACTTGCCCTGAAGTAGATCTTCAGATCTGCTCAATTAAGTTATTTTAAATGCATACTTTTGGACTGCCCACAGTGATATGCTTCATCTCCAATCAAACAGGGAAATAAATCATAAAAATGGATCAACTCCATGCAGTAGGTGACATACAGAGTACATCCTGCATTGGTGACCAGGCAGGTCCTCTCTGAGATGCAGAGGCTCTGCAGAGACCACGGGACCTGCAGAGGTGATCTGCAGTCAGTCCTCAACTTCTCCAGCCTTTTAGGTTTCATTCCCACAGAAACCCTGGCACATACAGGAGGATCAGGTATGCCTAGGTGCCATCTCCACACAGAGACAAGATGCAGCTGGAGAGCAGCCTCCCCAGGGAAGTATCTTCTTTGAAACATAACCATACAAAAGAATATCTCTGCTTTTTTTTTTTTCCCGCTTCCTATTCCAAGCGGATCTTTGAGAGCCCCTTATATTTCAACTTTCCCTAGGGGAAAAAAAAAATGAAATAAATAGCTCATGGTTTGAATCTGTTCTTGTACTTTGCTCATATTTAAAGTAAAAGACAAACAAACCCTCCACAAACTCTTCAAGAAAAATCATCTGAGACTCAGTATTCTAATATGTAATAACAGCAATTTTAGTATCACCGGCATTCAAATGGTTTAGCAAGACACCCACAAAATGTCAATTTTTTTCCTTATTGTTTTTTAAATATAACCTTCACATATATATACACACACACACACACACACAATATATGTAAAAGCCTTGTAAGAAGCATTCTTTCCCTTATGCCACAAGGGCATTGTTTGACCACGCCACTCTTAATGTGGGTTTCTAGATTTTTTATGTAAAACATTAACAGGCCACTGTCATAAGCGTTTTAAAATATGTCAAAAAATGTGACCAAAGACCATCCTGAAACTGCATGCAACCACGTGTGGAATTGTCTTCTCTGTTATTATAATACAAGTACAGACAAGAAGAGCAGCAATGTGCATGTCCTCATTTCATTATACAGTATTGTCTTATACACACAGACACTTCATTTGATATTGTAAGAAGTAGGAATGAACTCAAGTGACAAATGAGAAAAAAATTCTTAACTACTTTTATTCCAGGAGAGGAACATGATGACTGAAATGCCCCAGTATTTACAGACTGAACCACACCAGCACTTCCCTTTCACAATTAAAATGGAAAAAGGACAAACTGCCAAATCATCTGTAAAAAGACTGGTATGGTATAAAACACCGTAACTGTGAAAACAAGCAAAGAAAAAAAAAAAAAAGATGCAAACCTGATCTAAGGTGGTCAAAGTTTATTCATGTAAGTGGTGGTTCAATATAATTTGTCAGTATCTAAGAAGAACAGTAACTCTTGTGCCATCAGGTTATTAGGCTGCCAAACAGTTCCGATCTATTTTCCATTAGCCAGGGCAACAACTAGATTTTGTATATATTTTTTCCCTTGATAGCTGTACAGATGCACTTGCATAGTGACATAATTTTAAAGAAAAAAGAATGAAAAATAAAGGTTGTGTTTTTCAACAGAGGTGAAGTTAATACATACTTTTGTGAGGAATACTGGGCACCAACATGCCTTAATAGAGAGAAAGAACCATTTACTCTTTAGAAGAGTCAATCAAACCACACAGAAAATATGCTATGCTAGACTCTGGTCTTCAGCCTGTAAGCAGGGGAATTACATTAATGCAGTAAAAGGAATATAAGCAGCAATAAAAGACACCAACTTGGCAAAAAACGCACACTTTGAATCTAGGGTATGAATTTCATACAATTAAGCCTGTGGTTTTAAAAATACATGGTAAAGCCATTCTTTGAGGCTATTCGGATATAGCTCATCATAAATGCACTCTCTTCACAAACCTTCAGCAAGGAAAACAAGCTAAGCACGTCAAGTAAATTATGCAGCGTGATCCAGTCACTGGTGGTGAGGTCCAAAAAGGTACTTATGGCTTGTGACACTGAACATGGTAACGGCTGCTGAGAAGCCAGCTCGCAGAGCAGAAGCTGCAGCGCAGGCTTAGCCACCTAAAGTTAGTATAAAACGGGCGGAGAGAAACAAGTTGCCTAAAAGTGGATCGCAGGCTCAAAACTGGAACCCCTAATGAACCTATCCGAAACACTCAACGGAGATGAGTGTCTAAAATCTTTCCCATTTCAAGTGCCTGAAGTGGGTTGCAGAGGGATCCTGAAGCGTCAGATTGCAACCCACGTTGTCGAGCAGCCGCTCGCTACTGATTACAACTGCCAGATCCCACTTCATAGTCTTATTTCGTGTATTGCATTTAGGCACCTAAACCCCCGAGAACATGCTCCACCATTTGTTTTGCAGAGGGAGTTTAAGCCAGGGGGCGGACGGGAGCACGCGACCGTTCGGTATGGCAGTGATAGTGGGCTCCCACCAGAGAGAAAGCAGCTTGGCAGAGGAAGCGTTTGGGGAGCGGGCAGACACCGAGCCGCGCGGCAGTCAGGAGCAACCAGCCGCTGGGCTGCACCAGCAAGAGGGCAGGCAGCAGGCAGAGGGAGGCGATTCCTCCTCTCCGTTCAGCRCTGCCGAGATCACGCACGCTTCAAAATCCCACACGCTGTGTGCTGTCCAAAACCAGAATTATTTTCAGCTAAAACTCTGAGCTGGAGAAATCCAAAGCCGCTCATCCTGCGACCATCTGCTTACCCTGTTACCTGCGCTCTCCTCTTCGCTTCCTTATTTCCCTGTCTCTCCCATGACTGCTACTGTCCGAGTACAGAAAAGCAGATCACCATTCAGGGATAACCATGCAACAGCAGTACGGCACGGCTGGTAGTGACTATTAGCTCAAGTACTTTGATTAACCTCGTGGTTAATTTGAGCATACGTACCTTACATAAACACCAGAATAACTGCAGCTCACTGTCCAAATAATGACACTTAAAATCATTTTACAGTGTCAAAGAATAGATTAGATTTACACACTGATGAAATACTGCTTGGTTGCAATAATAATCCAGTTCTTTTCTCCTTTACATGAACAATGGGATATAATAAAGCAAAGACATAAACTGAATAAACTTTTCTGCTTCATCATTCTTTAAATTTGCAATTACCAGAATAAAATAAAATATACAAGCTATATCTCCATTTTATTTCATGGGTTTCAAATTATAATTGTGAATACAATTTCATTTTTCTTACAAAAAAGGAACTGCCAGATACATGCTGAATGTATTTAAGCGAGAATATAGTATTATTGTTTCAAATGTGAAAAAGTGAATTATTAATCTACAGTTTAGTTGTTTCATAACCATGATAAAATATGATTTTAAAAAAGAATCTAATGCTTAGAAGTTGCAGAAATTAGTTTAATATATTGTACCACAGGAACAATATAATCAAGCCACCATGTTTTGGAAAAAAAGTAAGTGAACCTGTAATTATAGAATAGTAGCAAAGAAATTAGCAGACAAAACTGAAAAATGTATCTGACATGCCTTAGACCTGAAATATTTGGGGATATAAATTGTTTAAAAACGATCCGGTTATGTTGGAAAATATTGCAGTGAGTCTACTAATGCTCCAGCTGGTATCCATGGCAAAACTCCCATTGATTCCAGTCAACTGCTCCCATTCAGAGAAGCAAAATGCTGCGGTAGCCTGCGGGAGTAGCTTAAATTCTTTCACAAGGCATACACAGAAATAGAAAGATTTCTACCGGGGGGGGGAAGCACAACCAAGATTCACTTTGGCTTTCTTCGCCCACCTAGTGCAGTCATTTCTGCCAATGTCTTACAGTAAAATTCCTCTCCTGGCACACAAATTCAGGCAAGCCAATATGCAAGCTTTTTACAAACAAGTACCCCTGGAAGTCATTATACATAAATATTGAAGTCACCAAAATTGAGCGTTTCAGCACAGTTGACCCACAAAGGCTTGACTTACTGCAACGTTTCCCAGTACTTACAATAGCTGATAACTGTTTATGCAAACCTGAGAACTGTAAAGTACTGACCCAAAAAATGAGAAAATGGATTAAAAACAGGAGGAGAAAAAAAAAAAAGAGAGAGAAAAAGAGAGAAAAGCAAATCAACACATCACATAAGACCACAGAGTAGATACAAGGATATATTTTGAAGGTCTCCCTGGTAGGGAGTGCCTACTTTTAACACCCTTGGGTTTTGAAACTGCTGACTCCAAAGGCTTCCCCGCTGCTAACTGCTCTCACCTGAGACCCAGAATTTGGCCTTGGTTTATTGTATGACCCTGACAAGCAACGTTCGATCTTCCTCATCCACTCATATGATGCCAAATGACACAATGAATTGGCAAAAATATAGTAAGATATAAAAAATGACAAACACTTCCCTCTTTCTCCCAAGTCCAAACGATCTTTAACATGATAGCGTACAAAAAAATCCCATCTAAAAATACGGAAAAAAGAATACAGCTACAGATTCAAATCACAGTCAATGACAGAGACGAGGACACTGGCTTCAGCACAGGGTTCTGCATCACGTGGAGGGAAACCTCTGCACAGGGATCAAACATAAAATAGGCAAGAAAACCCTGCTGTTTGGACCACATACAATGCTTTTGCTCCACCAGCCCAATTACTCTATTTTATTTTCTCCATTATGGCTGTCAAGGCCAAAACGCGAGACTGAACCATGGAGGAAAAATATCAGACTGAAAAATCTCTTAAAAAATTGCACTTCCAGCAGGGCCATCCAACCAAGAGCCAGGAAATCCACTGAGTGGAGGGAGGGGGCAGGAGAGGAGTTATTACATTTTTCTCTAGTTATGCTGATATACACTTAAGCATTTGCCCCTGGAAACGTCAATATATTTAGAGCTTTCCCACCTCATCTCCCAGTTTATATACCTTTTCTAAACTCACCTGAAAAGCCATGCATTTCAGAAGAAATTCTTTCCCCTTATTAAATCTTTGGGTTCTTTTAATTTATAAAATGCCCATTAGTATAGCAGATAAAATCCAACATATTAGAAGAGCAACTCTATTTCACTGGGCTAAATTTTATGCTATTGTGGTTTTGCAAAATAACACAGTCTGTTCAAGATTTACAGGAGGCAACGATAACCCTTTTCTTTAAATTATTGTGGCAGATTAGGATTTCTGCTTGAGCATCTCTATTTCATATACTACCTTCAGTGCCTCTATCTAATTATTCAAACAACTGATGCATATTGTGCAACAGAGATGTACACCTCCACGAACCATTAGTTACATATATACACCCTAACACACAGTGAGCTCAAAATGAATTTAAACAAAATCATTAAAAGATATGCCATTTTATGGGTGATGGCAACATCACAGTAGACCACATTAAACTGGTATTGAAATGGATGCATCAACATGCAGAATTGCCTAACCGGATGCTTATGGCGCTTCTATAGAGCTAACCCAGACAAGGCAGAAAATTATTCATTTCACCTGAGCAACTAAGCATAAGGTAATGTAACAAGGATTCTCAGCTAGGAGGCTAGTTAACATTTCCTCCTTGAAGCGCCAAAACCTCTATTAAATTTCTATATTAAGAGACTTAAAAAAAAAAAAAAAAAAAAAAAAAAAAAAAAAAAAAAAAAAAAACTAATTCTAAATCTAAAGTACCTTGTGATTAACTGGTCCTTGTCAGGGAAGGCACTGTAAAACCAGCAACTGCACTGATACAGCAGAGAAGGCTTTAACAAACAAATAAAAGAAACTCACAGCAAGGGTAACCAGTTTTGGTAGAGATCTGCATGCAGAGGCAAAGGTCAAAAATAATATTCTCTTATATCTTTCATGCAACAATAACGGTTGTTTTTTAGGATGCTATTACCTTCTTGTAAGGCACAATAACGTTGACTTAAGGCCTCGTAAAGGGGGAGGAAAAAAAACTCATTTTCCAACAGCTGGAAGTGAAATCTTCTACCCTGCCTTTCCTTAGGCATAACTGTTTCTAAGCACACCACAGTCACGCAGAGTTTTGCGGGGTGGACAGTGCTAGTGGATGCATATAAAGCCGGGATGAAGGCTAACGGCCTAAGGGCTTCGTCAACAAAAGTACAGCCAGTAGATCAAGTGAAGTGATTGCTCCTCGTGATTCAGCACTCAATAGACATTATCGGGAATACTACATCTATTTTTAAGTCCCCTGGAACAAGACAGATGATAAACTGGACCAAGCGCTGCGGGGGACCACAAGCTGGTCAGGGGCTGAGCAGAAGCCCTGCAAGGAGAGGCTGAGGAACCGGGACTCATTCAGCCTGGAGGAGGATGGCTTCGGGGGCACCTCGCAGCAGCCCCAGTACCAACGAGGAGGCTTTCGAGATGACAGAAACCAGGCTCTTGATAGAGGTGCAGGTGGGAGAAAAGAGGCAGCAGGCATAAACTAAAACAGGAAGGTTTCAACTGGGTGCAACAAAAGAAATGTTTCACTGTGAGGATGATTAAGCACCAGAACAATTGCTAAGCCAATAACACTTATTTGAGGAATTAGCCAACAACTTTCACTGAAATCAGTAGACATTATGTAGCTAAATACCCTAAGCTGCTTTGTGCCATATTTGTCACCTATAAAGACCAATGGATTATGCCCATCTTCATCAGTAGTGATGAGGGTTTTTTTGGTGTTTTTGTATTTGTGGGGTTGTTGGGTTTTTTTTTAATTCCTGCATAGCTCATCTGCATGTAGTGTATTTTCCTAATGGCGACAGGGTACATGATTTTGCCCTGCCTCACGTCTCTGAATATTTAAACAATACTCTACAGGTAATGCTGAGGTACCATCCAGAAAAGACAGACTGTGATATAGAATTGTGATTAAAACACGTAACTGAATCTTAGAAAATCCAGATTCAGCTGGTAGCCCTGTCCAAGACTGCTACTGGTATGAAGCACGTAAAACTGGARCAGATCACAAGATTCCTCATCTCCATTTTCTGAAATGACAGACAATCAGAAAAACACCCCCATGTATCATATATCATAAGACCCTTACTAAAAGATACACTTACCAATTTAAGAGCTCAATCACAACTCACAGAATCCTTACATGCTGCACTTCTTTTCTGACACTGAAACCATTCGCCTCACTTCTTTAGAGTATACCACCCCGGCAGCAGAGGCTGTGTTCTTCAGTAAGGGCTTTCAGGCAGCATTATATTAGTTCATTACTACAGTGTTATTACGGATAGCTCACAGACAAAAGGAGCTGGTAGAGAGTGTAAACTAGCAGGAAAACATGGGAAAACATCGGTTTGTTAACAGGAAAGCTAATTAATAACAAGTCGTCTTAGACCAGTTACTGAATAGGTAATTTCTGTCTTCAACTTCCAGCAATTCATTTCTAAGAAAATAACCTTGCTCAGGACAGCTCTTAGCTAAAGTAACGTCATCTCTCAAACTCGTGCGTATTTACACTACTGGAGCATTTGAAACCATATGTACTTTACTACTGTTGACCCATCTTCTCTGTTACCCCAGCAGTGCATTCACTAGAATGCCAGACCAGCGCTATCAGTTCTCCAGCACACCATGGGCCAGGCTCCAGAAGCCACCCCCGGGCTGCTGAAGGTCTTGATGCTCCACCAATTGTTGACTGGATACGAGTAGAATGAAGCAGTTTTGCAGAACAGTTTGAGCAACCAGCAATGCAAAATGTTAGTTTTGTAAGGTCACCTGCAAACTGAGATGAGGTAAGCCAGACTGTGGAAGAGATGCGGAAGCATCACAGCGTGTCCAGCTGCACTTCTGAAAACTCGGCCCCTGTCTTTTCAAAACCATAAAATTCCAGCATAAGATGATTTTCTGTTTAAGGCTCATGTTGGCAAATCCTGTTTCAGTACTTGCCAGAAACCCCAGCAAAAACAAAAAGATACCCTCGCAACATTTTGGCTTTACCAATTGCCACCCTGGCCAGAAAGCCACGTAACAAGGCACAGAGCAGTTGAAGATTTTTCAAAGAATCAATTTTAACAATGTTTCTTAAAAACGTACGACACCAATAGGGCATTCATTTCTCCATCCCAAACATGCTAAACAAAAGCGTCTAGTGACATGAAGAGGAACCCCTCCAGCAGAATGGGAGAGCAGCAAAACAAAAAAAGAAGGCAAAGACAGGGAAGCTAATTCCAGTGCTCCTCCTCTTACTGGGCAAGTCCTGAACGGCCGTGCCAAGCTCCCGGTCACTGTAACGGACTAAACCCTGCAGGCAGAGTTTGGCCACTGTTTGTATTTGGGGAAGGGGGGAGAAGCCAGAACTGTTAAATACCAGCTCGACTAAAAAGGAATTATCATTTATAAGCAGGACAAGAATCTATAATTGCATTATCTGCTACACGGCTGTATCCAGTTTTGCATTTATCTTGTTCTTTCTGCAGTGAGCAGACACACTTTCATGCTTCAATAAAAGGCTCATAAAAAGTGCCTGATGGACTGCAGAAGGTATTTCTACTGCCTTGAAAAATTACATAAATCAAACACTGAGCGACTGCCACTTTCCAGCTAAATGCTATTATAAATAACTGTTTGTATGGCCTTATCATTTTTTTCTGCCTGTCAACAACTGATAAAGATTCAGTCTCTAAATCACTGTAATTTCCTTTTAGCTGTCAGAAAGGAGATTTAATATGGTGATAAACAAATGAAAAAAAGTGTGCTTTACTTTTTAAAACAGTTGTATAATTTTATGTAGCTGTTTCGAAAGCATTGTACTTCCATTTTTTAGTTCACGTCCAAACAATGACACCAATTTATTGTGACACATGATACTCTCTTGGAACGCTTTGATATAAATAATTAGATTACATTTCTTATACCTGCTAAAACTTAGCACAATAACTTTAGTTTGGAAATGATGTATATTATCAGGCTGGTTTCAGATTTATTAAAGTGAAATCACAAAATTGGTCATTTATTTTATTTCTAATTCATTTATTTCTWATTTTATTAGAATTAGCATTCAAAGCTGAAATATTCCTTCCTCTTGTCACTGGGAATGCCATATTGATTAGCTTAATACTATTTATTCTGAATACCTGAAAATACAGATTCTGTCAGAGATAAGGATTCATGCCTTCTCATCTAACTATCACAACAGTTAGATGAGAATGTGTTAGTTAAACTGTTCAGAGTAATATGTGAATGGGACAATTAACATATAAATTTGGGGGGCAAAAATTACACTGACTGTGTAAGATCTGAATGTAAGAAGTTAAATCTTGCTCACTGGTATAGCTTCACTCCTACATTCTCACATGCAACCACTCACATGCAATAACTGCTAGAGTAGAAGCTGGTAATTTTTTCATCCCCCAAATACTTCTTTTTAAAGTAAAAATGTGAAACATGAATTACACTGTGAAMTGTTGATTGCAAATACAAAGAGGAAAGCCTTCAAACTGTGGTTACTAAAACTGAATGTAAATTAATGTTGGATGTTAGTCAAGAATTTTCAAAAGAGAAAGTCGTATATTTATACATTTAAATAATACCTTCTAGCTGCGATCATCCTTTGGCAGCACTGAAACGGCACATGTAATTGCTAAAGTCAACAGATTTTCTTCAAGAGCTTTGCTGCTTATGTTTACTATCCAATTTTATAGAGATTAATTTCACAAAAACAGAATTTTTATGTGGCAATATCCCCAAGGGTATGCAGTCATCAGTTCGCATAATGATATTTTAGTAGGTAGAAGAATAACTCAAAGAGAACCTTACAAAGAAAGAAATACAGCAAGTCCTTTTAAAAAAAAAAAGAAAAAAGAGAGAGAAAACAAAAAAAATGCATCTATAATATTTTAATCTTCATTTCCACCCCTTTGTGAAGGCTCAAAATAGCAATTATTACCCACAAATGTTACTTTCAATTTTTCAACAAATAAAACAGTCTTCCTTTCAAATTTTCAGCATGAATATATTCATCCTCCCAAACCACAGGTTTTTGAGGTTGGCTTCACACTTGGTAATTAAAATAATTCAAAGTTGCTTATTTGTTCCGTGGCAGATACAAACACCGGTGATGCCTTGTGCTCTTCCAGGTGTGAGTTCTGGGGCTGTCAGGTTGGCTATTTCATAGTAGCTTATTTTCAAATCCCTTCATTCCCACAACATTATATATTAAATAGCCTGCACCTCACCTACCATATAGGAAAGATCAGTTATCAGCTGGTTTCCATATCTGCATTTGGAAATGGCAGAAAACTCGTTTCCAAATATACYTTCCTCTTCAGTTGTTCCTTATGTCCGATGCAGGTTACTAACCAGCTTTTCTTGCAGCGTTTACTCTCATTTCAAATATACTCCCCTTCCTACAGCCGCGAGGTGACGTATTACAGAGGGCAGTCAGGCAAGCTCTGCGTTTATGCGGACATTTGCACTACCGCCTTCCCAGGTGAACAATTTCAGCCATGAAAGAACAGCAGCAAATGAACCGACTGGCAGATCTCAGTAGGCAGAAGGGCAACACGTGCCTTTCCAGCCTTGACTAGCAGCGGCTTGTCCTTCCGGCGCCTCTCAGCTTCTTAGGATATGGAGTTCCCACAAAGTCCCTCCCTCTGGTAGCATTTTGGCCAACTACCCTCTTTCCGGGGACGGGGACAGGGCCAGCACTCTCGTGCGCCCCGTGAAGGGGGGCGCGCAGACAGACCGACCTGGYTCGCAGGGTTTTGAAATGACAAGTTTGCAATCAGGCCGAGTACCACCAGTCAGCAGTCCACCCAAGCAGGTCTCTCAGACTGAGCCTAAAGGTACGGTCTCGCAGGGCAGAGCGCTCGTTGGCCTCCTTTACTGACGGCATCAATACGAATTTGAGCTACTGCGTGAAAGCAAAAATCAAACATCAGGAGAGGTCTTCTTCACTGCCCTGGTAAAGCCAGTCAGATTTAATACTCAAGACCTTGGGGGAAGCTCCTAGAGTATGATTCCCATCGAACTTAATGGGCTTCACAAACCTGAATAATAAGAGGACAAAATATTTAAGTGTATAGTGTATGTGTATTAAAGATTTTTCTGGAAGGCGGAGGAACAGTGCTTCGAATTCTCTTCTGGATTCTGCGGGTAAAGAACCTACTATTTCTAGTCACTTAAAGGCTTCAAAGAGCACGCCTGCCCGCTGTCCTAACAATCACTGTTCTCATTCAAAAATAAACCACAGATTTAAGACTTTTTAACAGACTTTCCTGTTAGCGAATGACATAAAGAAATAGCCAAAAAAGGACAGATGTCAAAAATCCTGTTTGCTCTTTCTGCTCTTTCCACTTCTCTTCTCTTTCCTGTATATTCACTAAATTCCTGAGGCTCACGAGAAAGTATGCCCTGTTTTATTTCATGCTGAATGCAATGAAAAGGCTCCCATCAAATTCACTGTTTTTTTTCAGAACTATCATCTGTTTTTTCTTTTGGTAAACAGTGCCTCCTTTTCACTCCTTTCCTGCAAGTGCTGGGCAATGCTTTTATACTTCCGAATTCTATGCTGTAGTCATTTTTTGTATTTTTAATATCACGCCACAGGAAGCAAAAGGGTCTATATTATTATTTGTTATGGAATCAAAATGACATTAAAAAATGTTTCAAAAATCACTCTCCCAACAGCATAAATGCTTCTCATATCATCAAAGGATTAGAAACAGTGAAAATGCTCTTTTAAGCAAATACTGTAGTCAAATTTGCTTTCTGGTACCTCAAGAATAACTTGACCTTCAAAACTACCCAATCTGAAAAGGCTGAATGTGTTTGCAAATCCTATCATTTGAATAATTTGGTGGGCGTCTATATCCTGATCTGCTGGGAAGTGGTTTCTGGAGGCATCCTGGTAAAGAACAGTCGGTTAGCACACTACTACAGCATCCTGCGACTTCCAGCGTCCCCCCAGGGAGGCCCAATTCCTTCCTCAAGCTTAACTATCCAAAGGCCGATTAACATGAAGTAAAAACTATTATAATGTCAGATTATTATAAAGGAGACAAGGAGAAAGACAGCAAGACAGTTTTTAAACAATAAATTTTAAAAAAACTAGATGGTCCTTATGTTCACTCTATCCATCTGTCATTACTAAGGCATAGGTATTGTGGGCTAATTAAATGTTAATGAAATATAAATAATCTGCTGGTCTCAAAGCATTAGCTAAGGAGCAGTAACTGCTCAACAGCTGCTGCAGCTCATGGAAAGTGCTCATGTCAGCACCTCCAACAACATCTAAAATCTGGCTGCAGAACATCTGAATGAAATACTAATGACTCTTCTGTGTAACTCATTTTCGAGGACCTGTAATTGTTTTTGCCTAAGGCACAGGTGAAAGGTCCAAGTGATAGAAACAAAAGCTGAAAAGTTTCACTGAACAATGCAGTTAGGTACGAGATATTTTACTGTTGACTGTTGCTGTTTCACTAAAACCTTTCTAAGTAAGGCAGAGTTTCTCTAAAAGTTGGTATTGTCTTCTGTTGCTCACAATATTAATAAAGGAAACTTATGACAGAAACCATAACGTTAGATACACAAAAGTTCCATAGCATCAAGGACCAACAGCACATTGGGCAAAGCTAAGGTCTAAGCTCACTCCCCATTTAAAGCCTGATCCTTACCCACAGACCTCCTCCTCTGCAGGAAGGCGGCTTACGGTTCGCTGCGGTCCAGGTGGAGCGCGCTGTGGGAGACACGAAGGACTGGCATGGGAAGTGAAACGCCACACGCACAACGTGCGGGAAGCCAAGTTACAGCTTCGCACAGAGCACAGAACATGCTGGCCTGCAACAAAAACCCACCAGGTCGTACCCATCGCTAGCATTTTCAAGGCTGGTCCCCCAAACCGCAGGTTTAAATTGTATCCTTAAAATGGCAGCCCTGCTCAGAAAAGGCGGAGGTGCTCCCTCAGCTCAGGCTCCGCACATACTCTCACAGCTTCTTTCCRCAAGCTACCGACTGAGCGGGTTACGGGAGCCCATACGGAGCCAGTCCGGAGGGTGCTGTGCTCCCTGCCTGATGATTTGGAGGGACCCTCTGAGCACCCTGTAAACATGGGGCTGTTGTACGAAGCTATATTTATACCAGTGCTGTCTACGACACCTTTCATTAAGCAAGAAGAATTTGTACTCCAGACCAAAACCTATTCACCCAGAAGAATAAAAGCCATTATTACAAAGATACAATATTTTTCTCTAAAAGGTACAGCAAAACTTTTTTTAAAATACAGAAACACTCTTCGCAAAATATCAGCAAAGTCCATCTGACAGAAACTGTCATTTTGAAACTACAAGGGAATTTTTTTACTCTGTTGTTGCGTAATTTTGTCATCTCTTCAGCAAGAAATAAAATTGCTGGAAATGAATTGAGGGACTTGAGAGGATGCTAGTCACATTCACCCCTTTCAAATAACACAAAGGAAAATTAAACAGCTACAATATTACAAACAGACAATATCATAATCAGTTGTAAACTTCAGTTTCCTTGGTGTTCTGCTATCAGGGGAGTCCTTGTTTCAAGGAGAAATAGTCTGAACAAAAGCAATAATTCCATTTATCGTAGACAGGGCACATGACTGTAAAATCACTTTATACCGGGAGGAAACATGCATAAACACAAGTATTTGTTGTCTATGACAAATGAGAAGTCTATGAGAAGTCTACGCTTCTGTGTTTAGAAAAAATTCAAATACTGTTTTTGAATTGTTAATGAAGTATTTTCCAGCAACTTCTTATATTTGGAAAATATCAGCTATTTTCAGCTCCTTGGCTGAGATTAGCATACACAMACACACACAGGGTCAGAAGGCATATATGTGTGTGTGCGCACGTGTGTGTGTGTGCTGTGTGCGTAGCACACAAGAGATATGGTCACCATGTCAAAGAATCTGGTTTTTAACAAGAACAGGCGAAACATTTGCCTTGCGGACATCAAGTCATGCTGCCTGTGGTGGTGTTGAAACTGTGTAACCTACCTCGCATGAACCTTTTCCCAAATGAATACAGGAACTTCCTAATTTAACAACACGAAGTACACTGTATCACTTAACTCACGACTGAACTGCAATCTCCTTCAGGTCAAAACACACTGACCAGGCAACATGAAAGCTACTCAGCCCAGGGATTCAGGATGGGAAGAGGAAGAACGTCACATCTAATATCGTCGTTTGTGTAATTAGCCGAAATGAAATGTGGCCAGAACAGGAGGCTTCTTCCCCAAACGAGACATGAGACCTTTAATGACCACAAATGATCAGAATTGTGACTTTACCCTTCCTCCAAAACCCAGCATGATGACTCCGAGTCCTTAAGATTTCACTTTGCAACTGAGTTGTAAAATGGCGTCCACTAAATCACCAGTATCAATTTCCCTTTTCTTTAGAGATTCATCACCAAAGCATTCATCCAAGCAGAATTATTTGAARTCTAACAAGCTAGCATCTTTAGTCATTATGGCAAAAAAGTAGAAGAACGTCTTATTTATATTGCACTTTCTATTACAGCATCTTATGTAGTCCAAAAAACATTATTAGGTGATACACTCACTCCAGGTTTCAAAATCTGTTATTATGAAAAAGATGAAACACAATGGAATATTACTGTCATCTTCAAAGTTTTCCTACTTAACTTGGGGGAAACATGAAGAGGTTTCAAGCTTTTCTCCATTTTTTTTTCTTTTAGATAATATCTTTCATCTTTTGAATATGTCATTATCCTCTTTTAATCTTTCATATTTTGATTCTTTTTAAGCTCTTGTCCACATGCAGGGAGACGATTAATACGGACTTTTTTGTGTGCAACTACAAACAGGTTTAATGAAAGTCACTCACTTATACCACCGATTTCTCTGATGAAAGACATATTCCAGAATGTATTAACCTTCATATTGAGCAATATCTATGAACCATGAAAAAAAAATCCACACCACAATTTTTTCTGTAGAGAAAAGGTAAGAAAAGAAGCAATATCCATTTTTTAATTTAACTGTTTAAATTTCTCAAAAAAMCCCACAACCTTTCCTAACCTTTTCTATCAAAGGAGCCAATGAAGAGAGTCTTCACAGACATGATAGGTGTGAAATTTCCACTTATTTTCTTTAAGTAAAATGAAAATGTATTTTATGCAGCACTCCAGAAGACAGAATGTGGCTTTTAGTTTTTTTCCTCTCAAGATGCAATCTGACCTCAGACTTTGATTCCACTTGCAATACAGGAAGGCAGTATATTGGACTAACATGAGGAGTTATTTTGTATCAAATGTCTTCTGTACATGAAATTGTACAAACGCACAAAATAGCATCTATCTGAGATAACATTTATTGCTAGCAAGCCACCATTCATGTTCCAAAAAAGAATCTAAAATCAGTTTTTTCCCTCTCTGATGGACTGGGAGACCTGGAAGTATCAGGAACTTACCCCAGTTTTATTAGCTGGAAAAATACTTTCCAAAAAGCAGTGTAAACTTCTTTTTTATATTCTAGAGATATTCCTCACTCTTAAGGTAGGACTAATAGAGTCTGGCTTGTGTCTTCCACTAAAGCACTATGTCATAGTTGTTTCCAACAGAAAACAAATTTGCTTCCCAAAAACAATGTTAAAGTCTTTGTCAAGCAGCATTTATTAACTTCATTAACTTCCATTTTTCGTACAAATTCCTAATAGATCAAACCTCATGTTCTAAGAAWCCATAGATATGAATATATTAACATTCATTTTTCCTTCATCAGAATCAGTTGTAAGGGAAATATTTTATTCATAGGCTAAGAATTATCACTGCATCTTGGCTTCTGAAATTCCTCTTTACACTTTACTTGAAACTGGTGGTTTTTCAGACATATTTCCTTTTGCCTGTCTTCCACTTTTATAAAAAGTCTTCTAGCATTAGTCCTTAAAATTAAAGAATCAGCTTGAAAACAGGTTCCTATTATAATTATTTGCTTGCCCACTACCTCCCCTGGGTGTAATACAATTTCATGGAAGGTCATCGCTGGAGATGGGAGGCACATCCAAGCCTGGATGTACACCATGAAGCTCTATTGCTTGCTCTAATAGATAATACCTGGAAGTTTCCAAGGAGAGACAGATTCCTACCTCTCAATAGGTCATCTCATCATTAACGAAGAGCAAAGGACTGTAGACACTAGAAACAGGATCTGCAAAAACAGTACTGGGGTAGACTGCCAAAACCTCTTTGCAGTATTAAAATATCACATTCATCCTGCAAATACGGCTGAAGTTATTTTTAACTGATGAGCTGGTATTAGGAATTCCACCCATAATAAGCAATAGCACATAGATTTCAATGTGAACACAGAATAGTTTAGTTTAGAGTAGTATACAAAATATACTTGAGAACATAATGGAAGAGGGACAGTATTTTCTGTAGCATTTCTGCTGGTCTATTCACCGCTCATTAATTCTTATAGAAAATACAAAGTTTGCTTGTCTACTCTTTTTGTCTCGAAGATACACATTTTTAAACATGTCTCTATTAATGAAACTCTTTCCCCTCTTTGCCCATGTCACGGGCTCTTCATTTTGTATTCCTTGTTACATTTCGCTGCTATCTTTCACAGTCAGAAGCAAGCTAMAACTCAATTATATTGCTGCTATACATCCAGCGGCATGAAGTTAGGAGCAGGAAGAAAATGATCTGCCCAACCAGCAACTCGGACACAAAAATGTTGTTTCATGGCTTACAGTGCTGTATAAAACAGTACAGAGTATCATGTGAATAGACAGCACACAGGTACTTACAAAAGCTACCACAAGCAGGCAGCTTTTCATGCCAAATTTGCCTCTCCATTTGTTGATTCACTGCACATAATTTAGTAAAGCATCTTAATCAGTTCAAATGAATAATAGTAATAATGGAAGTACTGCCAAACTTTGGGCCTTCTCCAGCTCTTGGGTTGTTTTTTTTTTTTAATTGTTCTGTTTAGTTT
>NW_020450905.1:340535-350138 GCF_003343035.1 Apteryx rowi | reverse complement strand
AAAAAGAGAGACCTTTAATATTCTTTTCCTTTTCAGCATCAAGCCTTGTAACTTCTCACTATTAAGAACTATGTGAAGAAGAGTACCATAAGAAAACTGTTTAAATTTCAGCATACTGTGAGATTAATAAACCATGAAAATCTGACATTACTGCAGATGCAGAGCATTAATTGCCTTCAGACAAAGCTTTAATCACCATATTCCATGAAAGTCTAGACAAAAAACTTCATTTTATTTGGGGTGAGGGGGATGGAATCAACTGTCGCCTTCAAAACTACCTACATTTCCTGAAATGCTACCCTAGCTGCACAATATATTTTTTCTAGATGACAAAATAATTATAATAAAATAATTACAGAAAAAACAGTGTGTCTAGGTCAAGAGAGTTGGGATTTGCAGAGCTTCAGGACTGCTCCCACAGCTCTGCCAAGGTGCCTACTGTGCTACAACATACTGTTGTGCCGTCCCCAGCAAAGCCAGCCAGCCACAGCTTCTTCTGCAGCCCAGCAGCCCAGCTATCATAACCACTCTCATCCGCTTGTCCGTAACATCTAGATCCTTCCACGCTTGCTACAAATTTAGCTTCCCTGCCCCCTACAGATGGTTGCTGCTCAGTATAACCCTACCAGCTGCCAAGGAATGCAGCTCTCCATCTGACTCCTATCATGAATCAAGGTAAAAGTTCAGGGAAGAGAGAGTTTATGGTTTCATAGAAAATCCTTTGAAACACAAAAGCCAGTATGTTAGTCGCCAAGCTAAGCTCCATCTTCAGCATTCTTTGTAAATTGTGAGAATATATATCTGTAAACWGGGATTAAATTTTAATTGCCATTAGAAATAACTATATGATAAGAATCAACTTGATGGTAAAAAATTTTACAGCCACAATCCTTTTAACCACCAGGTTCTCACTGCAAAGTTAACGGTAGTTGATGCAATTTTACAACATCAGTCGTCTTCGACCACCCATCTTATCAGAAGCTGCCATAAGGCTGCTGCTGTCCCTGGAACGTGGGACCACCACAACGCCTCCAGCTTGCTGTGTGCATTGCATTTCCGTTGCCACGCTTTCCGACACAGTGCAACCCCGGGGAAGCTACAGCTCTTTTCTACTCCATGGCACAAAGATGAACTGTGCGAGTTAAGTTCATCTCTTCCCTTATGACAAAACCTACCCCAATATAAACAAATAGACCAGAATTCACACAGAGTGTGTCACACTGCTGTAACAACATCAGCGTAGTTAAAAAGATTCAACTTTGTAAAATACAGGGTGTCTTCAAAGGACAGAATTTAGCCTGAGAAATTTTGGCCAACTAGGGCACAAGTGGTGTCATATTCTTTGCAGATACGTAAGTTAGCTTATTGAACGTGCTGATTTGTGTATATTTGTAAAATTTGTAAATATTTGTAAAAATTTGTATTTGTAAATAACTTTCATATGATCTTAAATTTAATAATACATCATGGCCAAACCATTAGGAGCCAAGAGGCATGGCTAGGAGATTGAAGCTGGGCAAGTCTTGGTACTTAAATAACTGTATATTGGTTCATAGTGTCTATGACTAGAAGGCCTCTGAACCTTTATTTTGAATGTGAGAAGTTGGTAGGAGAAAGCAAACTGTCATAGTTATTACAAATGTGAGCAAGCAGAAGTGCAGGCAAGGAGTTTATATAAACTGCATTTGTGATGGGCAATGTGATCTGGTGGGAAAACTGATTTAGAAAGACCACCAGAAAGATAAAATATATAGGTTACACCAGCAATTGGCAGAACTTAGGAGAGAGGTCTGGAAAAAGAAATTGGGGCCAACGTAAACACAAGAGATATCAAAGGCTAGTCAATACAAAAACATCCTCATTCTCATCTTCAAAAGGATTTTACTGTCTGGATGTAGAGATCCCATTATTTACTTGAGGTGAGAACACCAACTGAAAATAGGCATATTAGAAGTGAATAACGAGGGTTCAGTGATGACTTTTATGATGAAGGTTGTGAGTTTTCATTCCCTTTTGCTTGACTGTAGTAAGCACTATCAATTGCACATGGTACTGGCATTACTGTTCATTAAAGTAATACTAAGTTGCCTGACAATACCATATTTTTTCACTTACAGAAGTTTACAAAACTGAAATAAATAGAAATACCGAAGCAATTCCAGAACACAGTATTGGAGGAATACAAATTTAAAAGTAGTAATATGCTTCAGTAGCAAAATGATGCTTCTCGCCCATAGATTCTACCATGAAAAAAGTACTGACTTAGTCATCTTGTCTGGTGTTAATCCTTGTTGATATTCCCCAAGGTCAGATATATCCACATAAGCTTATGTTTTTATATGAAATGATTATTACACAGGAGATGATGTTTTACATTACTTTAATGGGGGGGGGGGGGAAGAGGCCAGTTTTTGTTCTCAATTAGTGAAGTGAATGCTCAGGAGCTCCACTGAATTGCATGCAGCTTAATGAGAGCAGAATTTACACCAGGGAGTTTATCAGTGGTAGGCATATGCACGCCTGGTATCTGAAAAGGCAAAAGCTATTCTTCACATGATATATTTCCTCATCATATGCACACAACTTCTAGATTTAGATATACAAACTTGGAAATATTAATTTTACATTAGATGTTAATCATCAGAATCAAAAGAAAAAAAGAACAGTTCCAGAGATTTCTTAGGCTTATATTGGTCCCCATCACTTTGGCTTTGAATGTCACAAATATATTTYGTGCTGCTTGGAGAGAATTTATTCTGGAGAAAGGGACAAAATTTTACCACGGAGCTAAGTGAGGTTATACAGCTGATCACTTAGAACAACTAGAAAAGAAATGCTGGATTTCCACAAAACGCTACCCTCAAAACTCTCCCGATGGACAATCCCTTCAGCTCTAAGACAGACAAAAGGTCCTCATGCAAGCAACTTAAAGGCATTATATCATAAGAATCGACCTCCACTGGCTAGACACAGGGCATTAAAATGCTTCTGAAAGCAGCTTTTTCCAATATTTTTATAGGTGTCATATACCATCTAAAAATCCTATGTAAAACCAATAAGGTATTTATATTTTGCTATGTTAGCAAATGACTTCTCTGCTCCTCAGCTCTTGCATATTACTGCACGCTAACAATACTAAAAGCTTTGAAAAGGAACATTTTAACACAACTCTTTTCTTGCATAGTGATATAATCCAAGCAAGACTTCTTTTTCTCTGTGGTGTTTATAATAAAGTGCTCACAACAGTGAGAAAACTGAGATTTAAAGCAATATTGTCAGGCTTTAAATAGCATAAGTTCACAGGAACTAGTCGGGGGAAAAAAAACAACAACTTTAACACAACCACATTGATACTACCAGTACCTCATGCTCACTGGATAAAACAAAAACAAAAAACAACAACAAAAAAACAAAATAAAAAACTAGTTTCTAGATTTGCAGTGACAAATAGGAGCAGGAAATTTTAGAACTACAGAATGTGGCTTTTTAGCAACTTAAAAGAGAGCTTATTTTATGCCAAAATATATTTGACTGATAAAAACGAGTCTTTTATTATCTGCCTAATAGGATGCCATGAAGTTTCCTTAGAGAAGGCCTAGAAGGATTATCTATGGCATTAAGGGTGCAGATTAGTTTCCATATCCTCTGAGTTCAGTATGAATAAATATTCCAGCAGGTTATGTTCTGAGGATACAAAGACTACAGATTATGAGGAATCTGGATTTTATTCTGAAAAAAAAATCTGCCTTGAACGAGCTGAAAAAGACTGCATTATTTGGGTTAAAAGTCACATTAAAATTTTAAGAGAAAAAAGATGTTTGTTATACACACAGAACATAAATCATGTTTATATACATCATCTATACAACCAGGGATTTCCAAGAAAGTGTCTCATCTCCACAAGGTAAAATAGATACTAAAGGAAGATACTAAACTTTTAATCCATCAGTAGCATAAAGCAGAGCTCTACACGCTTACTCAAAACTGGATTAATACAAACACATGCAGTCTTTGGCTGATGCTTTCTGAAGGGAGCCGTTCTTTTCCACTGCACTGTTCTATTATCGTTTTAGAGACTCATCAGTACCAGAATCTCCAGCTCAGCATTCAAGGCATCTATGCAATTTATTTCCAGGGTAGACGAAGCTCCAATGTCCAGTGACACCTTAACAATACCTCTGGTTCCCTAGATCTCCCACAGTACTGCTAGTCTGCTGCTTAACTAGATTTGCTCTTTCCTGTATCTAAGGACTAAACAGAGATTAAATCCGTTTTGTGCTCAGAACACTACATTTAATTAAACGTAAGTGGTTCATATTCTGCCCTCAGCTATGCATGGGTAACTCCTATTCATCTGAACTGCCAGCTTCAACTCCCATTGACCAATTTCCTTTCATTCACAGAACAAAAAAGTGGCCAACAGTTCAAGTCCGAGGCGGAGGTGTATTTAATGTGCAATGAATATGCGCACTATACTTCGGGGAGGATTTTGATCTGGAGTGGCTAAAAGGCACTTTATGACGTTGATGTAATAGAATTCTTTTAAATGAGGAATTTGATTGTGTAAAAGACGTACCCCTAAATTCTCAGTTCAGTTTCAAAAGCAAAGAATGAAATCTGAAGTTGCATTAAAATCTTTTCGAGAAAGAAAAGGTGATGGTTTCAAACTATAACAGGGAGTGCATGTACAGCTTCAAGCTTCCAGTGTATACAGTCACACCTATATGCTAAGATTTTGGCCTCACTTGAGGAACCACATCTCTGTGGTTCTCTTCCAAACAAAAGCATGAAAAATCAGCTGAGGGAATACTGTTTTGCATGACTGTGGTATGAACAGTTCATGCAGGACCAACAAATATTTTTGATCCAGAATTCAGCAGGTAACTAGATATGGAGCTTAGTTCCCCAAATCATCTTTTTAAATGGCCTGTTCTAAGCCTGTATCCCAAAATTTCTAATGACTTGAGATTTTTTTTAAATAATTGTCGCAAAAGATGTGTTTTACATGGGAAAAATCACGAAAAAAAAACGAACAGAGGAGTCTATTTAGTCATTCTGTTTTACTACACACAAGATTTTTTCCAAGGGCCCTGACTTTGGCAGGGATAGGTGCTTACACAAATTCTGCTCCTTACTGACATCTACCGTAGCATGCTAAATTTTCTACATATATCATTTTTCTGCTCCTGAAAAATCTATGAAAATAAATGCTTGAGAAAAACAAATACAGTGAACAGTGTTACACCTTATAGCCTGAAAACAGCTGTTAATGAAGGCTAAAAACACATCTGTTACCATGCCCTCACCAAAAACACCTCCTTGAAACTCAAAGCTATAAATTAGCTATGTAGTGTTTGGCTGGGGATTCTAGCTATGAGGGCAAAAAGCTCCTGAAGCAGATTTGCCATTAAAAAGAAAAGAAAAAAATGCCAGCTTTTATTCCACTGGTAGCTGTTATGCTTTAGAAAGTTCCTGATTCATTCCCTAGCTCCAGACATTCACTTCCCTCCCTCAGTCGTCTGCTCTAGGTTCTCCCCCGAGCMATACTGAATGCTGAATCAAGTTTTTGGGTGGCTGTATCCTAATTTCAAGAGGAAGGGAAGGAGAGGAAGTCAGGAAGGCATCAAACTCACTTTTATCATCCATACCCGAGAACAACTATGGCCTAAACAGATGCTGCACAAACTCAGAATGCTTTTCCCAGTTTTCAATAGCCAGCTTGGCAAAACCATAAGAAGTCTTGGTGTAATGTTCTGGTAGACTTCAAGACTACAGYTTAGACTTCCCTCAATGTTGGAAGGTTTCTGTGCAATGCTAAAGCATAAGAAACGAGGTCTGGAGTTTGCAGAAGGTGACACTTGTCTCAGAAGGTATCTRTACAAGGTGTAAAGCTACTGCCTGATTCAGTTAGGATACTGGGAATAAYATCTTTACTTCTTCAAAAGGTGATTTGAGATCTTTATCAAAAGTGGTTAGGATGTAGGTTAAACATTCCCATTTGGAAGAAGTAAGATCTTAAGTATCTAATAACTAATACCTAGCTAGAGGTCCATTACCATTAAAGATTTCAGTCTTCCTCAATGAAATCACTATGGATAGCAAATGGATTTATAAGTATCATTAATATCTAAAGTGAATTTTAAATGCATATGTAATAAAGGACAGAAAAGGTAACAGAACACCAAATTTCTTTTTAATGGTTAAAACTGTAGAAAAGATTCTCTCCCTCTACAATCTTTGCCTCAAAAGACAGAAATAGCTGAAATTATTCAAAATGAAAACACAGTCCACTTTTTATAAGGACACAACCTTCATCTGTTTGAATTGCAGCTTTCTCCTTTGTCTCTTTTCACTGGACAGTTGAAAATTTCTGACCAGTTCTGCTGGAAATAGAAAATCTTTTATCATGTTTCTGTTTTTCTTTCAGTTTTCAGACTGATTTCCCTAAAGCTGTTTAAACACTGCCATGCAAAAATACTTATACTTTCTTTTCACAGACTCATGTATCATCCCAGTTTGCTTGACTGAATGAAAGAACACTGGATAAAACAGCACAAGCTTGCTAAAAACACTTAAATTTCAATGGACCAGTCATCTGCTTAAATTTGAATAAATGTGCAGATCTTCATAACACTAAGGTCAAATTTTTAAAATATATTTATTTCCTCACGACGCTTTCAGACTTCAAATAAAACTATATTTATGGTAAGCTTCATTTTCTGCAAAACTCATTACATCAAAATTGGTGACGGAGTTTCAAAAATGGGAAAAAACACAGAAAAGGGTTTTAAAATACTCTTCCGTATCTGTTTTTTTCTCTTTTCAATATAGGATTTGAGCGTCAACAAAGTTATATGAATCCAATCCCACAACGTTAACTGACTGTAATGTTCTCTCTAATACACTTAGCCATTGTATGTCAGTAAAAAAAAAATAATAATAATATAGGAATCTAAACCTATATCTAAGGAATTATCATGCTCAAGGCCCCAGTCTTATAAGCTCACATGTGTATAAGGACAGTCGTTCTCTTCTAGCTTTTGGTAGTTACAGCAGCCCTCTTGTGCAGAACAAATTATTGGGCAGGAACACTCAGCATAATGCAGGAATCAGACACTTTATCATTAAATATACAGACTTTGTATGTCAGCAAATTAAAATCCATAAAGCAAATGTCAACTGTTAAACTGCTTTACRTAACTACATTGTATTTGCATTAATATAAGAAATGGAGAGATTGTAATTACTCTTTTGAAGGCAGTATGACAGCTGTCATATTTTGTACTTACCTAGCTATATAACTCATGGGCAAGCTACTGCTTTTAGCTACCTTAGTTCAACTGGAGGAAGGACCAACCTCAGGATAGGCATGATCTTCAATCAAAACTTCCATACAAATTTTCCCTGACCCAAGATTTTTCATTACTTTTGCTCTGGCAGATAGCTGAAGCTACTGTGAACTAAACTTTAAAAAATCCAAAGTCTTTGACCAATATATGATGTGACATACTCACATGGCCGTCCATATGCATCTGAGGTGACAGATCTTTACAGAAGACATGAATTTTTCATAGGTGTGCTTGAAGGAACAAGTTTATCCCTGTGTCATCAATATAGATGGGATTCATAGCCCCAAGAAACCAGAGGAGCGAAGGCAAGACAGCAACGTGCTTTTTGCTCATTAGCATTCACTGAACCGACAGGGCTGAACCATGCCCATTTCCAGCAGCAGGCCCGATCACAAAACACATGTGCCTGTTTGAAAAGGATCTCCTAATCTAAGCAAGTACAGATTCAAGATTAGACGGCTCACAAAATTTAGTCRCCCTAGCAAAATGAACTACAGTCAACCCCTCTTGCAACAACAAAAGAGGATTTAACAGAGATTAGCATATGTTCTGTTCACCATCAACAACGATGAACGTTTATACATTATGTTAATCAGGACAGTTCTTTCCTTCCAGCTCCACGGAGAATCTATAGAAAGAACGCTACAAAGTAAAAGAAAAAAGCGTTCCCTCGCTATCGGTGATGCTACCAGGCTTGATGATGTGAAACCGGCCTCAGCCAAGGAACTGTATCAAGCAGGTAATGCTGAGCCCTAAATTCATTCCAGTTCTGTTAGCGATTTGCCTGCAGGCAGCACAACAGGTTTGTCTCAGTTCCCATTAAGGCACTTCCACACGCTTGTCCACTACCGCTGTGAACAGGCTCGGGATGGTAAGGCAGCAGCACATCACGCTCCCGGTGGCAGCACCTTTGGAGCGTGCAGCCTTCGCAGTGGCACTTGGTGGCAATTCCAGAAAGGTTTGCAAAGAGCTACTGACCAAGGGCAGCACAAAACCACCCATAATGCCTAACTTGCTAGCTTCAAAGCCCCCAAATCTGTCTTGTCCACAGAAAAGACCATCAAGGCCAATGAAGACGTGGGAAGTTGAGAGCAGGCCACTGAGCTCCTTCATACACGGCGCTCTTTCTCTCCCCAGGACTTTTCTGTTCATTCAGTTTTGACAGCAGTTTGGAGTTAGATGAGAAATTTGAATTTATTAAGTGATCTAAGCACATGAAAGTAGGTGAAGACCCTTGTAAAACTACTCTTTGAAGACAAAGCTGTCTCTAAATATTATAAGATCAGGATCAAGTTAGAAATAATTTCTGAATATAATGGTTTTTTTCAGTAGCTAGATATATGCCTACGATTTGGATGATGTGTGTTCAATCCTTGTCTCTTATAACAGAGATTGTCTATGACACTCCCGGAATATCACTTCACCAGAAATTTATAATACATTATTTGTAATATGAAGATAATTTGTGAGGACAAACACAGAAAAATATTTGTTAGGCATTCAGATACTAATGTAAGGGAGGCCAGTTTTTAAGGCAGATTTGTCATTACTAATAACCTTGACTGATTTAAAGATGACTGGATACTGTATAAAAAAACAAATGAGTGGACCTTGAGAGATGCAATTTCTTTTCCCAAATTGCAAAACCCAGAAAATTATAGTTTATGACACTGTGGCTACAAGATATGAAATACCTCCTCAGCTTTTAAAGGTAAGATGTAAGAGAAAAGGAACAACATGCATGGGCTCAATAAAGATCCCAAGCATTCAAGCAAAAATGAATCTAAAACTAGAGACTTCCTTCACTCTTGATTGCACACATATATACGTCAGTTGGTCCAAGGTCTCTCAATTATGATACAGAAGCATTTTCCATAACAAGACTCTTTGACAAGAGTCTTTCTTTCTCCTTTATAGCTGTGAAAAATGGTGTTCAGAAAACGAGTTTTAAAGACTTTTGAACAGATTTCTTTAGTATGCCCCTACATGTGTATTTTCAATTTATAGTACTTTTACTTTGGTATTAAAAACAAACATACCATATGGTACTTCACAGAGGAAACTATGTCCTTTCACTTCACAGGTAAGCACAGACAATTAGATGACACATTTAACAAAGTTTATGTAACTGCTAGGTTGTAGTTCAACAACAATACATTCAAATATCTAGCATTTTAAAGAGAAAAATCACACAGAATCACAGAATCGCTGAGGTTGGAAGGGACCTCTGGAGATCATCTAGTCCAACCCCCCT